>NC_057713.1:2616798-2641664 GCF_004010195.1 Chiloscyllium plagiosum
ATTTCCAGTAATAGGTGAACCTTTAAAAGCAAGGTTTAATGGACCATATCAAATTGAGAGGAAATTGAGTGAGGTGAACGACTTGGTAAGGACTCCAGACAAGAAGAAATCTCAGTCTGTCATGTGAATGTGCTCAAAAGGTATTTTGATTGGGAAGGAAAGCAGGAGGAGAAGCTGTTAATGATTACAGTACAGAAGGAAGAACCACGTTCAGAGGATTCCGAATTGGATATTCCTCAAATCAAATTGGACAATGAGGAAGTTGTCAAAAATTGGGATAATTTTTTTTTATTAGATTGCTTACAGTGTGGAAACAGGCCCTTCGGCCCAACAAGTCCACACCGACCTTCCGAAGAGCAACCCACCCAGACCCATTCCCCTACATTTACCCCTTACCTAACACTACGGGCAATTTAGCACGGCCAATTCACCTAACCTGCACATCTTTGGACTGTGGGAGCAAACCAGAACACCCAGAGGAAACCCACACAGACACTGGGAGAATGTGCAAACTCCATACAGACAGTTGCCCGAGGCAGGAATTGAACCCGGGTCCCTGGTGCTGTGAGGCACTGTGCCGCCCACAATTATTGAAATTATTGAATTAGCTTTCTGAGAAAGATCAAAATGACCTGAAAGAGATATTACTATCACATGGGGAGATATGCGGAAACAAACTGTGAAGTACTAACTTAATTGTGCATGATGTAGATATAGGAGATGCTGTTCTGATTAAGCAACATCCTTATAGGCATAACCCTCTAATGTTGGCACAGGTTCATAAGGAGAGAGAGAGAATGCTCCAAGACTACATAGTCGAAGTAAGTTATAGTGACTGGAGCTCACCCATAATCATGGTGCCAAAGCCAGATGGTACCCAACAGTTGTGTGTGGACTATCACAAAAATCAATGCAATTACAAAGACTAATGCAATTCCAATTCCAATTCTGCAGTTGGAAGACTATGTTGAAGAAGTGGGAGAAGCAACTTACATTTCTATGTTGGATTTGCTCAGAGGCTACTGGCAAGTACCTTTGTCAGAAAGAGCAAAGGCAGTTTCGGCATATGTAATGCCAAATGGACTGTTTCAGTTTAAAGTCATGCCATTTGGTACAGCAAACACTCTGGCCACATTTCAGAGATTAACCAATAAGGTCATTGCTGGATTACCCAACTATGTTGTGTATATCAAAGAACTGGTGATTTTTAGTCACACGTGGAAGGACATTTACAGCATTTATCTGACTTGTTCAATCAACTTCAGAAGGCAGGCTTGGTGGTAAACCTAGCTAAAAGTGAATTTGCCACAGACCAGGTCATCTTCCTGGGCCATGTTATTGGACATGGACAAATGGCCCCACAGGATGCAAAAATAACAGTAATTGGGGAATTTCCCATGCCATCGACAAAAAGAGCAGTACTACGATTCCTGGGATAGAATGGATTTTATCAAAAGTTTGTGGCTGCTCCACTCATTGAATTGCTAAAAAAAGGCAAAAAGTTTCAGTGGACAGCAGACTGTCAGAAGGCATTTGACAGCCTGAAGACTGTGATTAACCACTGTCCTGGAATTCACCACATCTGATTACACAAAGCCTTTCAAGGTGACTATCAATGCAAGTGATGTGGGTATTGGTGCTGTGCTCCTGAAGAAAGATGACAAGAAGATAGAAAGACCTATCAGGTATTTCTCCAGGAAGTGTAATGTTCATTAGCAGAAATATTCAACAGTTGAGAAAGAGACTTTGAGCTTGGTGTTGGCACTACAACATTTCTGTGTTTATATTACCAGCAGCACATCTGAGACAATTGTATACACTGATCAAAATCCATTGAAATTTATGGACAAATTTAAGGACAAAAATACCAGACTGTTTAGATGGAACCTGTTGTTACAGCCATTCAATTTGTAATGTCATTGAAAGGTTTATTGAGGTCCTTTTTGTTTACCCCTAACAGATAATGCTTTCTGTCTAAGGCTTTCATGTCTTTGAAAAGAAAATGATATGATCAAAGGTGAGCGGATAGGATATGTTATCTGGCATTCTATTTTCTGTATTTTGTGTTTCATTCCGTAATTTTGTAAATAAATTCTGTTTGTTTAAAACTTGGCAGTCAGATCAGCTAATTCACTTCGGGAACAACCACTATACACTTAGAGTTATAGAGTCATAGAGATGTACAGCATGGAAACAGACCCTTCGGTCCAACCCGTCCATGCCGACCAGATATCCCAACCCAATCTAGTCCCATCTGCCGGCACCCGACCCATATCCCTCCAAACCCTTCCTATTCACATACCCATCCAAATGCCTCTTAAATGTTGCAATTGTACCAGCCTCCACCACTTCCTCTGGCAGCTCATTCCATACACGCTTGTAAATCTTTTCTGAACTCTTTCACAACATCTTGCCGGTAGGAAGGAGACCAGAATTGCACGCAATATTCCAACAGTGGCTAACTAATGTCCTGTACAGCCGCAACATGACCTCCCAAATCCTGTACTCAATACTCTGACCAATAAAGGAAAGCATACCAAACACCTTCTTCACTATCCTATCTACCTGCGACTCTACTTTCAAGGAGCTATGAACCTGCACCCCAAGGTCCCTTTGTTCAGCAACACACCCTAGGACCTTACCATTAAGTGTATATGTCCTTTTAAGATTTGCTTTCCCAAAATGCAGCACCTCGCATTTATCTGAATTAAACTCCATCTGCCACTTCTCTGCCCATTGCAGATCCTGTTCAAGATCCTGTTGTAATCTGAGGTAACCTTCTTCACTGACCACTACACCTTCAATTTTGGTATCATCTGCAAACTTACTAACTGTACTTCTTATGCTTGCATCCAAATCATTTATGTAAATGACAAGAAGTAGAGGACCCAGCACCGATCCTTGTGGCACTCCACTGGTCACAGGCCTCCAGTCTGAAAAACTACCCTCCACCATTACCCTCGGTCTTCTACCTTTGAGCCAGTGCAGTATCCAAATTGCTAGTTCTCCCTGTACTCAGTGAGATCTAACCTTGCTAATCAGTCTCCCATGGGGAACCTTGTCGAATGCCTTACTGAAATCCGTATAGATCACATCTACCGCTCTACCTTCACCAATCCTCTTTGTTACTTCCTCAAAAAACTCAATCAAGTTTTTATCTGAAACAAATAGCAAAGTTACTGTCTTGGCTACCTACTAAAAATGTTTTGAGGGGTCGGGCCTGGTCCATAACACAGATTCAAACTTCCAACTCTGCACCATACTCTTGAACTGTTCTAACTGATTATCTTCCTTCCCACCTATCCGCTCCACCCCCTTCTCTGACCTAGCACCTTCATCTACCTATCACATTCCCAGCTAGCTTTCCCACAGCCCCAACCACCATCCATTTATCGCTCAGCCCCCTTAGGCCACAAGCCTCATTCCTGATGAAGGGCTTATTCTCAAACATCCATTCTCCTGCTCCCCGGATGCTGCCTGACTGGCTGTGCTTTTCCAGCACCACACTCTTCAAGTCTCCCCAAGGTTTTATGTATGTTTATTTGTCCAGGACTCATGTTCCAATTTCAATTGTTCCATAGTCATGTCCAGCTCTCACCTTAAGCTGGATGTTAACATTGCATCTTCTGTTGAGTAATATATCCACCACTTTGATATGTCCATACTGACTGGCAATTGAAAGTGGAGTAGCACCATCCTGCAGAAGAAAAACACATGGAAATTTACTTTATAAATCAATTTTCTTTTATGTTCTAAAGATGCTCATTCTTTGTTCAAACCTCACTCTCACATACACTGGACAAGCACTGGAACACTATTCATTCTTCATGTTTAAATTTTGACAGTGAGTGAAAATAAGCTACATTATTACTGTAGGCACTGTCAACCACAAGTGTACCTGACATGTGTTTCCAAAAGAGAGTCACTAGGTATCAATCATGGTTTGAAACCAAGCTAACCTTTCCCTTTCTAATGCAAGAGTACAGAGGCCAATTGAAACAGCAAAAGGGAAAGATCTTTAGTGAAGCAACTGAAGTTGGTTGTGCAAAGGACATTTTTGTGAGGAACTCCGGAAGTGACAGCCTAGGGCTGAGCTTATTGGCTTTCAACAACCATTTTCCTTTACGCTCAGTACACTTCCAGCCACAGGAGACATTTTCCTTTACGCTCAGTACGCTTCCAGCCACAGGAGACATTTTCCCTCCAATCCTCATTAATGTTTATTTTACAAATCCATATTTGGTCATTGGATCCATGTCAGCTCTCTATGAGAGCAACTCAATTGATCTCACTTCCTCATCCTTTTACCCATATCTTTAAAAATACTTTCTCTTCACATAATTATCCAATTCCCTCTCCGAAGTCATGATTACATCTGTCTCCCCCAAACCCTCAAGCAATGTAATCCAGATTCTAACTATTTGCTGCATTTATCTCATGTTACCTCTGGTTCTTTTGCCAACACTAAACTGGTATCCTCCTTCTGCCAATGGGAATAATTGACCCCTGTCTACTTTGTCCATGTACCCTTCATGATTTAGGACACCTTCAACTAATCTCCTCTCAATCTTCTTCAACAAGAACAATTCTAGATTTGCTAATCTACTCAAGTAACTGACATCTCTCAGCCTCACAACTATTCTCGGAAATCTGTTCTGCACCTTTTCCTTTCCAATTCCATTGTATTCTCTTAAGGAAGTATGGTATTCAGAATTGAACATAATTGAACACATTCAAGTCTGAACTAATATTTCCTTACATTTGTACCCTATGCCTCTATTTATAAAGTTCAGGATCCCACAAGTTTCATTAACCACTTCTCAAACTGCCTTGCCATTGCACATATGAAATCAATCTGGGCCATACTGGCATGTTGCAGATTAAAGCCTCCAGTCTCATTACAGACAGTAAGTTCTCTTACTTTAGTTGCTAGTTCAGTGGAGGCCCCATACTCCAAAAGAAATTTCACAATGGTATCGTTTCCTTGTTGAGCAGCAAAGTATAATGCTGTGGAACCTGACTGGGAGAAAAGGAAGGATATCAATTCAATCAGCATAAATCTGCAACTGCTCTTAATTTCTTTCAGACTTTAATTAAGTTACTTTTAATGATACTCTTGTTAATGTTTCTTTAAACTCACACTGACAAATATTTTCTTCTAACTTGGTTTAACTCACTTCCTGGACAATTTTTCTGGATGGAGTTTTCTCCATCAGCTGCCATAACTTTGGTGTAAGATCTACATGGGGCATTAACCAGGACTTGTGCTGATTCTCTACCAAACTTACACTGGCCAATTGAAAGAACTCCAGAACAATTTTCCTAATTTAAAAAAAAAACAAGGTGGCAAAAAAAATGAACTCAATTTACAGCATATAAACGGTTTATTTTGCCCCATAAGTCTGTGTTGAGATGCATGTTTCACTTGCGCTTCCTTCTACCTCATTTCATTACCCTATCAGTACTTCCCTCTATTCCTTTCTCCCCCATGTGTTTATCTAGTTTCCCTTTAAACACATATGATATTTGCCTCAACCAATCCCAATGGAAGCAAGTTTCGTTATAGTTGTGGGGTGGGCAATGACCTAGTGGTAGTATTGCACGACAATTAATCTAGATACTACCTAAATGGAGTCAATTTAGGTAAAGGGGCAGTACAAAGAGATCTGGGTGTTCTTGTACACCAGTAAATGAAAGCAAGCATGCAGGTACAGCAGGTAGTGAAGAAGGCTAATAGCATGCTGGCCTTCATAACAAGAGGGATTGAGTAGAGAAGCAAAGAGGTTCTTCTGCAGCTGTACAGGGCCCTGGTGAGACCGCTCCTGGAGTATTGTGTGCAGTTCTGGTCTCCAAATTTGAGGAAAGACATTCTGGCTATTGAGGGAGTGCAGCGTAGGTTCATGAGGTCAATTACTGGAATGGCGGGACTATCTTATGTTGAAAGATTGGAGCGACTGGGCTTGTATACCCTTGAGTTTAGAAGACTGAGAGGGGATCTGATTGAGACATATAAGATTGTTAAAGGATCGGACACTCTGGAGGCAGGAAACATGTTTCCGCTGATGGGTGAGTCCCGAACCAGAGGACACAGCTTAAAATTAAGAGGTAGGCCATTTAGGACAGAGATGAGGAGAAACTTCTTCACCCAGAGAGTGGTGGGTGTGTGGAAGGCTCTGCCCCAGAAGAGCATTCTGCCTACTTGCGGAACGTTTCAGGGAACACCTCTGGGACACCCGGACCAACCAACCCAACCACCCCGTGGCCGAACACTTTAACTCCCCCTCCCACTCCGCCAAGGACATGCAGGTCCTTGGCCTCCTCCATCACTAGACCCTGACCACACAACACCTGGTGGAAGAGCGCCTCATCTTCCGCCTCGGAACACTCCAACCACACGGGATGAATGTAGATTGCTCCAGCTTCCTCATTTCCCCTCCCCCCACCTTATCTCAGTCCCAACTCCCGGATTCAGCACCTGCAATCTTCTTCCCGACCTCTCCACCCCCACCCTTCTCCGGCCTATCACCCTCACCCTTCCCTCCTTCCACCTATCGTATTCCCAGCGCCCCTTCCCCAAATTCCCTCCCCCCTACCTTTTATCTCAGCCCGCTCGGCACACCAGCCTCATTCCTGAAGAAGGGCTTATGCCCGAAACGTCGAATCTTCTGCCCCTTGGATGCTGCCTGGCCTGCTGTGTTTTTCCAGCACCACATTTTTCAACCCTATGCAATTAGGGATGGGCAATAAATGCTGGCGTAACAAGCAAAATCCACATCCCATGAACAAATAAAAAAATTCTCACCACTCTCTTGGTAAAGCGGGCTCTCCTGAACTCCTTATTGGAATTAATAGCCTCTAACCTATATATTTGGCCCTCATTTTGGTTTCCCTCAGAAGAAACAAAAGAAATTGGATACATCTACTCCACATTAACTTATTGAAATTCTTTCATAATTTTGAAGACTTGTATTAGGCCAATGATCAAAACAATGTTGTTAAATATGTTCCTGGGTGAATAGTGCCGTCCTCAGATATAGACATTACAGTAATGCTTGCTACACATTACCTCTCTTTGGAGATTAATGTCTGCTCCTTGCAGGATCAGTTCTCGAACACAATCCTTATTATTGCAGTATGAAGCCACCATCAGAGCAGTGGTCCCAAGCTGCCAAGAAGAAAATATTAATGATAAACAAGAACCAGATGCCAGGTTGGGATAATTATTCTAATCACGCTGAGTTGAATGGAGTTAGCTGACAACACATGCAGTTAACTACACACAGAAAAAAGGTTTGGTTTTAATTGTGAAAGCTTTGCTGTAAGCCCTACCACAATGAATTATGGGAAAGGGATACACTTGCTGTTGACATGCATTCATTGACCATACACTGTCTTTGCAGTCTGCATCCATTCGACCACTGTTTAAAAGTAGCCTCAATAGAGTCACGTTTCCTTTTCGTGCAGTCCAGAATACCGCATTTGCAAGTGGCATTTCTCTCTGTTAGAAAAATACAATTTCTGTTTCAGTAATGAAATATCATCTTGAAAATATGTAAAATGGTTCTGAAACACTTTGTGGAGAACATTGAACAGTATAGTACAGTACAGGCCCTTTGGCCCTCGATGTTGTGCCAACCTTTTATCCTACTCTAAGATCAAAGTAACCTGCATACCTTTCATTTTGCAATCATCCACGTGCCTATCCAAGAGTTGCTTAAAAGGTCCCTAATGTATCTGACTCAACTCCCACTGCTAGGAGTGCATTCCATACACCCCCCACTCTCTGTGTAAAGACCCTACCTCTGACATCTCCCCTAAACCTTCCTCCAATCACCTTAAAATTATGACCCCTCATGATAGACATTTCCACTCTGGGAAGAAGTCTCTGGCTATTCACTCTATGCCTCTCATTATCTTGTACATCTCTACCAAGTCACCTCTCATCCTTCTTCGCTCCAGTGAGAAAAGCCCAAGCTCCCTCAACCTTTCTTCATAAAACATGCCCTCCAGTCCAGGCAGCATCCTGGTAAATCTCCTCTGCATCCTCTCTAAAGCTTCCATTTCCTTCCTCTAATGAGGCGACCAGAATTGAACACAATATTCCAAGAGGGGTCTAACCAGGTCTCTACAGAGATGCAGCATAATCTTGTGGCCCTTAAACTTAATGCCCCCTACTAATGAAAGCCAGCACACCTTATGCCTTCTTAACAATCTTATCAACTTGGGTGGTAACTTTTAGGGATCTATGGACATGGACCCCAAGATCCATTGGCACTGTTCCTCCACACTGCCAATAATCCTGCCTTTAACCATGTATTCTGTATTCAAATTTTACCTTTCAAAATGAACAACTTCACACTTTTCCAGGTTAACTCAACCTGCCACTTATCAGCCCAGTTCTGCATCCTGTCAATGTCCCGTTCCAACCTACAACAGCCCTCCACATTATCTACCAGTCCACCAACATTTGGATCATCAGCAAATAGACTAACCCACCTTTCCACTTCCTCATCTAAGTCATTATGAAAATCACAAAGAGCAGAGGTCCCACAACCGATCTCTGTGGAACACCACTGGTCGCTGAGATCCATGCTGAATATTTTCCATCTACTACCACCCTCCATCTTCTATGGGCCAGTCAATTCTGTATTCAGCCAGACAGCTACATTTTCCTGTATCCCATGCCTCCTTACTTTCTAAATGCCCCTACCATGGGGAACCTTATCAAACGCCTTGCTAATATCCATGTACACCACATCCACTGCTCTACCTTCTAATTTTCAGTTTTGCTTTTTTATCTCGAGATCATTCGTTACACAAATTCTGTATTCCAAGCATGTTTGTGGTTAGTAATATGCTTGGGTCAGACTAAGGGGCAGAACTATAGCTTAATAGTAAAATTTACAAAACATTACAATAATACATTAGATTAGATTAGATTAGATTACATTACAGTGTGGAAACAGGCCCTTCGGCCCAACAAGTCCACACCGACCCGCCGAAGCGAAACCCACCCATACCCCTACATTTACCCCTTACCTAACACTACAGGCAATTTAGCATGGCCAATTCACCTGACCCTGCACATCTTTTGGACTGTGGGAGGAAACCGGAGCACCCGGAGGAAACCCACGCAGACACGGGGAGAACGTGCAAACTCCACACAGTCAGTCGCCTGAGGCGGGAATTGAACCCGGGTCTCAGGCGCTGTGAGGCTGCAGTGCTAACCACTGTGCCACCTTGCCGCCCTAATACAGCACCAGAACAGGCCCTTCAGCCCACCAAGCCGGTGTCAATTCTTATTCCTTACTTAGACCCACTACTTATTGCCTAAGCTGTTTCTATTAGTCTGTTTGCCTCCCGTTTATATGTCTATCAAGATATGCCTTAGACATTGTTAAATGTGCCTGCTCCAACCAGTGCGTTCCAGGCACTCACCACTCTGAAAACATTTTCCTTGCACTTCTACCCTAAAAACTTTCTTCCTCTTAGCTTGAACCTGTGCCATCTTGTAGTTGACCTTTCCATCCTGGGGAAAAGCCTCTGACCATCCACCCTCTTGAGGCCTCGCATAATTTTGTAGACTTCTATCAGGTTGCTCTTCAACCTCCATCTTTCCAGTGAAAACAACCCGAATTTATCCAATCACTCCTCATAACTAAATCCCTTCAGACCAGGCGACATCCTGGTAAACCTTCTTTGCACCGTCTCCAAAACATCCACATCCTTCTGGTAGTGTGATGACCAGAACAGAATGCAACAGTCCAAATGTAGCCTAAGTAAAGTTTTGGACACATGTAGCATAATTTGCCAACTTCTTGGCAAATTATGCCTTCTTGGCAAGTATGCCTTCTTGATCACCTGTGTTGCCACTTTTAGGGACCTGTGGACTTGTACGCCCAAATCTCTCTGTATGTTAATGCTCTGAAAGGTTCTGCCACTTGCCACATAATTTGCCTGAATTTGATCTTCCAAAACGCATCACTTTGCAAATTTTCTGGTTTAAACTTCATCCGCCATTTCTTTGCCCAAATTTGCAATCTATCTATCCAGCTGTATTTTTTGACAGTCCTTCTCACTATGTGCAACTCTGCCAATTTTGGCATCATCCTTAGACTTACAAATTAGACCACTTACATTTTCCTCCAGACCATTTATATATATTACAAACAGAGATCCCAGCATTCATCCTTGCAGAACACCACCAGTTAATGATCTCCATTCCAAAAAGCACCTAACCACCGTGCTCTCTGTCTTTATGACCAAGCCAGTTCTGCTTCCATCTACGCATTGCAGAACTTACAAAGCACTTCATAATTATGGCAGTATTTTTGAAGTATAAAGAAAGCAAAGATTTTGTAATGCAAGAGAACCATAAGGCGGCTCTCTCATTAGATGGAGATTACTAGTGGTGAGCTTAACTTAAGGGTCACCACACCTCAGGCATGGGGGAAATTGAGAATGAGAGTCCTTCATGGTAACCTCAGCTAGTGTGGGATTTGAATCTTTTAGTGTCACTCCGTATCACAAACCAGCTGTCCAGTGAAGTATGGTCACTGTTGGAATAATAGAAAGAGGAAGCAGGAACATAGCCAGGTTCCACAAACCACAACATATTAATGAGGAGATAAACATTTTTTATTATGTTGAGTAAGGGACAAATATTGGCCTTGGACACCATGAATTATTCCCTTTCACCTCTTCAAAATAGGGCCATTTTATGTCCACTTGAAAGGGCAAATGAGGCAGAAATTTAATTTTTAAAAATTCATTCATGGGATTGCTGAGCTAGGCCTAATTTATTGCCTAGTTATGCTTGAGCAAGTGGTGGTAAGCAGCCTTCTTGAACCACAACACCCCATCTGCTGTAGGTGGTCTCACAATGCTGTTAGAGAGGGAGGTTCCAGGATTTTGACATGACACTGATGAAAAGGCGATATATTACCAAGACAACATGGAATGTGGCTTGGGGAAAGCTTTCGGGTGGTGTTGCTCCCATGTAACTTTGCCTTGTCCTTCTCGATGGAAGCGGTTGTGGATTTGGAAGGTGCTGTCTAAGGAGCTTTGGTGAAATTTATGCAGTAAAAGGCAACCCTATATACAGTGCAGCAATTCCTCTGTCTTTGAGCACATTGTACAATACAAAATCAACAATTTGCCATTATATTGTGTCGTCAAGATAGTCTACTCCCAAAACACATCTAAAGTATGTCAATCACTCAAGTCAATATTGGAACATATGATCAAAAGCTTGGTCAAAGATAAAGGTTTTAAGGGGAATCTTGAAGCATGAGAGGGAAGTAACAAAAAAAAGAATAATTACTAGATTTACATCTCCCAGTAAGTGAGCTGAATGTGGAGCAAGTAACATTTGGAGAGCTCATGTGGGCTTCCAATTTTAATGTTTCCTTCTCAAATGCATCCAGTTCAGTGTCATTAGCAAATTTGGAAATATTGCAACTAGTGCCACATCCAAATCATTTATATAAAATTTAGATAACCACTAATTAAGAGATTTTCAATTCCCAAACGGGCAAAAATCTAATCTAAAGCTGTTTGCTAATCTTGTCTTGTTGCCTCATAGCATCGACAAATTTCATTACAAAGGATTTGGACTTTTCTTATATTAAAAGTGCTATATGTAAAATCAAATTGCTGCTGTTGTTCTAAAATAGGATTCTCTGGTAGATTCCACTTTCAATTTGCATATACCTTTAAAAATGGAATTAGTACTCTTCAGCCTATCATGGAGCACATGCACTCCTCAACTGAAACTGCAAATATACCAATTCATTTAGGGAAGGAAATCTGCCAACCTTACCTGATCTGCCTACAGGTGATTCCATGCCCACAGCACTCTGAAATGGCCTAGGCACTGGAAACAACAACATCAAACTCAGCCATATTGAACCTGCAAAATTGTCCTTACTAACATTTGCCCACTCAGTCATCTTCTCCAAATCACCGTGGGCGGCACGGTGGCACAGTGGTCAGCACTGCTGCCTCACAGCGCCAGAGACCCGGGTTCAATTCCCGCCTCAGGTGACTGACTGTGTGGAGTTTGCACGTTCTCCCCGTGTCTGCGTGGGTTTCCTCCGGGTGCTCCGGTTTCCTCCCACAGTCCAAAAATGTGCAGGTCAGGTGAATTGGCCATGCTAAATTGCCCGTAGTGTTAGATAAGGGGTAAATGTAGGGGCATGGGTGGGTTATGCTTCGGCGGGTCGGTGTGGACTTGTTGGACCGAAGGGCCTGTTTCCACACTGTAATGTAATCTAAAAGAGTGACATCTTGATACCTTGAAGATGTTACAGAGGTGGTGGTGTAGGGCGTCTTAAAACAGACCAAGGTGGATAAATCCCTGGGATATGCCAGAACTTTGTGGGAAGCTAGGAAAGTGATGGCTAGGCCCCTTGCTGAGATAGTTATGGGTGAAGTGCTGGAAAATTACAGTGTGGCTAATGTGGTGCCATTATTTTAAAAATGGTAAGGAAGATCCAGGGAACTATAGACCAGTGAGCTCTATGTAAGTGGTAGGCAAGTTGTTGGGATTCTGTGGGACAGCATTTACTGTACATGTATTTGGAAAGGTGAGGACTAATTAGTCAACATGACTTGTGTATGAAATAGTGTCTCACTAATTTGATAGAGTTTTTTGAAGAAATGACAAAAAAACTGAGGAAGGCAGAGTGGTGGACATTGTCAATATGGACTTCAGAAAGGTGTTCAACAAGGTTTCACATGGTAGATTGATTTTTAAGGTGAGATCACATGGAATCCAGGGAGAACTAGCCATTTGGATACAAAATTGGCTAGAAGGTAGGAAACAGAGGGTTGTGGTGGAGGGTTGTTTTTCAGACTGGAGGTCTATGACCAGTAGTGTGCTGCAAGGATTGGTGTTGGGTCCATTGCTTTTTATCATTTATATAAATGATTTGGATACAAATATAGGAGGAATAGCTAATACGTTTGCAGCTGACAGCAAAATTGGTGATGTAGTGGATGGTGGAAGAGGTAATCTCAGAGTACAAGGGACATTGATCACATGGGCTGATGGGCCAAGGAGTGGCAGATGGAGTTTAATTTAGATAAATCTGGGTGTTGCATTTTGGTAAGGCAAGTTAGGGCAGGACTTATACACTTAATAGTAGGGTCTTTGGGAGTGTTGCCGAACAAAGAGACCTAGGAGTGCAGGTTCACAGTTTCTTGCAAGTAGAGTCACAGGTAGATAGGGTAGTGAAGAAGGCATTTTGTTGGTCACTTCATTGAGTACAGGAATTGCATGTCATGTCATTGCTGTACAGGGCATTGGTTGGGCCACTTTTAGAATATTGCATTCAATTCTGGTCTCCCTGTATAGGAAAGATGTTATTAAACTTGAAATGTTCATAAATTATTTACCATAATGTTGCTGGGTTGGAGTGTTTAAGCTATAGGGAGAGGCTGAATAGGCTGAAGCTATTTTTACTGGAGCATTGGAGGCTGAGGGGTGACCTTATAGATGTTTATAAAATCATGAGGGGCATGGATAGGGTAAATAGACGAGGTCATTTTTCCAGGGAAAGGGAGTTCAAAACTATAAGGCATAGGTTTAAGGTGTGAGGGAAAAGATTTAAAGGGACCTAAGTAGCAACCTTTTCACACAGAAGGTGGAGAATGTATGGAATGAGCTGCCAGAAGTGGCGGAGGCTAGTACAATTACAACATTTAAAAGGCATCGGAATTGGTACATACATAGAAACATTTTAGAGAAATATGGGCCGAATGCTGGCAAATGGGATTAGACGAATTTAGGATATCTGGTCAGCATGAACAAAGGGTTGGACTGAAGGCTCTGTTTCCATGCTGAGCAACTCTTTGGGGGCCAGTGCCAAACTTGGAGAGCTGTCTCACAGACTAGTTAAGCACCCTTATATTTGTCATACACAGAATAATTTCTTACAGAATATCCAAAACACTGCCATCACCAACCTGGATATGTCCTATTCCAGTACAGACTCAGCAGCATGCCAGCATAGTGGTATACAAAAATTCACCATTATTCAACACCTTCTAAACCTCAAACCAGTACTACCTAGAAGGACACGGCTGCAGATTGGAACTCTTTCTGGGGAAGGTGGGATCTCTACAAACAGGATGGTCACCACCTGAACCAGAGAGGTACCAATATCTTGCGGGGGGGGGGGGGTGGAGAGTGAAATTTGCTAATGCTTTTCTGGGGGGTTTAAACTAATGCAGCCGGGGGATGGGATCCTGAATTGTAGTTCCAGTGTACAGGAGGTTGAGGGCAATGAGATCAGGGATAGGTTTACAAAGGTCGCGAGACGACACGGGCAATCAGGGTATTGGTTTGAAATGCGTGTAATTCCGGATGCTCCTGGCATCAAAGAAGGTAGATGAACTTTGCAGCGTGGGTTGGTACTTGGGATTTCAGAGACATGGCTAGAGGAGGGACAGGAATAGTTGCAGATTCCGGAATTTCGATGCTTCAGCAAGAAGAGAGACGATGGTAAAAGGTGGAGGGCATTATTAATCAAGAGTAGTATTACAGCAGCTGAGAGAATGTTTGACGACTCATCCACTGAGGTCGTTTGGGCTGAGGTTAGAAATAGGAAAGGAGAGGTCACCCTGTTAGGAGTTTTTTACTGGCCTCTGAATTGTTCCAGGGATGTAGAGGAAAGGATAGCAAAGATGATTCTCGATAGGTCCCCTTAACTTCCCCAATATTGACTGGGAATACTATAATAGTTAGATGGGTCAGTTTCTGTTCAATGTGTGCAGGAGTACTGGGCTAATGGTATAATTCTTGGCAGTATAACAGAGAGAACTGGTGCATAAAACCCTGAAAGTTGCCACCAGGTTGACAGGATTGTTAAGAAGGCATATGGTGTTTTAGCATTTATTGGTAGGAGTATTGAGTTTCGGAGCCACGAGGTCATGCTTCAGCTGTACAAGAGACTAGCAAGGTCACATCTGGAGTATTGCGTGCAGTTCTGGTCACCGCATTGTATGAAGGATGTGGAAGCTTTGGAAAGGGTTGAGAAGGTTTACTGGGATGTTGCCTGGTATGGAAGGAAGGTCTTACGAGGAAAGCTTAAGGGAACTAAGGCTATTTTCAATGGAGAGAAGAAGATTGAGAGGTGACCTAATCGAGATGTATAAGATAATCAGAGGGTTGGATAGAGTGGACAGTGAGAGCCTTTTTCCCTGGATGGTGAAGGATAACATGACATAGCTTTAAATTGAGGGGTGATAGATTTAGGACAGATATCAGGGTGGTTTCTTCACTCAGAGAGTTGTAGAGGCAAGGAACAGCCTGCCTGTAACAGTAGTAGACTCACCGACCTTAAGGGCATTTAAATGGGCATTGGCCATACATAGGGAAAATAATGGAATGGTGTAGGTTAGATGGACATCAGATTAATTTCACAGGTCGATGCAACATCAAGGGCCGAAGGGCCTGTACTGCACTGTAATGTTCTATGTCGTATGTTCTATGATACGTGGGAACACCATCACCTGCAAGTTCCCCTCCAAGCTGCTCACCATTCTGACTTGGAAATATATCACTGTTCCTTCAGTATCACTGAGTCAAAATCCTGGAACTGCCTCCCTAAGGACATTGTGGGTCTACCCACAGCATATGGACTACAGCAGTTCAAAAAGGTGACTTACTACCACCTTCACAAGGTCAAATGAAGATAAGTAATAAATGTTGATCCAGTCATTGATGCCCACATCCCCCAAGTGAATGCAAAAAATTGGTCTTGTTGTTGAGACCCTTGGTCAAGGAACTTTTGATCTCTTTTCGCATGGAAAGTAGGGAAATTGATGGGATTAGAGGCAGATAAATCCGCAGGCCCTGATAATCTACATCCCACTGTATTTGAGAAAGTGGCCTTGGATTCGTGGGGTCACCTCTAAAGATTCTGAAGAGTCTGGAACAGTTCCTACAAATTGGACGGTAGCTAAGCGTAACCTTTCTATTTGAAAAGGGAGGCAGGGAGAAAAACAATGAAAGTGGAGTCGCAGGTCGATAGGATAGTGAAGATGGCGTTTGGTATACTTTCCTTTATTGGCCAGAGTATTGAGTACAGGAGTTGGGAGGTCATGTTGTGGCTGTACATGACATTGGTTAGGCCACTTTTGGAATACTATGTGCAATTCTGGTCTCCTTCCTATCGGAAAGATGTTGTGAAACTTGAAAGAGTTCAGAAAAGATTTACAAGGATGTTACCAGGGTTGGAAGATTTGAGCTATCAGGAGAGGCTGAACAGGCTGGGGCTGTTTTCTCTGGAGGGTCGGAGGCTGAGGGGTGACCTTATGGAGGTTTATAAAATCTTGGGAGGCAAGGATATGATAAATAAACAAAGTCTTTTCCCCGGGGTGAGTGAGTCCATAACTAGAGGGCATAGGTTTAGGATGAGAGAGGAAAGAAATAAAAGAGAACTAAGGGGCAACTTTTTCACGCAGAGGATAGTACGTGTTTGGAATGAGCTGCCAGAGGATGTGGTGGAGGCTGGTACAATTGCAATATTTAAAAGGCATCTGGATGGGTATACGAATATGAAGGGCTTGGAGGGATATGGCCCGGGTGCTGGCAGGTGGGACTAGATTGGGTTGGGATATCTGGTCGGCATGGACAGGTTGGACCAAAGGGTCTGTTTCCGTGCTGTACATCTCTATGAAACAGGAATTATAGACCAGTTAGCCTAACATCTATAAGAGTGAAAATGTTCAAATTAATTAAAAAAGATTTAATATGGAAAAGAATGCCAGGTTTGGACAGTATCAGAATGGATTTACGAAAGGAAATCATTCTTGACGAATCTACTGAAACTCTTCAAAGGTGTAATTCGTAGAGGGGAAGCCAGTAAATGTGATTTAGTTGAACTTTCAGAAGGCTGTCAATTAAGTTTTATAAAAGTGATTAGTGTCTAAAATTAAAGTATGTGGGATTGGAGTAATGCATTGAGACAGATAGAAAATTGGTTGGCAAACAGGAAACAAAGAGAGGGAATAAATAGTCTTTTTCCAAATAGTAGGCAGTGACCAGTGGGGTACTGCAGCAATCAGTGCAAGGACCCCAGCAATTCACGATATAAATTAATGATTTAGATGAGGAACCTAAATGCATATCTCCAAATGTGCAGCTGTCTCAAACCCTGGTGGGAGGGTCAGCTGTAAGAAGGATGCAGAGATGCTTCATTGTTAGATTAGATTAGATTATTTACGATTCGGAGATGCCGGTGTTGGACTGGGGTGTCGCTCCGAAAGCTAGTGTGCTTCCAATTAAACCTGTTGGACTATAACCTGGTGTTGTGTGATTTTTAGATTATTTACAGTATGGAAACAGGCCCTTCGGCCCAACAAGTCCACACCGACCCACCGAAGCACAACCCACCCAGACCCATTCCCCTACATTTACCTCTTCACCTAACACTACGGGCAATTTAGCATGGCCAATTCACCTAACCCGCACATGTTTTGGACTGTGAGAGGAAACTGGAGCACCCGGAGGAAGCCCACGCAGACACGGGGAGAATGTGCAAACTCCACACAGACAGTCGCCTGAGGCAGGAACTGAACCCGGGTCTCTGGCGCTGTGAGGCAGCAGTGCTAACCAGTGTGTTACCGTGCCACCCACGGTGATTTGGAGAAGATGACTGAGTGGGCAAATGCATGGTAGATGTAGCATAATGTGGATAAAGTGGTTATCCATGTTGGGAGAAAAAAAAGGAAGATGGATTGTACTCTGAATGGCTATAAATTGTGAGACAGGAATAGGAGTCCTCATGCATCAGTCCCTGAAGATAAAATGCAGGTGCAGTAAGTGGTCAAGAAGGCAAATGGTATGTTGGCCTTCCTAGTGACAGGATTTGAGCACAGGATCAGGTATCTCTTGCTGTTATTATAAATGGCCTTGGTGAGACCACACCTAGAGAATTGTGTGTAGTTTTGATCTTCTTATCTGAGGAAGGATGTTCTTGCTATGGAGGCAGGGCAGTGGACGTTTACCAGACTGGCTCCTGGGATGGCAGGACTGATGTAGGGGAATGGTTGAATCAGTTAGGATTATATTTGTTGAAATTCAGACAAATGAGGGGGATTCTGATAGAAACCCATGGAATTCTAACAGTTATCAGACAGGTTAGATTCAGGAAGAATGGATAGTCCAGAAGCAGGGGTCACAGTTTAAGGATATGGGGTAGAACATTAGGACTGAGATGAGGAAATAATTTCTTCAGCTTAGGAGAAGTGAGCCTGTGGAATTCACAACCAGAATCGTGGCCAAAACATTTTAAGAAGCAGGTTGGCTATAGCACTTGCAGCTAAAGGGATCAAAGCGATGAAAATCAAGAACAGACTATTGAGTTGGATGATGGAAATGTGTTGCTGGAAAAGCGCAGCAGGTCAGGCAGCATCTAGGGAACAGGAGAATCGACGTTTCGGGCATTAGCCCTTCTTCCTATTGAGTTGGATGATCAGCCATGATCATAATGAATGGCGAAGCAGGCTTGAAGGGCTGAATGGCCTAATCCTGCTCCTATTTTCTATGTTTTTATGGCCATCAATCAGTAAAGCCGTGTCTTCCCCAAATTAAGCAAACGACAGATGTCACAATTCTCCAAGTCCCACAGGAAGTAATGATGAAAAAAATGGCTTGGAAGTACCAAGGATATACCTGAGAAAAAGGTAGGCAGGAAAGAGATTGTTGGTATTAAGCCAGGGAAGAACAGAAGCTAAATACATGATAATGGGAGCTATGAGTGGGTGAAAATAGTTGGCTGTGCTGAAAGCTACTCTGTCGTGATAGAACCTGTGGTGTGGAGGTGAGTAATAAACATGGAAGGAATTGTTCATGTTTTAAAATTATTAAATGTGATATTGAATTCTTACGGCTGTTCTGTGTCCAAGCGGATGATGAGATGCGGTTACACCACTTTGTGATAAGCCTCACTGGAGCACTGCAGCAAGCCCAAGACAGAAATGTTGGCATGGGAACACAGTCGTGCAGGCTGATTTCAACAGAGAGAACGTAGGTCCTCGGCAAAATGGTCACCAAGTCTCTAGTATGTCACCCAATGCAGAGGAGACACACTGTGAGCGGCGAATACAGTACATTAGATTGAGTGAAGTGGCAAATCACTAGTTCACTTTCAAGGATCTGGGGCCTTGGATAGCAAGGAGTGGGAGTTGGGGGTGGTGGTGGAGGGGAATAAATGGCAAGGGTTGCACATTCTATGATTGCATGAGAAATTTCCGTAGGGATGAACGGAGGTGTTGAGTGTGGAGGAGTGATCCAGAGTGTCACAAAGCGAATGGTCCCTGTAGAATTCTGACAAGAGGGGGAGGGGAATACATGTCAGGAATAAGGGTTCCACTGGAGGTGGAGGAAATGGTGGCTTACAATCCTTTGTTTATAGAGGTTGGTGAGGTGAAAGGTGAGGTCCAGTTTGTAGTTGGAAAGGGGAGCGATGAGGGCAGAAGTGCAGGAAATGTATTGACATGACTAAGAGTCCTGTCAACCACAATGGCAGGGAATCTTTGGTTGAGGAAAAAGGTGGACAGGTCTGAAGCTCCCCGAGAAGGTGGAATATTCAGAACAGATGTGACAGAGATGGAGGAATTGGGAACATGGATTGGAGTCCTTACAGAAAGCAGGGCGTAAGAAGGCATAGGTAATGTGGGAGTCAATGGATTTGAAATGAATATTGGTGGCCTGCCTATCTTCAGAAATACCCACTAGGGTTTAGAAGAACTGGAAGCATCTAATTGAGGTATAAAAGACAGATAAAAGATGTCGAGAGGATGTTTCCCCATAAGGGGCAATCTAGAATGAGACCAGCCTCAGGCGACTGTCTGTGTGGAGTTTGCACATTCTCCAATGTCTGTGTGGGTTTCCTCCGGGTGCTCTGGTTCCCTCCCGCAGTCCAAAACGTGCAGGTTAGGTGAATTGGACATGCTAAATTCCCCATAGTGTTTGGGGATGTGTGGGTTAGGTGCATTAGTCGGGAGCAAATATAGGGTAGGGGGAATAGGTCTGGGTGGTTACTCTTCACAGGGTCAGTGTGGACTTGTTGGGCCAAAGGGCCTGTTTGCACACTGTAGAGATTCTACGATTCTATGATTTTAGGGTAGGTGGTGGCAGATTTGAAACAGAGATTAGAAGGAATTACTTTTCTCTCAGTATTTGTAAATCTGTGGAATTCACTGCCCTAGAATGCAGTGGTCACCAGGACACTGAATAATTTAAGGAGGAGATAAACAGATTTTTAATTAGTAATGAATTGAAGGGTCATACGGAAATGTGCAGGAAAGTGGCATTAAGGCCAAGATGTTATCAGATTTATGATCGGACTTTTCATATATTAGAATTGATCTTTCCTTGACCTTCTCTGTAGCTGTAACACTATATTCTGCATTCTAATGCAGTATCCTGATGTACTAATAGAAGGTATGATTGGTCTGGTTAACATGTAAAACAATACTTTTCACTTACCTCAGTACATGTAACAAATATGGTGGGATGTTACTTATGCCCCCCCTACACATTAACAGCACAGAGGTGAAATGAGTGGAGAGTGTCAAGATCCTGGGAGTGGTCATCCACAACAAGCTTTCTTGGACTCTTCATGTGGACGCACTGGTTACAAAGGCACAACAATGTCTCTTCTTCCTCAGGCAGTTGAGGAAATTTGCCATGACGGCAAATACCCTTGCCAACTTTTATAGGTGTGCCATTGAGAGCATTCTGTCTGGATGTATCACTACCTGGTATGGCAACTGTACCATTCAAGATCGGAGACGGTTACTTGTTTTTGCCGCTGTTTATGTATTATTTACTTATCTACGCTACTTAACTATGTGATCCGCCTGTATTTCTCACAAGACAAAGCTTTTCACTGTGCCTCAGTACACGTGACAATCAATTCAATTCAAATAATAATAAATCAATTCAAATCAAATGAGATCAGCCATGACTACCTCAAAAGGTGAAGCAGGCTCAAGGGGTTGAATTATCTCCTCCCATTTCTAGTTCTTGTGTTCCCGATGCACCTGCACCTTTAAAATTGTACTTTTATTTTACAAGGTTCATCCATGTTCTTCCTACCAAAGTGCATCAGCTCACACTTCTCTCCATTGAACCTCATCTGCCACCGATGTACCCATGCCACCAACTCATCAATGTCCTTTTGGAGTTCTACAAATCCTCCTCACAGTTTATGATGCTTCCAAATTTTGCATCATCTGCAAACTTTGACATTGTCCTCTGCACACCAAGATCTCAATCATTTAAGTCTGCTAGGTAAAGTATGAGTCCCTGCCAATGGCTGCTGTGGAACACCATTACAAATCTTTCTCCAGTCTGAAAAATGTACATTAACCATTAACAACAATGGACAATGCTGGAGAAACTCAAGTCCCATAGGATTCTTCTTCAGAACTCAAATCATACCAGACTCAATATTAATTCTGTTTCTCTCTCCACAGATGCTGCCAGACCTGCTGAGTTTCACAGGAATTCTCTGTTTGTCTCAGATTTTCAGCATCTGCAACATTTCACTTTTTTTTCCACTAGCCATTAGTCTGTTTCCTATCACTCGTCTAATATTATATCCAAGTTGCTTCTGTTCCTTTTATTCAATGCATTATAAAACTTTTCTCACAAGTCTGATGTATGGCACTGTACTGAATGTCCTTTGGACCTCCATGTACATCACATTATTAGTATTACCTTCATTGGCCCTTTCTATTACCTCTTGAAGAAACTCAATGAGTTAGTTAAACATGATTTCCCTTTTAAAAATCCATTATGGCTTTTTCTAAACAATCCATCTTTTTCTATGTGAATACTAATACTATCCTGAATAATTGTTTCTAGAAGGTTCTTTTCCTTTATTTCCTTTTTTACTTTAGCTCTGAAGTTTTCATATTTGCATGGCTTACTTTGTATTGTCAAGTGAACATCAGTAAGAGGCTTTCTCTTTTGTCATTAGTGAGCTTTGGAAAGAGAATTGGATAAATATTTGTGAAGAATACAAGTTTTGGAGAAAGAGTGCATCTGATGGGGAGGGTGCAGTAAAAGAAGTGAAGTTAACTGGACAGATCTTTGTGTAGCTGAATGACCAGAATACTGCCTCTGATTGCCAGTGCTATCAAGCAGTACCTGTTCAGTAATAACTTGCTCAGTCACACCCACTTTCGTTTCTGCCAGGGCCACACAGCTTCTGACCTCATTACAGCTTTCGTTCAAGCATGGACAAAAGAGCTGAATTCCAGAGGGGAGGGGAGAGTGACAGACCTTGACGTCAAAGCTGCATTCAACAGAGTGTGGCATCAAGGAACCCTAGCAAAACTGGAATCAATGGGAATCAGGGGCAAACTCTTTGCTGGTTGGAGTCAGACCTAGTACATAGGAAGGTGGTTGTGATTGTCGTAGGTCAATCATCTCATTTCCATCTTCATCCAAGCTATTTAAATAAATTGTAAACAGTTGAAATCTCAATACCAAGCTCTGCAGCACACCAGTTGTTATATCTTGTCAACCAGAAAATGACCCATTTATAGATAGGCCTCAGTCATTTTCACTCTACCATGAAGTCAGAAGTGGGGATGTTCACCAATGATTGCATAATGTTCAGCACTATTTATTACTCCACAGATACTGAAACAGTCCATGTTCAAATACAACAAGATCTGGACAATATCCAGGCTTGGGCTGACAAGTGACAAGTAACATTTGTGCCCCAGAAATGCCAGGCAATGACCATCTCCAATAAGAGAAAATCTAACCACTGCCCCTTGATGTTACCATCACTGAATCACCTACTATCAACATCCTGGGAGTTACCATTGATCTGAAATTCAACTGGACTTCCATCTAGAAGGACAAAGGCTGCAGATGCTTGGGGACGCCACCTGCATGTTTCCCTCCAAGCCACTCACTATCCTGACTTGGAAATATATCGCCATCTCTTCAGTGTCACTGGGTCAAAATCCTGGAATTCCCTCCCTAATGTGTCAACCCACAGCACATGGACTGCAGCGGTTCAAGAAGACAGCTCACCCCCACCTTCTCAAGGGCAAATAGGGATAGACAATAAATGCTGGTCAGCTAGTGACATGCATGTCCCACAAATGAATAAAAAAGCTTCCAAAACATGCTATCCAATAATTACGCTGTACCTAAGGAGGAATACTCCCAATTCCCAATCCTTCCACAGCAACAGCAGGATCTACAAATACAATCAAAAATCTGTAGTTAATAGTGGATTTATTTCCAGTTTTTGATATGTCATCTTGAAGCCAACTCAATCAATTTACCTCCTGTTCCACCCTCTCACGTGATCCACACAAAATTACACTGATTGTGCATTGCATAAACAGGCCAATCCGCCCTGCTAATTCATATCACTGTTTACATCCCAGGAAAAACCTTCCACCAAATTACATCTCACCCTGCCAGGATAATATTCTGTTCCTTTCTGCCTCTTGCATTTATCAACCTTTTCTTTGGAGAAACAACTATAAGTAATCAGACTGGAAAAATGAAGGAAACTGTAACATCTGCCAACTGGTTGCAAAAGCTTTACGCAGTGTATTTTTCCAATTAAAAGATCATAAATTGATTTTCTCCTGATATCTGCAGGATGTGCGCGCGGCTCTCCATAAGAACACATTGGGTTACATTGGCTGTTCAGATCTTTGGGAGAAAATTCGCTATTCCTCGATTACAGTGTAAAATGTGCAAGACAAGGTTACACACAATGAAATGGCTCCACAGCTGATCTCATTTCACCCAGGATAAATTTTTAAACAAAATAGCTCAACATTCCTGTATTTTTTTAATAGTTTGCTTCACCGCAATCGTCTACGAGCCGGGGATAGTCTGAATCAAATATCTTTACCTTAAAAGACATCCTGCTGCAATTTCTACAGATGATGTGAAGCTAAAGGTGACCTACGCCTTGTGATATGCTTTTTTTTTTGCTTCCTGTCACAGAATTAGCAGCCGCACTGTAAATAAATGAAGCGGCTCAGTCCTGCAGAGAATCCGGCACCAACATCCCGAATCAATACTAAGCTGACTGCTGAATGATGAACACGGTCCAGCACAGGGTCAACGCAAGCAGCTGCCTCTGCGCGAACCCGAGAGCTGCCAGTTGTCTTTTGTAGACCTGCCTGGTCCTCGCCAAACCCCGGCAGCACTGACTGATGGAAACTTATAGCATAGAACACCGTGCATGTGAAAGGGCTATCCAGCTATTTTCAATTTCACATTTTCCCCGGTTCACCTGCCCAGAAATTTACCTCTTGTACAGTGAGTGAGTAACGTGCTACAGATAAAGGGGAAGGCTCTGTGTTACATCTCGGCGGTAAAGAGTCGGCTGCTAAAGAGCCTGTTTTGTACTGCATGATTCTGTTCACTTAGATTCCCAACAGTCATTTAATAAAGTACTACATCAAAGGTTATTGCAGAAAATAAAACCTCGTGGTGTAGGGGATAGAACATTAACATGGATATAAGATTAACCGACCAATGGAAAGCAACAAGTGGGTATAAATGGGTCATTTTTCTGGTAGGCGAGACATAACAAGTGGTGTGCCAGAGTTTGGTGTTCAGACCACAACTGTTTACATTTTATTTACATGCAAATTTAAATGAAGTGATGGATGGGTTGGTTGTGAAATTTGCTGATAACAGGGAGGTAGGAATGTATGATGATACTGTAGAGTCATAGAGATGTACAGCATGGAAACAGACCCTTCGGTCCAACCCGTCCATGCCAACCAGATATCCCAACCCAATCTAGTCCCACCTGCCAGCACCCGGCCCATATCCCTCCAAACCCTTCCTATTCATA
>NC_057713.1:2641693-2669145 GCF_004010195.1 Chiloscyllium plagiosum
ACCCCTCAGCCTCCGACACTCCAGGGAAAACAGCCCCTGCCTGTTCAGCCTCTCCCTATAGCTCAAATCTTCCAACCCTGGCAATATCCTTGTAAATCTTTTCTGAACCCTTTCAAGTTTCACAACATCTTTCCGATAGGAAGGAGACCAGAATTGCACGCAATATTCCAACAGTGGCCTAACCAATGTCCTGTACAGCCGCAACTTGACCTCCTCACTCCTGCACTCAATACTCTGACCAATAAAGGAAAGCATACCAAACGCCTTAATCTCTATTCTATCTACCTGCAACCCCACTTTCAAGGAACTATAAACCAGCACTCCAAAGTGTCTTTCTCTCTTTGTAGCTGTAAGAGGTGTGTTTTGACTGGTTTCTTTTTTCAAGAAAGATTGGGGGACTGGTGTCAAGCGGTCTATGAGAAGATAAACAACTTGTGAAACATTTAAGGCTTTTTTGGAACAATAGAAGCAGCCTGAATGGGTTTGGTCAAGCCCCCACTCATTGAACCAGGAGTTTTAGATTTTTCAGTGGCAGAAGCTGCTGTGGTTGAGAAAAAGCTGCCACTTCTTTCTTCAGTACAGCTGAAAACTGGAGTTCTCTCTCTGTCAAAATCGTCTTTTGATGTTTTTTCCTCCGGGATTGGAGAAATGCATGTGAGACAATCTGCTTTCTGAATTTGCCTTTTGCCGACACTGTGTCCATGGAATGTTCCTATATTGGAACTGTTAGTAATAGTTACTGTATCAGTTATTTTGTTAAGCATTCCAATACAGCTAAGTCAATTATTTTCTTTATTCTTTCTTTTGTTGTATTTTAATGATAATGTTTGAATAAATTACATTTTACTTCATGTTGAGTAGTGCAACCAATCGAATTGTATCTGGAACAAAGCACCTCACATTTACTTTTAAAATAAGAAAAGGTTACAGTCTAGGCTACCTTCTTAATATACGGTCTTGTCTATAACAAATGTAGGTTGTCATAAAGTCAGAGATGTAATGAAAAGAGTATAATGAGGCTGTAAAAAGTATGCTGTTTTGAAGTCATCATACCAGACTCACAACATTGACTCTGTTTCTCTCTCCACAGACGCGAGCAGATCTGCTGAGTTTCTCTAGCGTTCGGTGTTTGTATCAATTTTTCAGTGTGCTTAATATTTTGTCTACATACAAAGGTAGGTTAAGTGAGTGACCAAGGACCTGGCAAATATGGGAAAATAAAATGGTCCACGTTGGCAGGAAGAATGGACAAGAAGCATATTATCTGAGTGGTGAGAGATTGCAAAACTCTGAAATGTAGAGAGATCTGAGTGTTCTCGGGCATGAACCACAAACTCGAGCATGCAGGTAGAGAAAGGAAGTAGGAAAGACATGATCAGAATAATTTATTGCATGGGGAACTGATTACAAAATAAGCAAGTTATACTTTAGTTACACATAGCACTGGTGAGTCTGCATCTTGAATATAATGTATACTATAGAACATAGAACATAGAACAATACAGCACAGAACAGGCCCTTCGGCCCACGATGTTGTGCCGAACATTTGTCCTAGCTTAAGCACCTATCCATGTACCTATCCAATTGCCGCTTAAAGGTCACCAAAGATTCTCACTCTACCACTCCCACAGGCAGCGCATTCCATGCCCCCACCACTCACACCTGACACCCCCTATACTTTCCACCCTTCACCTTAAATTTATGTCCCCTTGTAACACTCTAATTATCGAGTATTTTTAGTTGTATTGATCAATGAATGGAGAATAACCTTTTGTATAGTTTGGTATATTAGTTGACTGTATTAGTTGTTTTTAATATGTTTATTAAAGCAGAATTCTTAAAACCCAAAATTTGGTTGTGCAAACTCTTCCCTTGGTCACTGGGGAATTCACATCCCTTTTTAAGAGTTATTATTCTCTATGGGGATATGCCCTAAATATACACAGGATCTGTTCGGATGAGGAGGAACATGACGGACAGCTGAAAGTGCTCAAGCATGCCCTCATAAGAACAGGGTGTGATGCTTAATTCATCAACCGCCAGTTCCAACATGCCATAGCGAGAAACCGTAATGACCTCCTTAGGAGACAGACACAGGCTGCAACTGATAGGGTACCGTTCATTGTCCAGTACTTCCTGGGAGCTGAAAGACTGCTCCATGCTCTTCGTGGCCTGTAACACATTATTGATGAGGGTGAGCACCTTGCCAAGACCTTTCCTACGTCTCCACTTCTCGCCTTTAAACAATCACCAAACATCAAACAGATCATTGTTCGCAGCAAGCTGCCCAGCCTTCAGGACAACATCGACCACAACACTGTACAACCCGTCACGGCAGCTGCTGCAAGACGTGTCAGAATATCGAACAGATACCATAATTATACGTGGGGACACGCGGCAGGTACTCATGTGACTTGGCCAACGTTGTCTATCTCTTACACAGCAGGCAAGGATGACCTGAGGCGAGACCAAACAGATGCTACAACAGCGGATGAATGGACACTGCACAACGATCACCAGACAAACTGTTCCCTCCCAGTCGGGGAACACTTCAGCAGTCCGGGACATTTGGCCTCAGACCTTTGGGTGACCATCCTCCAAGGTGGATTTTGGGACAGGCAACAACGCAAACGGGCGAGCAGAGTCTGCTAGCCAGGTTGGATACCTCTGGGGCAGCTTCAACCAGGAACTTGTGTTCATGTCACAGTACAGGTGACCCTGTTGCACTATACACTCTCTTTCCCACTCACACACCCAAATACTTGCGTACTCATGCAGACTTTCTCTCATACGCACACACAGGCACCCCCTGCACTCATGCCCACACATGCACCCTCTCACAAGGCTTATATCGCATCACATTCATACACATACTTGACCAAGCTTGCACACATGTACACACACATACACTTTCACATGCACTCACACCCACACGCACAGACTCACATATACACACCCACTCTGTTTCTCCTGCATGCGCACACATATAAGTTTATGGGGTGATTTTATATTTGCAGAATTACATTTTATTTTGCTCAAAATCTGTAAGTTTCTGTAAGCCCACTTTAGAAATAGAATTGACTCAACATTAGTCAATTCTAATTGACTTTACCCTCACACATTTAATGCATTGTCTGAGTTGAGATGATACCTATTATTGGCTAAGCTGATGCCACCTTGAGAATGTAATTCTGGGATTTACGTATTAAAGAATCTAAACCACCATATCCCGTTCTAAAAGATGAAAGACTTAATCTAAATTTGTTTAAGAACTATAACCTGGTGTTGTGTGATTTTTAACTAAAGTTGTTTAATATATCATAACAACTCCATGACAATGTAACCCTTTTGCTATAAATTCTGCGTTGTATGGTCGTGTTCCACAACTACTTGATAAAGAGGCAGTGTCTCAAAAGCTAGTGCTTCCAAATAAACCTGGTGTTGTGTGATTTTTAACTCAATGGGGATAGTCACAATCACAAACAATTAGTAGTTTGGGAATGTTAATAGACTATCCCATGAGGAAGATGGTAATCTTATCTATACACTTTCCATTACACATTTATTTTGACAGAATGCCAAGTCTCAAACCCTTTTGAGAGCAGCACACAGTCTGAGTTTGAATGGATTGGTATTCAATACAGTCAGCAAGTGAGGAGGGACAGCCTTGACTAAAGAGAATTGAGCTTCCAAACTGACTCTCATTTAAGATTGTAACATTGATTAGCAACCCAACATACCAATCTTCATCACAAAAGGTTGAGGGAAAAGTCAGAGGTCAGATTCTCTCTCTCGAGAAGTAAATCTAGACTTAGGAAGAAGCCAGACAGAGGGCATGAGATTTCAAACTAAAGTTGGAATAAATATGATTGTGAATAGATTAGCACCAGTTTGTTGATGACTGTTAAACTGTAATGTGAGTCTAGGGCATCAGCAAATGGTGAATGGCATGTTTTGTTGTTCTACACACTAATAAATATGATAAATAATAATACGTTACTGAAAAACTTGTCTATGGTGCTTTTATTTAAGTTATGCAAAATAATGTTTTTTGGTTCACACCCTTGTTTGCTGGAGTGTTCATCAATGCACCTTTCCAATAACAGGAGAATTGAAATGGTGGTTAGTGTGAGATCAAAGTATCCATTAAGCAAATGGATTTTACCATACCAACCATTGTATTGCTACATTATTTAACTAGCTATTAGATAGTCAAGATGCAAGTTTTTTTAAAATTCACTGAAGGGTGTGGGCTTTGTTGGCTAGTCCAGCATTTATTACCTATCCCTAATTGCCCTTGGGAAGATGGTAGTGAGCTGCCCAACAGCGTAAAGAAATATGATAGTCATTTGAGAAAATCAGCTATGAACCCATACATTTACACCTGGGACATAATAAATGTAACTGCAAATCAAAAATGGGATCAGGCAGTCAGCTCATCTTATGAATGCTGAACCTCTGCTTCTCCAATTTTCTTTGTCAAGACACAGGATCATGATCCAGTAAATCAGTTGCTGTACCACCCCAACGCTGTATCAAGCTTTACTACTCATTGCCACTGATGACCTAATTTAACCAGTGATGAAAAAAATAGAAATGTTAGAAGAGAAATTCATTATTTGGAGTTAGGCCACTGTTGGAATATTGTGTGCAACTCTGGTCTCCTTCCTATTGGAAAGATGTGAAACATGAAAGGGTTTAGAAAAGATTTACAAGGATGTTGACAGAATTGGAAGATTTGAGCCATAGGGAGAGGTTGAATAGGCTAGGGCTGTTTTCTGTGGAGCGTCGGAGGCTGAGGGGTGACCTTATTGAGGTTTATAAAATTATGAGGGCCATGGATAGGATAAATAGACAAAGTCTTTTCCCCGGGGTGAGGGAGTCCAGAACTAGAGGGCATAGGTTTAGGGTGAGAGGGGAAAGATATAAAAGAGACCTAAGAGGCAAATTTTTCACTCTGAGGGTGGTACGTGTATGGAATGAGCTACCAGAGGAAGTGGTGGAGGCTAGTACAATTAAAAGGCATCTGGATGGGTATATGAATAGGAAGGGTTTGGAGGGATATGCGCCAGGTCCTGGCAGGTGCGACTAGATTGGGTTGGGATATCTGGTCGGCATGGACGAGTTGGACAGAAGGGTCTGTTTCCATGTTACATCTCTATGACTCTATGAATCTAAGTAATGAGCAGGTTAGACCAAGAAGTGCCAATGGATGTTATCTACCTCGACTTCAAGAAGGCCTTTGACAAGGTGCCACACATGAGACTACTGAATAAATAAGGGCCCATGGTTAGAAGCAAGGCGTTAGCATGAATAGAAGCTTGGCTGTCTGACAGAAAGCAGAGAGTGGAGATAAAAGGGTCCTTCTCAAGATGGCAGCTGGTGACAAGTGGTGTTCCGCAAGGCTCAGAGTTAGGACATAATCCTCAGTTCATCCAACTCCAGCTCCAGTTCCCTAACGCGGTCTGTGAGGAGCTGGAGCTGGCTGCACACCCTGCAGGCGAAGTCGGCAGGAGCATCGGTGGTCACCCCTACCTCAAACATCCTGCAGGAGGAACATTCCACTGTCTGCGCTTAGTCTCCAAAACAAGAACACTAAGTAGCTTACCTGTTCAGCCGACTGAGTCCTTTTTTTTTAGGTTCTTACCTTCCCAGAAGCCTCTGTCGACGACTTTCGGGTTCCCGCTCCGAGTTGTAAAAAAACACAGACTGCGAAAAGAAAAACATTAATTTAACCTGGTCTCCGCTTACCTTCCAGCTCCCCTCTCTGTGCGCCCGCTGTAGCACTGAGCACTATCAGTCACCTTATTGAAGGAAGGATCTAATATGTTCAGTGAACTCATCAGATTAATACTTTTAATGGTTCGCTTGGTTTCAGGGTAAAGGTTGTACATGCTAGGTGTGCATCAGTCTAAAAGAGCTCAAGGCAACACAGTTTTGACAAAGAAATTAATTCATGGGACATTGGTGTCATAGACTGGACCAGCATTTATTGCCAATTTGCTCTTGAGAATGTGGATTTGTTGGGAACAATCACATCAGCAATAATCTTATTAAATGCTGCAGCAGGGTTGAGGGGTCAAATAGGCTACTCCTGCTCCTTGTTCAAATGTTCATACGTATTTCACTAACCTCAGGAATTCGAGTTTTAGGCCCAATTAATAGTGGAGCATTTGACTTAGAGATTGATTCTTTAGAGGTCAAAATTTGAAGAGCACAGAGGATTCAAAGGCTTGTAGTACTAGAGAGAATTATAGTGATATAAAGGAGTGACACCCTGAAGAGTTTCCAAAACAAGGGTGAGATTTTTTACATTGATGTGTTGTCAGACTGGGAGCCAATGCAATTCAGCAAGTACAAGGGATTTGTGAATGAAACTTGGTGTGAGTTAGAATATAAGGTAGAGTTTTGGAGGAGCTCAAGTTTATGTGGGTGGAACATGAGAGGCTGGCTGGGAGAGCATTGGAATACTCAAGTCTAATGGTAACAATGGGTGAAGGTTTCAGCCACAGATGAACAAAATTTGTGTAAACTAATATTGGGGTCAGATATGATAGGAGGAGAAAGTGAGGACTGCAGATGCTGGAGATCAGAGCTGAAAATGTGTTGCTGGAAAAGCGCAGCAGGTCAGGCAGCAATCAAGGAACAGGAGAATTGATGTTTCGGGCATAAGCCCTTCTTCAGATATGATAACAAGGTTGTAAACTGTCTTAATTTACCGCAGACACTTGTCAGCTAGGAGCATACCAGATGGCAGATTGAGTCATAGTGTCAAACAGCATGAAACAGACCCTTCACCTCATCCCGTCCATGCTGATCAAGTTTCCTAAACTGAACTAGTCCCATTTGACTGTATTTGGCCCTCTAAACTTTTCATATCCATGTAACTGTCCAAATGCCTTTTAAATGTTATAAATGTACTCACCTCTACCACCTCCTCTGGCAGATTGTTCCAGATATGCACCAGCCTCTGTGTTAAAAAGTTGCCCTTTAAGTCCCTTTTAAATCTTTCCCCTCTCACTTTAAATTTACGCCCTTTAGTTTTGGACTCACCCACCTTTGGGAAAAGACCTTGGCCATTCACCTTATATAAAATCACCTCTCAGCCTCCTCTGCTCCAGGGTAGAAGTCCCAGCCTATTCAACATTTTCTTATAATTCAAACCCTCCAGTTTCAGTAATTTTTTTGTAAATCTTTTTTGCACCCTTCCCTTAGCCGGGCAACTGGAATTGTACATGGTCCTCCAAATTTGGCCTTACCAATGTCTTGTACAGGCATAGCATGATGTTCCAACTCCTGTACTCAGTGCATTAACTGATGAAGGCAAGTGTGCCAAATGCCTTCTTTCCCAAACAGCAGGAGCAAATTATTGCAGATACTGGAACCCGTACTGAAAACAAAAAATGCTGGTGATCACAACGGGTCAGAGGGCATCCAAGGAGAGAAAATAAGCTAACGTTTTTAGTCTGGATAAGTCTTCAGAGCTGAAGCAAAGTGTGAAGGGAGTAGCGTTTATGCGATAGTGGGGGAGTGGGGTTGGAATACTGGGGGAAGTAGAATGTTGGTAAGGAAAGCCTGTGTGCCTGTGACACCACTTTCAAGGAACTATGTACCTGCACCCCTCAATCTCTGTTCGAGAACACTCCCCAGGGCCCTACCATTAACTGTGTAAATCCTGCCCTAATTTGTTTTCCCAAAATGCAACACTTCTGGGGTTCAGATGCTGCCATAGGAGGGGTGGAAGGGAAGTCAAAAGAGGATTAACTTTTGAAGGTTCCTGTCTAATACTATTCATCTACATTAAACTCTATCTGCCATTCCTTAACCCAATGGCCCAATTGATCAGGGTACAGTTGTACTCCGAGATAACTTTCTTCACTGTCCATTATACCACCAATTTTGGCCTCATCAGTAAACTTACTAAGTGTGCGTCCTACATTGGCATCCAAATAGTTTATGTAAATTAACAACAGTGGACCCATCACTGATCCTTGTGGCATAGTGCCAGTCACAGGCCTCTAATCTGAACAACAACACTCCAGTACCACCCTCTGTCTCCCACGGCAAACCAATTTTGTTTACAGTTGGCTAGCTGTCTCTGGATCCTTTGTGATCTTACTTTACTAACCATGTGGACCCTTGTCAAAGGCCTTGCTAAAGTCCATGTAGAGAATGTCTACTACTCTGCTTTCATGCATCTTCTTGCTAAACTCTTCAAAAAATTCTGGATAAAAGCAAATTACTGCGGATGCTGAGCTTTGACAAAGGTCAGTTAGACTCGAAACGTCAGCTCTTTTCTCTCCTTATAGATGCTGCCAGACCTGCTGAGATTTTCCAGCATTTTCTCTTTTGTCTTAAAAAAATTCAATCAAGTTTGAAAGACACAATTTCTCATGTACAAAGCCATGCTAACAATCCCTAATCAGTCCTTGCCTTTCCAAATGCATGTAGATCCTGTCTCTTAGAATACCCTTCAACAACTTAACCATCACTAATGTCAAACTCACTGGCCTGTAGTTCCCTGGCTTTTCTTTGCAGCCTCTCTTAAATAAATAATGGCAGGACATTAACCACCCCCGAGTCGTCCGCTACCTCACCCATGGCTGCCAATGATATAAATGTCTCTGAATGAGTCCCCACTTCTCACAGTGTCGTGGAAAAACTTGATCAGGTCCTCAGAATTTAGCTATCTTTAGGCATTTTAGGACCCACAACACCTCCTCTTCTGTAAAGTGGACGTTTTTCAAGACAACACTATTTATTCCCCGTGTTCCCTAGCTTCCATGACTCTTTCCACAATAAGTACTGACATGAAATATTCGTTTAAGATCTCATCCATCTCCAGTGGTTTCACATACAGAAGGCCTCATTGATCTTTAAGCATCCCTATCCTCTCCCTGGTTACTCTTTTTTACTTAATGTGCTTCTAGAATCCCTTTGGATTCTCCTTAACCTTATCTGCCAAAGCTATTTCATGCCCCCTTTTTGCTCTCCTGATCTCTTAACTGTAATTCTACAAGATAATCAGAGGGTTAGATAGGGTGGACAGTGAGAGTTTTTTTCCTCGGATGATGGTGGCTAGCACGAGGGGATATAGCTTTAAATTGAGGGGCGATAGATATAGGACAGATGTCAGAGGTAGGTTCTTTACACAGAGTAGTAGGGGGTGTGGAACAAATTACCCGCAACTTTAAGGACATTTAAATGGTCATTGGATAAACATATGGATAAAAATGGAATAGTGTAGGATAGATGGGATTCAGATTGCTTTCACATGTCAGTGCAACATCAAGGGCCAAAGGCCAAATTATTGCGCTGTAATGTTCTATGTTCTATGATAGGGTTAGGGTACAGATTCCTAATCTTAACCCTACACCCCTCTCCTCCTTAAAGGATTCACTTGATCCCAGCTGTCTAAACCTGACACATGCCTCTGTCTATTTCTTGACCAGAGCCTCAATATGTCTAGTCATCCAGTGTTCTCTACTCATGCCAGCCTTCACATGAACAGGAACATTCTGTCCCTGAATTCTCGTTATCTTGAGGCTTTTGAAAGCTTCCTACTTGCCAGATGTCTCTTTACCATGAACAACCTCCACCAATTAACGTTTGAAGGCTCCTGTCTAATACTATCAAAATTGGCCTTGCCCCAATTTAGAACTTTAAATTCTGGACCAGGCCTATCCTTTTCTATATTTATCTTCAAACTGATAGAGTGTGGTCATTGGTTCCAAAGTGCACCCCCACTAACATCTTCAGTCATTGCCCTGTTCTATTTCTTAAGAGGAGGTTGAGTTTTGATTTTTCTAGTAGGTCTATCTACATATTGATTGAGAAAGTTTTCTTTAACGCACTTAAGTTTCTTCCCATCCAAGTACCTAACACTATGACAGTCCCAGTCTATGTTTGGAAAGTTTAAATCCCCGATTATTACAACCCTCTTATTCTTGCTGCTATTTGCGATCTCCTTATATATTTGACCCCCAATCTCCCGCTGAGTACCGGGGGCTTATTGTACAATCCCATTAAAGTGTTCACTCCTTTCTTATTTCTCAGTTCCAGCCATGTAGCTTCACTGGCTGATCGCCTGGGAATATCCTGTCTAAGTACTACTGTGATGTTTTCCCTAATTAAAAAAAAACACCTCCCTCCTCTTTTGCCTTCCCTTCCATCCCTACTATTGCAGCATCTAAACCCCAGACCATTGAGCTGCTAGTCCTGTCCCTCCCTCAACCGTGTTTTTATAATAGCTATGATTTCCTAGTCCCATGTTCTTATCCATGTTCTGGGTTCATCTGCCCTACCTGTCAGGCCTTTTGCATTGCAACAAATGTAGTTTAATTCAGTCTTCTTATTCTCTGCTATGCTCTTGCCTTCCTTGTCTATTTAACTTGCTCTTTTTAACTTCTGTACCAGTCTCAACCTTCTGTCAAGATTATCACTTCTCCTAAATTGTCAGATTGATCATCAGGTAGTGCTGGGTATCCTCAGCATATGTTTGAGACCAAGATAGTTAAAAAAAAAGGAGGGCGCCAATGATTTAGACGATTCCAGATGTAACATTGTGGGAGTGAAATCAAAAGCCATTGCAGATGATTCTTTAGTTATGACAAAATAAAATAGAACTGAAAAAAAGCACACTGCATGTTCTGGGGAAACTCAGCAGTCCTGACAGCATCTGAATGGAGAGAAACATAGTGAATGTTTCAAAACCAATATGACAGTTATTCAAAATAAAAAAGAGGTTGGAAAATGTTTTTATATGTTTTGACAAAGGCAGGTGAAATAGGTAGTGTACAGGCCCAGTGCAAAAATGGGTGTTAATGGTGGTGAAAGAGAAAAAGAGATGTAAAATGACTTTAAACTAAGCAGTGGTTAGCACTGCTGCCTCACAGCACCAGAGACCTGGGTTCAATTCCCGCCTCAGGCGACTGACTGTGTGGAGTTTGCACATTCTCCCCGTGTCTGCGTGGGTTTCCTCCGGGTGCTCCGGTTTCCTCCCACAGTCCAAAGATGTGCAGGTTAGGTGAATTGGCCATGCTAAGTTGCCCGTAGTGTTAGGTATGGGGTAGATGTAGGAGTATGGTTGGGTTGCGCTTCGGCGGGTCGGTGTGGACTTGTTGGGCCGAAGGGTCTGTTTCCACACTGTAAGTAATCTAATCTAATCATGAAAGGGAGAGAATAGGAGAGAATGAGAATTGGAGCAGAATACTTCAAATTGTGTACAAGAAGAAAAATATACATATGTAAGAACAGAAGAATATGTGAAAAATAGGAGCAGGAATAAAGTGTGAGTCAAGGTTGTGGGGTTAGATTTAGCAACCAGGAAACTCAGAAACATGGGCTTTGGATGGTCCTGTTGAATTAAACAACTGGCCACAATGTAGGTTTTTTTGAATGCAAGCTGTAGCTAGTTTCATTGAGAGAGCTAGTTGGGGTAGGCAGCAGAGGAACCAAGTGGAGCTGAGTTAGAATTGGGTTTGAGGTGGAATATACAATTGGATGTGAAGCACCCAAAAGTAAGGATGTGGTTGACCAGTTGAGGAATTTGGATTAATATAAAAATGAAAGGAAGATAGGCAGATGCTGGCAATCCAAAACAAAAACAGAAATTGCTGCAAAAACTCAGCAGCTCTGGCAGCATCTGTGGAAAGAAAACAGAGTCAACATTTTGGGTCCAGTGACCGTTCTTTAAAACTGGGACTTTGGATTGCAGTTTATGAGCTGACGTGAGGAAATTAGGGTAAGTGTTGGCAAGGAACGTATCTGTGGCATTTAGCCTAAATTGCATCTTTGTAGCTGTCGGGTTTCACAAATGCCAGGAGTTTATCAAATATTTGAGGTTGAATAAAGATGATTTATTTTAATTGTACTCTACAATGGACAGCATAGTAAAATAAAGTGAAAAGCCTCAACTATTAATATTTTAAGAATAAAAAGATAAAGCTGAAAGAAAATCCATCTTTGTTCTGCCTCCTCTGCCCTGAGCCCTGAGCCCTGAGCTGGCTGACCAATGACACATGCGCTGCCACTCCTCTGCCACCTGTGCCGGATCCATCAATGTCAGAGTCACTACTCTTCAGGTGCTATCTCTTCATCGCTAGGCCCACCTCTCCCATGGGCTGCTAATGCTGAGTCCTGTGCTGAACCCAAACTCAAGAACCCCAACTTCATTGCTGCATGCTCACTGAATACCAGGAGACCCTGGCTCTGGGTCCACCACAACCAGGAACTGCTGCTTTGCTAATAACTAGGAATCCCTGCTCCAGGCCTACTGCAACTAGGAGTATCTGGCTCCACTGCTGCAGACTTGACAATACCTAGAGTCCTGCTCCGGCATAGTCCACACCATTGTCACTTCAGCTGCCGCCGACCAATGCCTGGAGCCCGTGCTCTGGGCCCATCACAAAGAATCCCTGACTGTGGGCCAGGCCAGGCCACTGTCTCTCCAAAAGTTCTGCTCTGACTGTCCTCCTCTGCGAGTTCACCTTCTCCCCTGGCATAGAACATAGAACATTACAGCACAGTACAGGCCCTTCGGCCCTCGATGTTGCGCCGACTTGTCACACCAATCTGAAGCCCATCTAACCTACACTATTCCATGTACATCCATATGCTTGTCCAATGATGACTTAAATGCACTTAAAGTTGGCGAATCTACTACCATTGCAGGCAAAGCATTCCATATCCTTACTACTCTCTGAGTAAAGAAACTACCCCTGACATCTGTCCTATATCTATCACTCCTCAATTTAAAGCTATGCCCCCTTGTGCTCACTGTCACCATATTTGGAAAAAGGCTCTCCCTGTCCACCCTATCTAACCCTCTGATTATCTTATATGTCTCTATTAAGTCACCTCTCAACCTTCTTCTCTCCAACAAAAACAGCCTCAAGCCTTTCCTCTTAAGACCTTCCCTCCATACCAGGCAACGTCCTAGTAAATCTCCTCTGCACCCTTTCCAAAGCTTCCACATCCTTCTTAAAATGCGGTGACCAGAACTGTCCACAATACTTTCAAAGAACTGAATAAGGTTTGTGAGGCACGACCTACCCTTCACAAAACCATGCTGACTATCCCTAATCAAATTATTCTTTTCCAGATGATTATAAATCCTATCTCTTATAACCTTTTCCAACACTTTACCAACAACTGAAGTAAGGCTCACTGGTCTATAATTACCAGGGTTGTCTCTACTCCCCTTCTTGAACAGGGGAACCACATTTGCTATCCTCCAGTCTTCTGGCACTATTGCTGTAGACAATGGCAATTTGAAGATCAATGCCAAAGGCTCAGCAATCTCCTCCCTGGCTTCCCAGAGGATCCTAGGATAAATCCCATCCGGCCAAGGGGACTAATCTATTTTCACACTCACTGCCAATGGGAAGATGATGAAGAGAAAGAAAGGAAAAGGAAAGATGACAAAAAAGATAAGGAAAGAAGAGAGGAAGCGGCCAGTTTAGAACCCAAATGCTGCCTAACTTGATGGCTAGGAGGCCAAGCCTGGGAATTCTGCAATTAGCTCAATGGGTGCAGTTCCATGCCGCAGCGAGCTCTTACTGAGCAATGAACAGCTCAGAAAGTAAGTTCCAGTGAAGGCCATACCATTTCTAATGCCGGCTGACCTGAATCCATAGAACAAATCACCCTGCCAATTCTGGACAAAATTTCAAAGTGATCAAAGTTTCAATTGTTTAACCCCCTGTGTTCACAGCCATCAGGGGCCAACCCAGTGAAAATTAGGCTCTTATCTGTTGCTGATTTATCATTTATGTACTACAGTATTGGGGTTTCTTTGTCTGAGACAATATTACTCCAATAGGGGGCAGTGTGAGCTAACATAACACAACAGTTCAGCTTCTCCATGATGTGTTGGGGTCTGAAGGAGTATGTTTCTCTCTGAGCAAGAACATTTAAATCCATAAAGTTTCAGGGCCCCTTAGTAAAAGGACTATGCTTACTGTTATAAAATTAACATCTCATAAGATAATTATATTGAGGAATTGTAACTTTTAACAAATTAGCACTTACTTTAACCAAGCTGTGTTGTTCCCAACTCATTCCTTCCCCTTTCACTATCTTGCTCCTTTCTTCCATGGCTCCAGCCTCTTCCCCCCCTCCCCCCAACCCATTCCTCACTCTAAATCCAATTATTCAACCATCCTCTAACGCTGTTTATACTAAAGAGCCCTTTGTTTTGACAGTGATTAGTAGAATCTTAGCACTGTAAACTTTACACTGCAGAAAGAGGCTATTAATCTCATTGAACAGGAGCGTTGCAGGGGCCCATCAGTTTCACTACCTTATTTTACAGACTTTAAGACTTAGGAGCAGAAGAAGGCCATTCAGCCCACTGAGTCTGCTCTGCCACTCAACGAGTTCACGGCTGATCTGATAGTTCGAAACTGCATTTTTCTGCCTTCTCCCCATATTTTTATAATTCTTTTACAGATAAAAACATTGCTTGTCTATCTCAGCTTTGGATATATGTAATGACCTAGCCTCAACAGCCTTCGGTGTTAAAGAATTTCACAGGTTAAATATTCCTGGAGAGAAGTAAAACTCCTCCATATTTCTGCCTTAAATGTGCGACTCTTATTTTGAGAGCAAGCTGCCTGGTCCTGGGAACTCTCACAAGGGAAAGCAACCTTCCTGCATCTACCCTTCAAGTGCCCTAAGAATCTTGTATGTTTAGGGTGTAGGTTTGCTCGCTGAGCTGTAGGTTTGATATCCAGACATTTCATTACCTGGCTAGGTAACATCATCAGTGGTGACCTCCAAGTGAAGCCAAGCTGTTGTCTCCAGCTTTCTATTTATATGTTTGTCCTGGATGGGGTTCCTGGGGTTTATGGTGTTCACAAACCTTGCAATCTTGTATGTTTCAATAGGTCACCTCTCATTTTGTAAAACAATAATGAATACAGGCCATAACCTACTCAACTTTTCATCATAAGACAGACCCTCCATCAGCCTAGTAAACTTGTCTGGACTGCCTTCAATGCCAGTACATATGTCCTTCGATAAGGTACCCAAAACTGCTCACAGAATTCCATCTGTGGTCTGACTAGAGCCTTAGTTTCAGCAAAATCTCCCCACTTTTATACTCCATTTCTTTTAAAGTAAAGAGCAACATTCCATTTGCCTTCCCTACTATCTGCTGAACTTGGATGGTAGCTTTTTGAGATTTATGAACAAGGATTTTCTAATCTTTTGTTCTGTAACTTTCTGCAGTCTTTCCTCATTTAAATAATATTCAGCTCCTCACATTTCCGCAGAATATATGCCAAGTTTTTACCCACTGGCTTAACCTACCTATAACCATCTGCAGGTTCTTTGTATTATCCTCATCACATCCCACCTAACTTTGTGTCATCTGAAAAATTGACGATAACAAATTCACTTTCCTCATCCAAATCATGAATGTACATTGTAAATAATGGAGTCCCAAACGCAGATCCCTGTGGCACTCCACCACTTATAGGTTTCCATCCTCAAAACGTTTTGACCTTAACTCTCAGTCTCCTATCAGTTACCCAATCCTCTGTCAGTTTTAATATATTATCCCCAACATTCTATGCTGTTATTAAACAGTTTTATGTGTGTAACTTTACTGATTAGAGATAGTCAGCATGGCGTTGTGCATGGGAAATCATGTCTCACCAACTTGATTGAGCTTTTTGAAGTAGTAATGAAGAGGATTGATGAGGGCAGAGCGGTGGATGTGGTCTATATGGGCTTAAGTAAGGCATTCGACAAGGTTCCTTGCGGTAGATTGGTTGGCAAGGTTAGATCACATGGAATACAAAGAGAACTAGCCATTTGGATACAGAACTGGCTTGAAGATAGTTGACAGAGAGTGGTGGTGGACAGTTGATTTTCAGACTGGAGGCCTGTGACCAGTGGAGTGCCACAAGGATCAGTGCTGTGTCCACTGCATTTCGTCATTTAAGTAAATAATTTGGATATGAACATAGTAGATATGGGTTAGTAAGTTTGCAAATGACACCACAAAATTTGAAGGTGTAGTGGAAGAAGGTTGCGTTAGAGTACAATGGGACCTTGATCAGATGGGCCAATGAACTAAGGAGTAGCAGATGGAGTTTAATTTAGATAAATGTGAGGAGCTACATTTTGGTAAGGCAAATCAGGGCAAGACTTATACACTAGGAGAAAGTGAGGACTGCAGATGCTGGAGATCAGAGCTTAAAAATGTGTTGCTGGAAAAGCGAGGTGATGGACAGGTCAGGAGGGTGGTGCCGCATTGGAGGCTTGGGACCAGGATAATGTGGGGGATGAGTAGGTGGTGGAGGCTGGTACAATTACAAATTTAAAAAGTATATGAATAGAAAGGGTTTTGAGGGATGTGGGCCAAATGCTGGCAAATCGGACTAGATTAATTTAGGATATCTGATCAGCATGGATGAGATGAACCGAAGGATCTGTTTCCATGCTGTACAGTTCTATAGCTCTATGACTCCAAATTCCTTTTAGAAATCCAATATATTACATTGATCAGTTCCTCTTTATCTGATCTTTAAACTAGAGTGAGAGGGGGTTGGGAACCAGAGCAGCAGATCAGCAAATAGAGGGTTTGAGGGGAAGGTAGATATCAAGACCAGTAAGTCAGGAAGGACAGGCAGAGACAGGTAAATGAACACAATGTATTAAAGGGCTGAAGTGTGTTTATTTCATGCAAGGAGTATTATAAGTAAGGCAGGCGAGCTTAGAGCCTGAATCAGTACATGGGACTACGATGTTGTGGCCATTATCGAGATTTAGTTAAAGAGAGACAGGATTGGCTACTAAATGTTCCAGGGTTTCGTTGTTTTAAACGAAATAGAGAGAAGGTAAAAGAGGTGAGTTGCATTACTAACCATTGGGAACGTTAAATCTGCACTCAGAGGACTTGTTGGAAGGCTCATCCACTGAGGCAATATGGGTAGAGCTGAAAAATAAGATGGGTGCAATCATACCCCAACAGTCACCAAGAGATAAAGAACACATATGTAGTCAAATTATGAAAACAGTGCAATAAGAACAGAGTTGTCATTGTGGGTGACTTTAACTTCCCCAATATTGACTGAGACTCCCTTAGAGAAGAGGCTTAGATGAGGCAGAAGTTGTTAAGTACAGCCAAGAGGGTTTCCTGAAGTAATATGTGACAGTCCAACTGAAAGGGGGGGGGCCATGCTGAACCTTATATTGCTTAACGAGCCTGGCCAGGTGTCTGACCTTTCAGTGGGAGTGCATTTTGGAAACAGTGGTCACAACTCCTTACATTTTAGGATAGCTATGAACAAGAATAAGTTAGGACCTTGCGGGAAGGTACTAAATTGGGGGAGGGAAAACTGCGTCAGTATTAGGAAGGAGCTAGGGAGTGTTAATTGGGAGGAGCTGTTATCAAGCAAGTCCACATTTGACATGCGTGAATTGTTTAAAGACCTGCTGATGAGAGTTCAAGACCAGCATTTTCCAGTAAGGAGGAAGGACAAGGATGGCAAGGTAAGGGACTTTTGATAATGAGGGAGGTTGTGAATTTAGTCAAAAGGAGAAAAGAAGCATATATAAGGTTTAGGACTAAAATCGGACAGACCCCATGAGGAATATAAAGAAAGCAGGAAAGTACTCAAACAGGGAATTGGGATAGCAAGAAGGGGCCATGAAATGACCTTTTCAGGGTTAAAGAGAATTCTAAGAGATTCTATAGATACATTAAAAATAAAAAGGATAACTCGGGAGAAGGTAGGACCACTCAAGGATAAAGGAGGGAACTTGTGCTTGGAGGCTGAGGATGTAGTTGAGATCCTAAATGAGTACTTTGCATCAGTATTCACCCAGGAGAAGGAGATGGAGGATAGTGAGATTAGTGTGAAGCATACTAATATACTAGGGTATTTTGAGATCAAGAAAGAAGTACTGTTGGATCTCTGGAAGAGGGCCCGATGGTATCAGGTTATTGAGAGGGGCAAGCGAGGCGATTGCTAGGGCCTTGGCCAAGATTATTGTATTCTTATTAGCCACTGGAGAGGTCCTGGAGGATTGGCGAGTAGCTAATGTTGTTCCTCTGTTCAGGAAGGGAAATAAGGATAATCCAGGAAACTATAAATTGGTGAGTTTCATATTGGTAGTTGGGAAGCAATTGGTTAGAATTCTTAGGGATAGGATTTATGCACATTTGGAAAAGCATGGCCTAGTTATGGGCAGTTGGAATAGCTTTGTGCAGGGCAAGTCATGTCTTATTAACTTGATTGAATTTTTTGAGGAGATGATGATGAAGGTGACCGATGAGGGTAGAGCAGTGGATGTTGTCCACATGGATTTTAGTAAGGCTTTTGACAAGGTCTCCCATGGTAAGCTCAACCAGAAGATTACGATGCAAGGGATCCATGGTGACTTGGCCATGTGGATTCAGAATTGGCTTGCCCATAGAAGACAGATGGTAGTGGTGGAAGGATGTTTTTCGAGTTGGAAGATCAGTGACGAATGGTGTTTGCAGAGATCTGTACTCGAATCTCTGTTGTTTGTGATATATATAAATGAGTTAGATGAAAAATCTAACTCATTTATATATAATCACAAACAACAGGACATATAAAGATCGGTGGAGTTGTGGATAGTGTACAACGTTGTCAAAGGATACAGTGGGATATGGATCAGTTGCAGATAGGGGCAGAGAAATGGCAGATGGAGTTTAATCTGGGTAAGTGTGAAGTGCTGCACTTTGGGAGATCAAACATTAAGGAAAAGTACACAGTTAATGACAGAGTTCTGAATAGCATTGATATAAGGAGGCTCTTGGGGTTCAAGTCCAGAGTTCCCTGAAAGTAGCCACGCAAGTTGGTAGGGCCATAAGAAAGGCATATGGCATGTTTGCCTTTACTGGTCAGGGAATTGAGTACAAGAGTCATGTTGCAGCTTTAAGACTTTGGTTATGCCACACAGAGTATGGCATCCAGTTCTGGTCACCACATTACAAGAAGGCTGTAGAGACTTTGGATAGGGTGCAGAAGAGGTTCACCAGGATGCTGCCTGGATTAGAGGATGTGAGCGATAAAGAGAGGCTAGGAAAACTCGGGTTGTTTTCTCTTGAGCAGTGAAGACTGAGGGAAGACTTAATAGAAGTCTATAAAATTGTGAACTCCATAGGTAGGGTTGATAGTCAGAATCTTTTTCCCAGAGCTGAAATGTCTAATACTAGGGGCCATGCATTTAAGGTGAGAGGGAGAAAGTTCAAAGGAGAAAGTTCAAAGGAGACATGAGGGGCAAGTTTTTTTTTAAACACAGAGTGGTAGGAATCTGGAATACGCTGCCAGGGGTGGTGGTAAATAGATATATTAAGGGACTTTTTGATAAGTACATGACTATTCAAGGAATGGAAGGATATGGACCAAGAGCGGGCAGAAGAGATTAGTTTCATTTGGCATCATGTGCAGCACGACATCGTGGGCCAAAGGGCCTGTTCCTGTGCTGCACAGCTCTATGTTCAACCTGTTTATTCCTTCTTTGAAGAACTGCAATAAATTTGTTAGGCAGGATTTATCCTTCATTAAACAATGCTCGATTACTTTATGTTTTCTAAATGCTCAGCTGTTAGATCCTTTGAAGGAGATTCTAACATTTGCCCAATAATACATGTTAAGCTAACTGGCCTGTTCTTGCTCCTCTCCCTTTTTTGAATAATGGTGCTACATTAGCAGTTTTCCAATAGTTTGGTATCTAAGGATTCTTGGAAGACTAGAACGATTAAATCATAGTCCATGCCAATTCAGACACACCAGACACTTTCTAATCCCATATTCCTGCACATGGCCTGTACCCTTGCAGCTTACAATAATTCAGGTGCAGATCCAGGTACTTTTAAAAGGGTTTAGAGTCTCTGCCTCCATCAACTCAGGCAGTGAATTTCAGACCCCATCACCCTCTGCATAAAAACATTTTTATAAAAAAAGTAAGCTTAACATTTGGAGTGGCAAAGTGGTTTGCACTGCTGCCTCTTGGTGCTAGGGACAGAAGTTCAATTCCAGCCTTGGTGACTGTCTCTATGGAGTTTGCATACACTCTCCATGTCTGTGTGGGTTTGCTCTGGCTGCTTCAGTTTCCTCCCACAGTCCAGAGGTGTACACGTTAGGTGGATTGGCCATGTTAAATTGCCTGGAAGTGTTCAGGGATGTGCAGGCTAGGTGGATTACCCATGGTAAATGTGGAGTACAGAATGGGGTGATTCTGGGTTGGAGGATTGGTGCAGAGTCAATGAGCCAAGTCACCTCTTTCCACACTATATTGATTCTATGATTCGCAATTCAGAGGTCCTCTGGTACCACCCCTTAATTCATCTTCACAAGATTGCTAATCTAAATGGTCCAAACTTCCACCAGACAATGAACAATTTTGTGATGTTGATTCGCTCCCACTGGGATCAAATTGCCAAAATTATAGTTTTTCCTCCATGTTCCTTGGATGCTGCCTGACCTGCTGTACTTTTCCAGTGCCACCCTTTTTGACTGACTGTCCAACATCTGCAATCCTCACTTTCTCCCAATTGCTGAAAACCTCCACATCCCGAGGAAGGGTTTATGCCCGAAATGTCGACTCTCCTGCTCCTCATGTGAGAAACAAACTCAATAAAATTTTAGACGAAACCAAAAAATCTGGAAACAAGACAATTTATTACGGACTTGCAAGTACGGGCTGCAACTGCACAAAGCAATTGAGCGTATTAGACTTGGGTTAGTTTACAATTATACCTTTGAGCTGAGTGAGGTCACCTCTCCAGACTCCTAATTACCCAATCTCTCTTACTAGGCTATACAACTGCCCATCTTCGCTCCACCCTTGTTACTTCCTCTTCCCCATGTTGGCAACCTTCCTCCCTGTTAGTGCTGACATTTTCATTATTTTGTCGATAGTACACCAAGATATAGTTTAACATTTTGTATCAATACTGCTGGTACATTCCATTCTCCTTACACTTCATCAACTTTGTATCATTTTTGTACAGCTCAGGCATTTTAGTTAACTCTTTTTTTTGCTGAAAACTTATTTTAAAAGAGTTAACTTGCTTATATTATACTCCAGAATTACTATTTAATTAACCATAATTAAAAGTAAAGATACACTTCCCTAAGTATCTGCAGAGTTAATAATTTTTCTGCTGGACCCCTTTTCTTCATGTTCTTTTATATCTGCAAAAACAACACTTCTTTTCATTTCTAACACTCGGATGCTACCTGACCTGCTGTGCTTTTCCAGGCATCCTTTTCGACTCCATTAGGGATTGCCATTCTAGCAAGTTTTAAACACTATTATTAAATTCTTCCTTATGTTTAAACCTATCCACCATGAGGAGTTTTAATACAATGTATTGGAAGAAACAGTTTCCACTCCAAGGGTCAGTAAAGAGAGGGCACAGATTTAAGATATTTGGCAATAGGCTAGGGGGAAAATGAGATAAAATATTTTTACTGAGTGATAAATGATCTGCTTGAAAGTACAGGGCAGTTAGCCTGATACTGATGTTGAGAAAACTTTCAGAAACAATAGCCAAGACTTTGTAACATAAGCAAAGCATGATCAGTAGCTTTCGGAGGGGATGTAGCTCAGTTGTAGAGCATGTGTTTTGCATGTATGAGGTCCCATGTTCAATCCATGGCATCTCCAGAGATTTAGGGTCACACAGTGGTTAGCACTGCTGCCTCACAGTGCCAGAGACCTGGGTTCAATTTCAGCCATAAGTAACTGTGTGTGGAGTTTACACATTCTCCCAGTGTTGGTATGGGTTTCATCTGGGTGCTCCAGCTTCCACCCACAGTCCAAAGATATGTGGATTGGCTACGCTAAATTGTGCTGTAATGTACAGGGATGTGCAGGCTAGGTGGATCAGCCATCGTCAATGTGGGGGTTACAGAGATAGATTGGAGAACTGGGTCGAGGTGCGATGTTCAGAGGGTTGGTGCAGACTCAATGGGTTGAATGACCTCTTTCTGTACTATTGGGATTCAAGCTTTCAAAACGGAATTTGATTCTTTTTCATTCATGGGATTTGGACATCAGTGGCTTGACCAGCATTTATTACCGATCCCTAATTGCTGGGAGGGCAATTAAGATCCAATCACATTGCAGTGGTCAGGAGTCATATGTAGGCCAAACCAAGTAAGAGTGGCAGTTATCTTTCCTGAAGGACATGAGTCAACTAGATGGGGTTTTCCCAACAATTGACAATGTTTTGAGAATCATCATTAGACTCAATTTTAGATTTTTATTGCATTCAAATTCTACCATCCTGGGGACAAAGGTTCAAGATTTGAACCTTTGTCCCCAGGATGTTACTTTGTGATAGTATTACAAAACTGTTACCTTTCAAAATGTATACCTGGACAGTCATAACTTGCAGCACTACATGGAAAGGATAGAGGGAATGGGATTTACTGGATAGCTATTTCATAATCATGAACTCAAAGGTTTCCTTCAGTGTGATTCTTTGATTCTGTGCTGAAACCAAATCTTACTGTACTGCCACGTCAAAAATATTATTCAAGGTTTACTCTGTATCATAATCAGAAGTTACCCAAATCTTATCACATTGTTCTTTATACAGTACTTCATTGTGGTAATACTGGTTATCAACTTATTTCTCTCTTCTGCGGCACCTTTATAGTTTAATTAGACATTGCATCCGGTGCCACGCAGTTGTCTTTCACAAAGAAACAAGTTTATTTTTGTTTTGAAATGGGTGTGAGGGAATCCTGATGACAGATTCTCTTTTGTGTTTTCTGTAAACAGCAAGAATGTGAGTACAGTAAAGATGTTGAATGTGGAAATTGTTTTTAGTGGCATAATGACAGCGGAAGTGTTGTACAAAGTTGTTTGCATCAGCTTGGTTGCTTTTTCCTCAGTGCTGGCAATATTTGATTATTTGGAGATATTTTGACTACACATATCTAAAGAGCTGGTTTGCTCAATTCCGTTGATATAATAATTACACTGTGAACATACAGTATTCATACTGAATTTAGAAACTTAGAAAATTAGATCAGGAGTAGACTATTCAGCTGATCGCATTCTGGATCATAGCTCATCATCTATCTCCATGTCATTTTAATGCACAATCCCCATGTCCTTTGATATCTTGAATATCTAGAAATCTACCAATCTCAGTTTTGAATATAGTCAATGGCTGTGCCTCCACAGCCCTTTAGGGTAGAAAGTTCAAAGATTCGCTACCCTCTGAGGAAAGAAGTTCCTCCTCATCTCAGTGCTGAATGGGGTACCTCTTACTCCAAGATTATGTTCCCTGGTTCTAGATCTCCCAGACCAGGAAATTCAGTGCAACCAACCCACCTTCAAATATTCATCGTCCCCATTATCATCTATCTAGCTTCCCTTCTTCCCTGGCTTGCTATCACCAATCCCTTTGTCTGCTAACATTTTTTTCTCAGGCTCTCTGGGTTCCCTCTCTCCTTGCTCCTTTTCCTCCAGCCCCTCTCATCAGTATAAATGCCTCCTTTTCCTAGCTGCTTTCTGTTCTGAAAAAGGGTGACTGCACTTGAAATGTTAACTCTGTTTCTCTTCACAAAAGCTGCCAAACCTTTTGAATTTCTCTGGCAATTTCGATTTTTGTTTCTTTAAGGCAAAATTACTTCCCTTATCTACACTGTAGAGCCCTTTAAGAGTTATATATATATTTCCATGAGATTAATACTCATTCCTTTACACTCGTCAGAACATAGGTCAATTCTTGTCAATCTCCTTTAAATCCATGCCAGTATATTACCCGCTATACCACATACTCTTGTTTTGTTTACTGTTAAGATCCCACTTGGTGGTTGAATTGGAAAAGTGTGCCCCAGAGTGAGACCCGGCTTGATATTCTGTAAGTTTATAGTTTTCCTTTTGTTGGTTTACCCACAGAGGTCAGTCACTGAACAAATTGCAAGAGGTTGTCAATGTACTTTTAATAAAAGAACATGAAGGTTTATTTCACTAAACAGGACAATCCTGCCATCCTGAGAATCAGTCTGGTGAACCTTTGTTGTACTCCTTCGATGGCAATTAGATCTTTCCTTATAAAAGGAGAGTAAAATTGTACACAATGTTCCAGGTTCAGTTTCACCAAGGCTGTGCACAATTGCAGCAGAATTTTTTTTTAATTTAAGCTACGTTGCTAATTAATCTCTTCAGAGATGTTATTACATAACTCTGGGACTTGAAACCTATCATCCTGGTCCAGGGGTGGGGACTGTGCTACTGCGAGGAGAAAGTGAGGTCTGCAGACCTGACCTGCTGTGCTGTTCCAGCAATAAAGTTTCGACTGTGCTACTGCACCACAAGAGGGCGCAGAAAGACCTCTTTACTCCTGTACACAAATTGTCTTGCAGGCCTTCACCCTATTTATCTTCCTACTTGTATGCCTTTAAATAACTAATGAACAAGGATACTTTAGGCACCTTTGCACATCAACAGTTACCAATCAAGCACCATTTAAGAATTACATTGCATTTGCTCTTCCTCCCAAACTTCACACTCTTTTAAATGTATTTTTATTGAAAAATAGATTTTTCAATATTTAAACTTCACACTTATTCACTTCATAATCCACCTGCCATGCTCTTTCCATTCACTCAGCCTGTATAAATCCCCTTGATGAGAAAGTGAGGACTGCAGATGCTGGAGATCAGAGCTGAAAATGTGTTGCTGGAAAAGCGCAGCAGGTCAGGCAGCATTCAGGGAACAGGAGAATCGACGTTTCGGGCATAAGGGCTCCCTGACTCTCCTGTTCCCTGGATGCTGCTTGACCTGCTGCATAAATCCCCTTGAGGCATCTTTGCATCCTCCTCACTGAAATAACTCCACAGAGGCTGGTATCCCGTCACCAAATCACCCTTTATTTACACTTGGAGAATCCTTCACAGTGATCCAGCTCCCTCAGAGCCAGCTCTCAGTGTGAGCAGAAACTCTGACACTCTTGTTTATATCTGTCACAAAGGGCTCCCTGATTGCACCAGATTAACAGCCCCAGTCAGGGAACTGATTATGTGAGGTCTACTTGGCTGACCTTGTTACAATCACTACACTTTCCCACCTATTTCATGTCATCAGCAAACTTGGAAATATTACATTTGGTTGAAATACACAAATCATTGACAGATTATGAACAGCTGGGGCCCAAGACCTAATCCTTGTGGCATATCACAGGTTACAGACTGCTAACGCAAGAATAACCTGTTTAGTCCTGCTTTCTGTCCATTAACCAATCCTCAGTTCATGCCATTATATTACCTGCTATCACACATGCTCCAATTTAGCTTGCTATCAAGATCTGGTAAAAGTCACCATTGTCCCAGAGGGTGCTCTCTCATTAGAGAGTGAGAACCAATGATTAGTGGAGGAATTAACTGGAGGGTCACCACACCTCAGGTAAGGGACATGGCTGAGAAGGCAGGATCTTCATGGTGATCTCAGCCGGTACATGAGTTGAAATGTTGGCATCACTTTACATCATAAATCAGCCATCTGGCAAACTGAGCTAACCACCCCCCCCCCAATTGACAGCAGTATTGGACAAGTAGGTCCCAGTTTGAGAGCTGGCTTGATATTCCATCAATTTTATATTTTTATTTCCGTTTGTTTCCATGGAGATCAATGAAAGAACATGTTTGGTTATTTCACAAAAGGAAAACACAGGTTATATGACTCTAAATAAGAACTTATTCAAACATCAGAAAAAGTATTCTACGTAAGAAAAAGTCCAAAAGCCAAATGGCATATATCTGCTTCTATTTTCTACATTTCTATGTCAATTGATTTTTGGAAATAAGCACAATCTTTTATAAGGATCGGGTAGACAGGCTGGACGTTTTTTCCATTGGCATGAGGGGTGACTTGATTGGAGTGTGTAAGATTCTGAATAGCCTTGGAAAAGGTGGGAGTAGAAAGGGTGTTTCCTCTTGTAGGTCAGTCCAGAACCAGGGAACAACTGGTTTAAAACCCTTTCATGTCTGAGAAGAGGAGAATTTGTTTCTCTTAGAGGGTGTGAGACTTTGGAACTCTCAGCCTCAGAGGACAGTGGAGGTGGGCCATTGCATATTTCGGGGCAGAGATAGGTAGATTATTATTAGCCAGTGGGAATCAATGGTTATTTGGATAGATGAGAATGTAGAATCAGAAACAGAAATATACTATTGAATGGTGAAGCAGACTCAAGCACCTAGATGGTCTACTTAGATTCATAGACATTTACAGGTCAGAAGGAGGCCATTTAGCCACAATGTACACATTGGTCAATGCTATTCCTATTTTCCAGCTTTTGGCCCAGAGCCATAGAGGCTTTGGTAATGAAAGTGTCAGAGTCCTACAGCACAGAGACAGGCCCTTTGGCCCAAACTGGTCCATGCCAACCAAAATACCCATCCACATGAACCCCTTTCCCTGCACTTGGAGCGGGAGGGGGAGGATCCAGTTGTTGTGATCCACGTTGGGACTAACAACATAGGCAAAGCTAGGGTGGAGGACCTGTTTGGGGATTATCAAGCACAAGGAAGGAAATTGAAGTACAGGTCCTCAAGGGTCATAATCTCCAGATTACTGCCCAAGCCACGTGCCAATTAGCATAGGGATAAGAAAATTATGGAAGTAAACACGTGGCTAAGGGATTGGTGTGGGAATTGGCATCAGTTTTGGAACCGGGGGGATCTGTACTGTTTCAGAGCTGAAAATGTGTTGCTGGAAAAGCACAGCAGGTCAGGCAGCATCCAAGGAACAGGAGAATCGACGTTTCGGGCATAAGCCCTTATGTCCGAAACATCGATTCTCCTGTTCCTTAGATGCTGCCTGACGTGCTGTGCTTTTCCAGCAACACATTTTCAGCTCTGATCTCCAGCATCTGCAGTCCTCACTTTCTCCTCAAGCAGTCAGTCCCAAACACTAAATTAGAACAAGGCTATTGATTGTATGTTTTCTGCTCAAAATCATGCATGTAACTATATTTTGTCTATAAAAGTCACAACTAAATCTATATTACCTGTCTCTTATGGAAAACATGTACAGTCACCAGTAGAGGGGGAATCATGTGTTTGTCTGTGTGAGAGGGCTGGATATTCAGAATCTAGCAGAGGGAGATTGCTGTTGGTGGTGTATGTTCTGTAATTGACACTGTCCTGAGTATCAACATCTTTAACACAATTTGTGTCAAGCAACTATTTCCCAACATTGACTGTAGATGAACGATTGACGAAAAATGGAACAGCCTTGTAACATTCAGTTACAAATTCCTAGGAATGAAGTACCTTTGTTACATGCATGTATGTTCAATTCATCATACATTTCTGTTAATTTTTAAAAACATTTTGTCCATTTGTATAATTGCTTTATGTTAAATTGTAGAATGTATTTAGCATAATTTGTATAATCTCAAACTCATTAAACATGCTGATTAAAGTTACCTTTCCTCCTTTGGT
>NC_057713.1:2672795-2686077 GCF_004010195.1 Chiloscyllium plagiosum
ACAGTGTGGAAACAGGCCCTTCAGCCCAACAAGTCCACACCGACCCTCCGAAGAACAACTCACCCAGACCCATTCCCCTACATTAACACTACGGGCAATGTAGCATGGCCAATTCACCTGGACTACGGGAGGAAACCATAGTACCTGGAGCAAACCCATGCAGAAACAGGGACAATGTGCAAACTCCACACAGACAGTTGCCCGAGGCGGGAATTGAACCCTGGTCCCTGGCGCTGTGAGGTAGCAGTGCTAACCACTGAGCCATGATGCCACCCTCATAGCTCAGACATCCCAGCCCAGACATCGACCTGCATTCTTTCAAGTGCTGTAGTTATGGCCTAACGAGCATTATATATACTTTCAACATCACCCCCTTACCACTGCAACCTTTTTACATCAACCCGGTCAATTCCCCTAAAAATCTTATATCTATATTTAGCTAATAAAAGGAAGTATCTATCTTATCTATCTACTCAGCTATCTTCAGGAATCTGTGGATATGCATACCAAGGTTCCTCTAATCTTTACTACTTTCCAGAGTCCTACCATTCATAGTGTAATCCCTTGCTCAGTTAACCTTCCTAAATCCATTACTTTGTACTTGTGGGTTGAATTCACATTGGCCACTACTCTGCCACTACTCTGCCCAGCTGACCAGCTTGTCAATATCCTCCTGCAGTTTATGGCTATCTTCACTATTTATCATCCTGTCAATTTTTGTGTAATTCACTAACTTCTTGATCATACCTGACATACTTAAATCCCAATCATTACTGAATCATCCAAATCTCACTGAAGAACTGTACCTCAGCACTGTTGTACCTCAGATAGCACCTTAGGTAATGACTTGTAAACTTTTCACTGTACTCATCTAAGCACACGTGACAATAAAGCTAATTCAATCATGAATGTACCCCACAAGCAGCACCAGGCCCTGCAGAACACCACTGGAAACAAACTTGGAGTCACAGAAATATCTAATATTACACTCTCCTTCCTGTCTCTCAGCATATTTCAGATCCAATGTGCCATTTGGCCTTGGATCCCAAGGGCCCTTACTTTTCTTGACCAATCTGCCATGAAGGACTTTATCAAGTGTCCTGCTTTTACCACATCCAATGTATTACTCTCATAAATGCTTTTGGTTTCCTTCAATGTTCCCTTTAAGCTGCTCTCCAAGGTTTCTGGCATAGTGGTCTGCATCGGCATGCCAGTAGTAACATTGAGTGCTGGTGCTGGAAGTCATTACTGTGCACAAACCTTGGAGGCTCACTTAGCCAGAAAGAAAATTCAAGGGAACTCTGGTTACCCCCTCACAAAATTTGATTAGATTTGTCAAACATGACTTTGCTTAACAAATTTATGCTGACTATCTTGAGGAGATTTATTCTGTTCCTCAATTCTTTCTAATAACTTCTGCACCACTGAGGTTAGATGGACTTTCCTGTCATTTTCTTGACTATCCCTTCCCTTTTTAATGACGTAATAATGTTAGGCGTTCTGCAGTCCTGTGGCACCTCGTCTGATTCCAGAGAGGGTTTGAAAATGACTGCCACAGCTCTTGATATCTCCTTCAGCAACTTGGGATACATCTCATCCAGGCCTTTAGATGTGTCAACTTTTCAGACTGTTAAACCCTCTAGTCCCTCTCCTTTCTCCCTCTATGTTAATTTCTTCTAATATTTCACAGTCCTCCAGTCTGATGGCTGTACCTGCATCTTTTTCCATTGCAAAGCCTGACTATATATTCAGAGGGCTGAGTCCATACCTTTCAGGTCCACTCACAGATTGCCTTTATAGTTCTCAATGGGCCTTATACTCTTTAAAGTTATTCACTTGCTGTTTACATATTTTAACATTTTACACTAGGGTTTTCCTTTTTTCTACCTGCCAGTGCTTTCTCATGCACTCACTTCCTTTTCCGAATTTCATTTTTAACTTTCCTCCTGCACTTTGTATAGTCCTCTAGGCAGTCTGCCATAGTGATCACTTGGTATCTGCCATATGTTCTCTTTTTTATCTTAATCTTAGCCTTTAAGTTGCTTGATATCCAAGGTTCTCTGGTCTTCGTTCAATCCTTTGTCTTTATGGAAACATTTGTCCTATACTCTTCACTATTTCTTCCTTGAATGCCTTCCTGTGATCTGACAGTTCTTCTCTGCAAGGAGCAGCTCCCAGTCTGCCTAGGCCAAATTGTATTTTATTTTAGTAAACACAGCCTTTCCCCAGTTAGAACTTTTATTCTTGGCTCATATATAGGACAGTTATTGTCAAGAATTTGAGTTATGGCCATTAGCTTCTAACTGCTACAATACTGATATGCCTTCCATCTGCCTGACTTCATTTCTGAATATTTGATTTAGATTTATTGTCACGTGTACTAAATATGGGGACAAAGAGTACAGTGAAAAGTGTACAATGTCACCGCATACAATGCCATCCTCGGTACAATGTACCTTGGTACAAAATCTTAGTAACAGAAATTGGAAAGAAATAAGTTAAAAAGCTTAACACTTCAGTCTTCTTAGCATGAAAGTAGAAAAATAAAGAAATGAAGGTAAAATGTCAAACGTTAGAAATATTAGATCCAGACTTATCCCCACTTTTGTTGAGTTTAATAAGAAGGAAGATAGAAAATAGGAGCAGGAGTAGATCATTTGGCTGTTCAAGCCTGCTTTTCCATTCAATATAATCATGGATGATCATCCAACTCAGTATCCTGATCCTGCTTTCTCCCCATATTCTTTGATCCTTATAGTGCTAAGAACTATATCTACATCTTTCTTGAAAGTCTTCAATATTTTGGCCTCAACTGGTACCTGTGGTAGAGAATTCCACAGACTCACCATGCTCTGAGTGAAGAAATTTCTTCTCATCCCCATTTTAAAAGACCTACTCCATATCCTTAGATTGTGACCCCTTGTTCTGATCTCAGGTGATTACAAAGACCAAGAACCAAGAGCCAAGAACAATATAGCACAGGAACAGGCCCTTCTGCCCTCCAAGCCTGAGCCGACACATTCTGCCCTTCCATTTTAAATGGTCTTCATTTACAGAATCCGTATCTCTCTAGTCCCTTCCTATTCAGGTATTCGTTCAGGTACTTCTTGAATGCTGCTATTGTGCCTGCTTCCACCACCTCCTCCAGGCACTCACCACCCTGTGTGTGAAAAACATGCCTCACATATCTCTTTTAAACCTATCCCTTCGCACTTTGAACCTGTGTCCCCTAGTAATTGACCCCTCAACCCTGGGAAAAAGGCTCACACTTCCCAATCTATCCATGCCATTCACAATCTTATAAACTTCTATCAGGTCACCCCTCAACCTCCTGCACTCCAGTGAAAACAAACCCAGTCCATCCAACCTTTTTTATAGCTAAAATCCCCCATACCAATGTACCCTCTCCAATGCATCCACATCCTTCCAGTAGTGTGGTGACCAGAACTGTATACAACATTCCAAGTGTGGACTACCTAACTTTAAAGCTGCAGAATAACTCATCTACCCTTCTAGTCAATGCCCCTTCCAATGATGGTAAGCATGCCATAGGCCATTTTTTACTACCTTATCTACCTAACTGCCACCTTCAGGTGATCTATGGACCTGCACAACTGGATCTTTCTGCATATCAATATTCCTAAGAGTTTTGCCATCCACTGTACGATTTCCACCTGTACTTCACCTTCCAAATGTATCACCTCACATCTTTCTTGCCATGCCTCCAAGCGATCTATATCCTACTCTATTTTCTGGCAATCCTCCTCACTATCTGCAACTCTCCCAATCTTTGTATCATCTGCAAACTTACTAATTCAACCAGCTATGTTTTCCTCGGAAGCATTTATATAGATCATGAACAGGAGATGTCCTGACACTGATCCCTACAGAACACGATGAATCATCAACCCTCCATTCCAAAAAGCATCCTTCGATCTCTACCCTCTATCTCCTATGACTAAGCCAGTTCTGTATCCATCTTGCCAGCTCACCCCAATGCCACTTGACTTCACCTTTTGTACTAAGCTGCCATGAAGGATCTTGTCAAATCCTGTTTGCTAACAACTTTTCATGACCCCTTTTAGCCCTAATTCCTTGCTTAAGTTCTTTCCTGCTTTCCTTACATACTTCAAAGACTTGTCAGTTCCCATCCTCCTAGACCTTACATGTGCTTCCTTTTTCTTTTTGACTAAGGTCATAACATCCCTGGTCATCCAAGGTTCACATAACTTTCCATACCTATCCTTCATTCTCATAGAAACATGCCACTCCTGGAGTTCTATCAACTGCCATTTGAAATAGTCCCAGATGTCCAGTGTGGATTTACCCTCAAACAGCCACGTCCAATCAACACTCTCCAGTTCCTGGCCAATATTGTAGTAAATTGCCTTCCCTTTACCTGAGGGCTGCTGATACCCCTATCCATGAGTAACTTAAAACTCATGGTATTATGGTCACTAATTCCAAAAATGCTCCCCTAATGAAACTTCATTCATCTGGTTGGGCTCATTTCCCAAAACAAGGTCCAGTATAACCTCTTCCTGGTTAGACTGATTACATACTGTGTCAAGAAATACACTTGAATGGTCCTTACAAATGCTGCTTCATCTAAGCCGTGAGCCTGAAGGAAGTCCCAGTCAATATACGGGAAGTTAAAAATCACCCACCCCAACAACCATGTTGTTTTCACATCTTTCTAAAATCTGCCTACAAAGTCTCTCCTTTATCTGCCACTGCCTGTTGGGAGATCTGTAGTGTACCCCAGTATTGTGATTTCACCTTTTCTACTCCTGGGTTCTACCCATAGTGCCTCGTTGTACAAATCCTCTGATGTATCCATCTCAGTACAGCTATGAGATACTCCTTTACTAGTAATGCAACTCCCCCACCCCTTTTGCATCCATTTCTATCACACCTGAACATTTGAGACTGAGATTGAGAACATCTTTCCTACATCTACCCTGTCTTACCTTGTTCAAATTCTATCGATTTCTATGCGATGCCTCTTCATTCTTCTAAACTCTAGCAAATATAGCTCTAGCCAATTCAGTCTGTCCAAATACAGCAGTCCCGCCATCCCAAGAATCAATCTGGAAAACTTTCTTTGTGATTTCTCAACAGCCAGAACATCCTTCTTTAGATAAGGAGACCAAAAGTGTGCACAGTATTTAAGGTGTGGTCTTACCAATGCCATGTACTCCCTGCTCCTATACTTGAGTGTTTTGCTATGAAGGTCAACATACATTGTACAGGACTTGGGATGTCATGTTGCAGCTGTACAAGACATCAGTTAAGCCACTTTTAGACTGAATTTAGAGTACTGCATTCAATTCTTGTCTCCCTGCTATAGGAAAATGCTGTTAAACTTGAAAGGTTTCAGAAAAGATTTACAAGGATGTTGCTGGGATTGGAGGGTTTGAGCTATGGGGGATGCTAAATATGGCTATTTTCCTTGGAGCATTGGAGATTGAGGAGTGACCTAATAGAGGTTTAAAAAACCATGAGGAACATGGATAGGATGAATAGCCAAGGACTTTTTCACAGGGTAAGGAAGTTCAAAAGAGAGGGCATAGGTTAAAGGTGAGAGGGGAAAGATTTAAAAGGGACCAAAGGGGCAACATTTTCATGCAGAGGCATGTATTGAATGAGGTGCCAGAGGAGGAGGAGGAGGCTGGCACAATTACATTTAAAAAGGCATCCAGATGGGTATATGAATAGGAAGGGTTTAGACTGATATGAGCCAAATGGGACAAGATTTATTGGGGATATCTGGTCAGCATGGATCCATTGGATCGAGGATTTGTTTCTATGCTGTATAACTCTGACTCAATAGCATATCATTGCATTCTTCACCTCCTGCTGCACCTGCATGCTTACATTCAGCTACTGGTGACAAGGAGAGTCTTGTTGCACCTCCTCTTTCCCCAATTTATTGCTATCAGATAGCAATCTGCCTGCCTAAAGTGGATAACCTCACATTTATCCAAATTATACTGCATCTGCCATGCATTTGACAACTTAACTAACTCCTCCAAATCACACTGATGTATTTGTGCAATCTCTTCACAACTCACTCTCCCATCCAGCTTTGTTTTATCTGCAAATGTGGAGATATTACAATTATTTCACTCATCTAAATCATGCATATATATTGTGAACAACTCTGCATTACTAGTCACTGCCTGCCACTTGGAATAAGGCTCATTTATTCCTATTCTTTGTTTCCTGACTGCAACCTGTTCTCAATCCATTTTAGTACATGTCTCCGATTCCATGTGCTTTAATTTTGCATTTAAATCTCATGTGAGACCTTATCAAAAGCCTTCTTAAAATCCAAGTAAATCCACCCACTGGCACTTCCTCCTAACTTTACTATTTACATCCTTGAAAAATTCCAGCAGATTTGTTGAGTACGACTTCCCCTTTGTAGATACATACTGATTCTGTCCAATTCTGTCAGTTTCTTTCAAGAGCTCTCTCTTATATCTTTTATGATGGACTGTAACATTTCTCCCAATATCTACGTCAAGCTAACCAGTCTATAATTCCCCATTTTCTCTGTCTCCCATCTTAAATAGTAGTGTTACAATAGCTACTCTCCGATCCACAGGGACTGTTCCAGAGTACAGTTTTGGAAGATGACTACTTTACACATCTACTATTTCTAAGGCCACTTCATAAGTACTCTGGGATGAAGCATATCAGGCCCTGGGTATCTATATGCATTTAATTCCATTAGCTTTGCAAATACTATTTCTCTATTAAAATTAATTTCTTTCAATTCCTCCTGCCCATATTTTAGGGATGTCATTTGTGTCTTCTTTTGTAAAGACAGAACTATATTTAATTGGTCTGCCATCTCTTTGCTCCCCATTATAAATTCCCCTGTTTCTTACAGTAGGGGACCTATATTTATCTTTCAAAATCTTTCTCTTCACATGCCTCTAGAAGCTTTTACAATCTGTTTGCATATTCTCTGCAGGCTTACTCTTATACTTTATCATCTAAACTGTTCTCAATGTAGGTCCTAAGTCTGTTATTTTTGTGACTAATTTGTCTGCCTCTCCTTCATATTTAATCCTATCCCTGGAATTAGTGATATTCCTAGTCATGGTCTAGAATGTTGCTACGCATGACCTATCAGCACTGACAATGTGATAATGCTGGAAGATATCGATAGCTTCACATATCTAAGCTATAAATCACCAGCAATGTCACTTGATGACGAAATCCAGGCACACATTATAAAAATTGCAGTTGTTATGTCCATGCTGTGTAAGAGACTGTGAAATAACAGCAACCTACTTCAAACTGCTCATCTACCAAACTTGCTTTCATAGGACATTCCTCTACGATAGTGGACAAAATATACAAGGTAGATGAAATGCTGAACTGATTTCACCTTAAATTTTTCAAAAGTTGCCTTGCATCTCTTGGTAGAAGGTCACCATCTCAGATGTCCTGGAGCTTGCAAATTCCATGAACAATTCTATGGTTTTGCTAAGCCAACAACATCTTGACAAATCAAAAAACAACTGAGGATGCTGGAAACCTGAAACAAAAACAGAAACTGCCGTGGAAACTCAGCAAGTCATGGAGAGAAAGCAGAGTCAACATTTTGAGTCTAGTGACCCTATTTCAGGGAGGATAGCTTTGAAGATTGTTCTTATGGTTTCAAATGGCTTACTCCTGCCCCTTTTTTAAGTACTCTATTACAGCTGGGATACACCTTTCTTTTGAAGAAATGCAGCCTAGCTTGAAAAGTGTAGGGTAACTTTAACCATTCACAACATTGGACCATCTACAGTGCTATCAATGCTAGCTGCATGCAGCAACCATCATAATGAGCAGGTAACACAAGGTTTGTGTGGTGCCTGAACTTTACTCAACAGCATAATCCAACAGCCATTTTGAGATTATTAAATCAAAGCCCCTATGAACCTCCATACCCAACAAGATCAACTTTTCAGCCTGGAATAACTTGAATACTTTGTCCAGAAAGTATAATCAATCTATCGCAGATTTTATACATTCGACTATTCTTAATTTATCCACATATTCACTTTATCATAAGATTATAGCTTCACTAATTCATCTCTTACATTTTAAACTGAAATATTGCATAGCAAACTTCCAAATCTCTGACAAAACTCCAATTTATAAAGACATTTGAAAATCAGTGGCTAGATTTCAATACTCTAACTTTTCCACTTAGGGATTTTTTTTTCAGTGCTATAATTGCTCTAATACTTTCCCAAGAGATCTTTCATTCACACAGTCAACAGCAACAACTTGCATTTTTATAGAACTTTAATTAAAGGAAAAACAACGTTCATTTGTATTATACCTTTCACAACATCTGAGAGCGTTACAAGCAATGAGGTCTTGCTTGAATCGTAGTTACTGTATAAAATGTAGGAAACACAGCAACTAAATTGTGCCAAAGAAATGCATATGGAAGGTAAGAGATTACCTGTGATATTGATTGAGGGATAAATATTGGTCAAAATGTCAGGAAGAACTCCTCTACCAAATACTGTCATGGAATCTTTTATAACCACCTGATAGGGCTTTTAGTTTAATTACTCATCAGTAATTAAGGAGACACAATGGTGTAGTGATAATGAACTAGGTTGGTAATCTAACAACCCAGGGTCAAATTCCTCCATAGAAGCTGATACAATGAATAAATTTAGAATTAAAAGCTATGCTCAGTAATGACAACCATCAAAGATTATTTTCAAAAACTTATCTAGTTCATGAATGCCCTTTACAAAAGGAAATCTGAATCCTGACCTGGTCTGACCTTCACACCTACAATAATGTTGACTCTTATCAGCCCTCTGAAATAGCCAAGCAAGCTAATGAGTTCATGTATGACTAGAGATAGTCAACTAATGTTGTCCTCACCACTGATCTCCATCCCAGAACGCAATTTTAAAAATCTGCACATTCTGCACTGGAGTAATTCTAACTTCTATGATCAGGTTCTGAGAGTGGAGATTTGAATCTGTGATCTTCGATGTTGAGGTGAGGCTACCTACAGTATCACAGTGGAGAACTTTAAGGACAGGGGGAACAGTAAATATGGGCAGAATATGGAATGGAGTTGTCAGTGCTGGCTGAATGAATTTCTGGTGTTCTGAACATGTGGTTTGATCTTTTGAATTCTGACATGTGATATTTAACTGAGATGCTTTCCAGCAGTTTACAAATGTTGTACTTAACTTGCTAAGTTTAGGTCCCATGTATTTGAGGACCTTTGCTCATTGGGATGCTGAAAAATTAAAGTGTAACTTTTTTTAATAAATTCAACAAAGGCAGTTTTAATTCTGTAATTAAGGAGACACTGATACATTCTTGACAAAGAGATTGTTTTAGGGTGTAAGGGAAAGATCAAGATGGGGAAGTAGAGCTAACAATTTGGATAATGGGGAGATTGAGAATATAGATTAGATTTCTACAGTGTGGAAACAGGCCCTTTGGCCCAACAAGCCCATACTGACCCCCCGAAGAGTAACCCACCCAGACCCATTCCACTACCCTATATTTACTAATGCACCTAACGCTACGGGCAATTTAGCATGGTCAATCCACCTGACCTGCACATCTTTGGATTGTGGGAGGAAACTGGAGCACCCGGAGGAAACCCACGCAGACACGGGGAGAACGTGCAAACTCCACACAGTCAGTCGCCTGAGGCTGGAATCAAACCTGGGTGCCTGGAGCTGTGAGGCTGCAGTGCTAACCACTGAGCTACCATGCCACCCAAATATAATGAAACAAAAAGAGGAAGTATTATGTATATCAGGTAAATTCTTCAAGTGAGAACAAGGATAAATGCAATAAGTTGAGAGGGGCGTTGAAAAGGAAAATAAAATATGGTGAATAAAAAACATGAGAAGAACAACAATTCACATAAGGAAACCCAAAACTCTTCCATCATCATTTAAACTGTGAGGGGTAGGAAAAGGTAGGCTGGGGCCTGTAATGAACAAATCATTGATTTACACTTCGGGGTACAGGACAAGGCTTAATACTTAATAAGCACTTTATATCAGGATTAATGCTTTGAAAATATTGGTAAAGGTAAAATGTATAGGTCAAAGATGGAGTGAACACTGATCGACAGATTGTACTGGAAAGACTGCAGAATCTTAGAGTGGATAAGATAGATAGGAAATGAGTTGTGAAGAGAATATAAACAGCTTACAAAGGGAGTTGGCAAAGTTCTGACAAATGGAATTCAATGTGGAAAAAGGTGAAATTGTCCAATTTGGCTTAAAGAATTAAAATGAAGTTTATTATCTAACTGGTAAGAGATTACACAGTTCTGAGGTGCAGAGAGATTTGGATCTCCCAGTACATGAAGCATGGAGGTTAGTATGTGGGTACAGCAAGTAACCAGGAATGCCAATAGAATACTATGATTTATTGTGAGAATTAAATGCAAGAGAAGGGAAATTATTCTTCAGTTGTATAGGGCATTGGTGAGACTGCATTTGGAGCACTGCAGACAGTACTGGTCATCATACTTTCTGAAGAGTGTTCATGTATTAGAAACAGTTAAGGGAAGGCTTACTAGACTAATACCTGGAGTGAACAGATTACCTTATGAGAAAAGACTAAACAGGCTGAATTTGTATCCTTTAGAGTTTGGAAAAGTTGGAGGTGACTTAATTGAAACACACAAGATTCTGAGGGGACTTTGACTGGGTGGATGTCAAGAGGATGCTTCTTCTTGTGTGAGGATCTAGAACTAGGGGTTATGGTTTAAAAATAATGGTTGTCTATTTAAGACAGAGATGAGGACACTTTTTTTTCTCTTAGAGGATTGTGAGTCTTTGGAATTCTCTTCCTCAAAATGTACTGGACGATGAATCTTTAAATATTTTAAGGAAGAGGTAGGTAGATTCTTGATTATTAAGGCAATGAAAGATAATTGGGGACATGCAGGAATGTAGAGTTGAGCTAACATCAGATCAGCCATGATTTTATTGAATGTCAGAGCAGGCTTGAAGGGCTGAGTGGCCTACTCATGCTTCTTGTTCAGACATTGTGTGTTCGTATGGCGTATGGTCTGGATGGCCTGCATTCCAAGTTCAACAGTTGAGGTATGCAACAGTTGGTGATTAATCCTACATTATTCATTTTACATTTTAATAAAAATTAAAATGACCATACAATGTACTTATTATGACACTGGCTAAATTATTGCTTGCCAATTACATGCCTAATAAATAATGTTCCAAATCTTGGGATATATTGTGTTTTGATTGGTATCATTGCAATGCCTTCTCATACACATACAGTCTTCCTCATCTTACCTATAACTATTATTCAAGCAGGTTTATGACAGTCTTGAATGTATCTTGAAGTCCAGATGTTAAAATCTACAAATCGTGAGAAGTCTCACTGTGTTTTCCCCACTTTTGGTTAACATTATAGATTACTAACACATGGGTTACATTCATAGCATTATCATTACTTTCATGTGTCATAATTATATCAGAAGGAAAGTTAAAGTTTTCCTTATTTAAAGTCGGCACAGTATACACACAGTAAACATGACTTTTATTCTTCACTAACATAAAATGTCGCTGTCAAACCAAAAGGTTGTTTTGCCTACCACATAAATGACGAATGTGGTTAATGATTTTCAGAGCTGGTTTGATGCCAGGTACACAAACTGTACTTCTCATTGACTAATGGACTACAGTATATAGCAAACAGCACATTCCTTTGACTGTCTGCAGTATGCAGCATGCTGACCACATTCAACCAACTCATGCTTGCAAAACTCCAGCACTAGACGTGATTCTGCTATTGAACAACATTTACTTACTAAAGCAGAAACAAATTTAAGATTATCAGTTAGGCTCATAGTGCATTTTATTTTAATGCATCTAGAAGCTGCACGTATGCACAAACAGGATCATGTGCTGTGTAGACAAAATGAATTTGTGCATTCAACATATCTTTTCATTGAGAATGGGTTATGGAAACTGCCAGTCCCTATTGCAATTCTCATGGGAACATCCTGACTAACAAAAGTTTACCTTCCCTGTCTGATGTTAACCAGTTAGTTATGATTAAATGTTAACAGTTCTAGCTGCAGCCCCATGCTAACCATGGTCCAACCAAGTGGCACCCTCTTTCCATGCTGGAGAAATCAATATTCCCTTTAGAAGTTTGGTTTCATATGCATCATTCCTGGTGAGTGCAAGATGAGAAAAGCTATGTCTTATCTTTATGTAAGTAATGTTTGCATTTTATATTAACAAGAAATTAAAGTTGATATACAGTAATCACCATAGTCCAGAAAACTTGGAGCTACATCATTTCTGGATTTTATAGAACATAGAACATAGAAGAATACAGCGCAGTACAGGCCCTTCGGCCCTCGATGTTGCACCGATCCAAGCCCACCTAACCTACACTAGCCCACTATCCTCCATATGCCTATCCAATGCCCGCTTAAATGCCCATAATGAGGGAGAGTCCACCACTGCTACTGGCAGGGCATTCCATGAACTCACGACTCGCTGAGTAAAGAACCTACCCCTAACATCTGTCCTATACCTACCCCCCCTTAATTTAAAGCTATGCCCCCTTTTTTTTAAATTATAAAATGACTTTAGAAAACCTAACATCAAATATGTGAATCAGGAAACACCATAGATATAAATATTTACCTGAAATGTAGAACAGTGTTAAAACTTTAAAAGTATTTAGAAAAACATCATTCCAGGAATGAAGAAGAGTAAGTCTGCTTACCAAACTGGAAGTCTATAGAGCAATGGTCCTGTGCTCTCTGCTTCAAGTGTGCAAGACCTGGACTGTAGAATCATAGAAATGTTCCAGCACAGAAGAAGACATTCAGCCCACCATGTCTGCACCTGCCAAAATATAGACAAAAAGAATTGAAAACTCGTGACTGTTTCTAATCCCACCATTCAGCACCTGGTTCATCACCTTGCAGGTTACAGCAATAGGTGCAGATTTAGGTTGCTTTTAAATGCATTGACAGTTTCTGTCTCCACCAGCAAAACCAGGTAAAGAATTTCAGACACCTATCCCTTTATGAATGAATGTAAGTTATAGACAGGATAGATCGAGTGAATCCTTAGAAGAGTATAAAGTAGGAGTATACTTAAGAGGGAAATCAGGAGGGCAAAAAGGGGACATGAGATAGCTTTGGCAAATAGAATTAAGGAGAATCCAAACAGTTTTTACAAATACATTAAGGACAAAAGGGTAACTAGGGAGAGAATAGGGCCCC
>NC_057713.1:2693128-2704278 GCF_004010195.1 Chiloscyllium plagiosum
ATCACCCTCACCTTGACCTCCTTTCACCTATTGCAATTCCAACGCCCCTCCCCCAAGTCCCTCCTCCCTACCTTTTATCTTAGCCTGCTGGACACACTTTCCTCATTCCTGAAGAAGAGCTTATGCCCGAAACGTTGATTCTCCTGTTCCTTGGATGCTGCCTGACCTGCTGCGCTTTTCCAGCAACACATTTTCAGCTCCTTTAAAGGAAAGCACACCTCAGAAGCAGAAAGAAAACAGATGTAGAGGAAATCCTGAGCCTACAACTCATCCAAAGCTCAATCATCTGCAGTATCCTGTTCTACATACAGCAGAGCATTCCAGACAAACTCTGACCTTGGCAGTCACATGGGTATCCACTGGAACCCTACCAAACATCCATATGATGACCATGCTCATCTTTACTTCAAATAACCAATAGGAGTTGCTCTTTGGACTGAATTTTTAATTAGTTACAGACAGGTGGCCTAAGGTGGATGACTCCTCACCAGTTTTATTTTCCAATTACTGGTGAGTGCAGGTGTTCCTGCATGGTCCTGATTCAGAACCATTTCTGAAGGGCCTACTTGATCAGAAATGCTGGTCACCCACCCACAAATGAGTGGTTGACTATGAAAGCAATTGGGTAGCTATTAATATCAATGTTCTGAGATGTTGCCAGACCTGCTGAGCTTTTCCAGAAATTTCCATTTTTATGCCATATCTTGCTATTTTGTTTTTAAAGTTTGATGGTGGGACAGCTGATCTTTGACCTTCTGTTGGGCCTCCAGCCTCGGGTAGCTGACCACCACTTTTAATTGGTTGAGGCTCCCCACCGAGAGCCACTTAGCTGCAACCTCAGAAGTCATTTTCTGATTCCGGATTCTAATACGTAGGGATACATAGGAAAATGTTATTAAGTCCAGCTCTTCAACAAATGAAGAGACATCTATCCTCTTCAAACCTCAAATTAAATCTTGAATACACAGTCTTTTAGTTACTGGTGGTTTTCAGAATGACTTACAGCTTAGGTTTGCCAGTGGTCTAGACATATGCCACTGGAGGATTTCCTTGATTTAATGATAGATGAGGAGTAGGATTTCTGGGAACCCCATTGTGGGTTTGGAACATAATCATACTTGTTTAATGGTTGGTTTAGAGATAACTTTCCTACAGCTTGCTATAATTTACTGGTGGTTTAGTATTGGGTCTGTGGCAAATTCCCTAGAAATAAATGCCTTAGAGGTTGCAACTGCTTTCTTATAGTTTGCTACCATTGATCGATTATCTTATCAATGTTCTGTTTACATTACAGTCAGGCCTGCATGTTAATCCTCAATATTTTTATAATGCGTTTAAGACCACTTTCCTGGTAGTAAGAAACGGTATTAAAATTTCTGATCTATCTGCATAGTGTACTTTGGTGGTCTCTTCTGGAAAAAGTAACATGAACCCAAGGTCCATGCATGCACATAGGTGAATATGGCAATATTTATAGGAAAATAGGAACAGAATTAGGCCGTTCAGCTTCTCAAGCCTGTTCCACCATTCACTTAGACCGTTCTGATCTGTGACTAACTTTAGACGCCCATCTTTGATCCATATCACTTAATATCTTTTTTTAACAAAAATATAACTATCTCAGAATTAAAATTAACAACCGATCCAGTGTCCACTGCCATTTGTCGAGGAGCGTTCCAAACATCTACAACTATTAGGGTGGCATGGTGGCTCATAGCACCAGGGACCTGGGTTCGATTCCAGCCTTGGGTGACTGTCTGTTTGGAGTTTGCACATTATCCTTGTGTCTGCACAGATTTCCTCCCACAATCCAAAAATGTGCAGGTTAGGTGAATTGGCCATGCTAAATTGCCCATAGTGTAGGTTATTAGTCAGAGGTAAATATAGGGTAGGGGAATGGGTCTGGGTGGGTTATTCTTCAGAGAGGTCGATGTGGACTTGTTGGGCCAAAGGGCTTGTTGCCATGCTGGAGGGATTCTAACTCATTTGTATGTCAAAGTGCTTCCTAACATTTCTCCTAAATGGTCTGGCTCTGATTTTCAGAATATGGCCCTTGGTTTTAGAATTTCCACCGTGTGGAGATAATTTGTTGTTATCCATGTTGTCTTTTCATGTTAATATCTTGAAGACTTTAATCAGATTACTGTTTAATGGTCATGAATGTCATGAAGTCAACCAGAATATAGAATATGAGTTCCCTGACTGAGGTTGTTAATCTGGTCCAAACAGGGAGCCCTGGTTGACAGATAAAAAACAGGAGTGTCAGACATCCTGTTCACTCTGAGAGTTGGCTCTCAGTGTCAAGGACTCTCCCCATGTAAATAACAGGTGACTTTTTAATGGGCTACCAGTCTCTGTGGAGTTATTTCAGTAGCAACAAGAGAAAAGCACGCTCCTGAAGAAATCTGCTAGCAACAGTTGTCTTTGAGTTGGGGTAAGCATTTCTGGCATCATGTCATTATTTGGGAAGCTTGAACCATTTGATCCTGCCATTGAAGACTGGACCAAGTTTATGGAAAGAATGCATTTTTTTCCCGGGCAAATGGCATTGAGGCAGATGAAATGCAATGTGTATTTCTCCTAATATCTTGTAGACATGCAGGTTTTTTGGTTATTAGAATCCTAATTTTCTCTGAGGCATTAGATAATAAAACATTTCAAATGTTGATGGATTTAGTTAAAGAATATTATGACCACAAGCCTCTTTTAATTCTGAGTTGCTATCAGTGTTCCATGGTTGTATGAGACTCAGGGGAATCCATATTGGGATTTTTGACTAGGTTAAGATGACTGGCTGAGGCATGTGATTTTGCATTAAATCTGAATGAAATGCCGAGACACTGTTTGATATGGGGGATTAATGGTGTTGCCATGCAAAAAAGACTACCAGCTGAAGCCCAAACTGGGCTTCAAACAGGCACTACAACTGGCTTTGTCATTAGAAAATGTGGCAAGTGGAGAATGGGAGCTAGTTGCTGCTGGTATGCAGAAGAGTCCCACTGGACCTAAATTGAGTAAAAGAACTTATAGGTCGGTATCCAGGAGAGTGCACATCCTGGAAAGTCCACTTACACGTGGACTGGAATTATTAAATTATTCAGTAACATCCAAATCACAACCAATTTAAATAAACATCTAGTTAAGTGGTCACCCGATCCTAATGGAGGTTGATACTGATGTGGCTAATTCAGTGATTGTGGAACCAGTCTATCACAAAATTCGCTCTACACTCCAACCCTTACATTTGTGCAAGACCTCGGCTGGACTGAGAACCTATACCGGAGAAACTTTACGTATTAATGTAATAATTTCGATTCCGGTCTCTTATGAGAAACAACCAGTTCCGCTACCACTGATTGTAGAACATAGAACATAGAACAATACAGTGCAGAACAGGCCCTTCGACCCTCGATGTTGCCTGTGAACTATTCTCAGCTCGTTCCCCCTACATCATCCCATCATCATCCATGTGCTTGTCCAAGGATTGTTTAAATCTCCCTAATGTGGCTGAGTTGATTACACTGGCAGGTAGGGCATTCCACGCCCTTACCACACTCTGAGTAAAGAACCTGCCTCTGACATCTGTCTAAAATTTATCACCCCTCAATTTGTAGTTACGCCCCCCTCGTACAAGCTGACGTCATCATCCCAGGGAAAAGACTTGCACTGTCTACTCTATCTAATCCTCTGATCATCTTGTATGTCTCTGCCAAACCCCCTCTTAGCCTTCTTCTTTCCAATGAGAACAGACCCAAATCTCTCAGCCTTTTCTCATAAGACCTTCCCTCCAGACAAGGCAACATCCTGGTAAATCTCCTCTGCACCTTTTCCAATGCTTCCACATCATTCCCGAAATAGATTAGATTAGATTCCCTACAGTGTGGAAACAGGCCCTTTGGCCCAACAAGTCCACACCGACCCTCTGAAGAGCAACCCACCTAGACCTATTCCCCTACATTTAGCCCTGAATAATGCACCTTACACTACGGGCAATTTAGCATGGCAATTCACCTAACCTGTACATCTTTCGACTGTGGCAGGAAACTGGAGCACCCGGAGGAAACCCATGCAGAGACGGGGAGAATGTGAAAACTCCACACAAACAGTTGCCCGAGGTGGGAATTGAACCCGGGTCCTTGGCGCCATGAGGCAGCAGTGCTAACCACTGAGCCATCTTGCTAGCAGAACTGTACACAGTATTCCAAGTGTGGCCACACTAGCGTTTTGTATACTTGCAGCATGATATTGCGGCTCCAGAACTCAATCCCTCTACCAATGAAACCTAACACACCGTATGCCTTCTTAACAGCACTATCAACCTGGGTGGCAACTTTCAGAGATCTATGTACATGGACTCCAAGATCCCTCTGTACATCCACACTACCAAGAATCTTTCCATTGACCGAGTACTCTGCCTTCCTGGTATTCTTCCCAAAGTGCATCATCTCACATTTAGCTGCATTGAACTCCATTTGCCACCTCTCAGCCCAATTCTGCAGCTTATCCAAGTCCCCCTGCAACCTGTAACATTCTTCCAAACTGTCCACTACTCCACCGACTTTGGTGTCATCTGCAAATTTACTAATCCATCCACCTATGCCTGCGTCTAAGTCATTTATAAAAGTGCCAAACAGCAGTGGTCCCAAAACAGATCCTTGTGGCACATCACGAGTGACCAGACTTTAGGCTGAATATTTTCCATCAACCACCACTCACTGCCTTCTTTCAGAAAGCCATTTTCTAATCCAAACTGCTAAAATCACCCTCAATTCTGTGCTTCTGCATTTTCTCCAAGAGCCTACCATGTGGAACCTTATCAAAGGATTTACTGAAGTCCATGTATACCACGTCAACTGCCCTACCCTACATGCTTGGTCACCTTCTCAAAAAACTCAATGAGGTTTGTGAGACATGACCTGCCCTTGACGAAACCATATTGACTATACGAAATCAAATTGTTGCTTGCTACATGACTATAAATCATATCTCTCATAATCCTTTCCAAAACATTTCCTACAACAGAAGTAAGGCTCACTGGTCTATAATTATTTGGGTCATCTCTACTGCCCTTCTTAAACAAGGGCACAACATTTGCAATCCCCCAGTCCTCAGGTACTAAACCTGTAGACAATAATGACTCAACGATCAAGGCCAAAGGCTCTGCTATCTCCTCCCTAGCTTCCTAAAGAGTCCTCAGATAAATCCCATCCGGCCCAGGGGACTTGTCTACTTTCACTCTTTCTAGAATTAATAACACCTGTGTGTAACTAATCTCGATCCTTTCTAGTCTAATATCTCGTACCTCATTCTTCTCTACAATACCCTCCTTTTCCTGAGTGGCCTTCTCCTCAATAATATTCTCCTTTGACTGGCCCTAGTCCTACTCTAGTCATCCTTTTATTCCTCACATACCTATAGAAAACTTTAGGGTTCTCCTTTATTCTATTTACTAAAGACTACTCGTGTCCTCTCTTTGCTCTTCTTAACTCTCTCTTTAAATCCTTCCTAACTGATCTGTAACTCTCCATCGCCTCATCTGAACCATCTTGTCTCATCAACACATAAGCCTCCTTCTTCTGCTTAACAAGAGATGCAATTTATGTAGTAAACCTCGGTTCCCTTACCTTATCACTTCCCCCTGCCTGACAGGGACATACCTATCAAGGACATGCAAATTCCTTAAACCAGCTCCACATTTCCATTGTCTGCATCCCCTGCATTTTGCTACACCATTCTATGCATCCTAATTCTTGCCTAATCGCATTGTAGTAAAAGGCTGGGGCTCAGTCAGATGAAATTGGTTGAGAAAGATTCACCCAGATTGAAGGTATACTTTTTGATTAGAACATGGCCTCCTCAGTGAAGCCAAAATTAAATGGAAGCTTTTCAGGAAGGTATGAGGACTATCAAAGGAGCTGAAGCCACCTTGCATGTTGACCAGGATGGCCTGGTTCTGCAAGGCCTGGTCAATGCCATTTGCCTTACGGGCAAAAATAGAGAGAGAAATCAGAAGGAGTTCATTTCAGAATAAAAACATATGAATTCCAGGCACCCCAAGTGACCTACTTGGGCTATAGAGTTGACAAGATTGGGTTACACCAATTGGAAGATAAAATGAGGATGATCAAAGGTGCTCTGGCTCCCATATCTGCCCTGGAGCAGAGGTCTTTCATTAGGCTGGTGAATTATTATGGAATGTTCATACATAACGTGGCCTCCAGCCTAGCACCTTTGCATCAACTCTTTAAAAAAAAAGGTCTTCCTTGAAAATGGTCAAAAACCACATGGCGGAGAAAGTGAGGTCTGCAGATGCTGGAGATCAGAGATGGAAATGTGTTGCTGGAAAAGCGCAGCAGGTCAGGCAGCATCTAGGGAACAGGAGAATCGACGTTTCGGGCATTAGCCCTTCTTCAGAAGAAGGGCTAATGCCCAAAACGTCGATTCTCCTGTTCCCTAGATGCTGCCTGACCTGCTGCGCTTTTCCAGCAACACATTTCCATCTCAAAAACCACATGGCACCAGGTTTGGTCAAACAAGTTTATTTGAAAAAACAAGCTTTTGGAGCCTTGCTCATTTTCAGGTGCTCGAGAGAGAGGGAACATCAGACACAGAATTTGTAAGTAAACAATGAAAGGGTCATATGACTGATGTGAATGTATTGAACAAACCTAAGATGACTGTTAAATTTTTAATCAGTTAGAATGGAGATACAGGTTTGGATTGATTAATATGCAAATCCCAGAATTTCTTTCAATTCACTGCCCCGAGATAATTTTTATCAATATAGAAGAGGCCTTGTCTGACCTGGAGTCAGACTGGTTTTATTTCCAAAGTAGGAATTTATAAAATGCCGCAGTAACTGACTGTCTACAAATTGCTTTTTGAGCAAAATAGAATGTATCTGCAAAAATACAAATCTGCAAATGCAAATTCACCCCATAGACTTATATGTGTGTGGAGGAGGGGGGACAGGGCAGGCAGAGAGAGAGAAAATGTATGTATGTGTGTGGGAGAGAGAGAGGGAGAACGTGTGTGCATGCGTGCGCGAGAAAGAGTGTGTGTGTGTGTGTGTGTGCAGGAGAGAAAAAGACATTGGGTGTATGTGTGTGTGTGCGTGAGAGAGAGAAAGTGTATAGAGTGGTGGGGTCACCGGTAGTGTGACATGAATCCGACACCACACATCAGGTGCACGGCAGGTACTCATATGAATCTGCTAACATTGCCTAGCTCATCTGCTGCAGACAAGGATGCCCCAGGCATGGTGTATTGGCGAGACCATGTGGACACTATAACGACAGATGAATGGACACCATGCAACAATCGCCAGACAGGGATGTTATCTCCCAGTGGGGCAACATTTCAGTGGTCAAGGACATTCGGCCTCAGATCATAAGGTAAATGCCCTCCAAGGCAGATTTTGGGATACATAACAACACAGAGTCGGTGGGCAGAGGCTGATAGCCAAGGTCAATACCCATGAAGACGGCCTCAACCAGGCTCTTGGGTTCGTGTTGTACTACAGGTGACCCCACCACACTATACACGCTCACACACACACATACACACACTCTCTCACACTCACACAGATCCTCTTTCATACATAAACTCTCTCACACACAATATCTCACACAAGCAAGCACACACACTCTCAACCATACATCTGCACACACACCCTCTCACACACACACACGCACACACACACACGTACAACCACATGCACACACACATCTAAATCTATGGGGTGAGTTTACATTTGCAGATTTGTATTTGAGGATACATTTTATTTTGTTGTAAAAGCACACAATTTGTATACAGTCAGTCAATGTGGCAATTTATAAATTCCTACTTTGTAAATAATACCAGTCTGACTCCAGGTTAAGACAAGGCCTTCCAACTAAAATGCATTGATGTGGAGGTGCTGATGTTGGACTGGGGTGGACAAAGTTAAAACTCACACAACGCCAAGTTATAGTCAAACAGATTTAGAGTCATAGAGATGTACAGCATGGAAACAGACCTCTTCGGTCTAACCCATCCATGCCGACCAGATATCCCAACCCAATCTAGTCCCACCTACTAGCACTCAGCCCATATCCCTCCAAACCCTTCCTATTCATATACCCATCCAAATGCCTCATAAATGTTGCAATTGTACCAGCCTCCACCACATCCATGCCTTTGCCGCCCTCTGTGTGAAACGGTTGACCCTTAGGTCTCTTTTATATCTTTCCCCTCTCACCCTAAACCTATGCCCTCTAGTTCTGGACTCCCCGACCCCAGGGAAAAGACTTTGCCTATTTATCCTATCCATGCCCCTCATAATTTTGTAAACCTCTATAAGGTCACCCCTCAGACTCCGATGCTCCAGGGAAAACAGCCCCAGCCTGTTCAGCCTCTCCCTGTAGCTCAAATCTTCCAACCCTGGTAACATCCTTGTACATCTTTTCTGAACCCTTTCAAGTTTCACAACATCTTTCCAATGGAAAGGAGACCAGTACTGCATGCAATATTCCAACAGTGGCCTAACCAATGTCCTGTACAGCTGCAACATGACGTCCAACTCCTGTACTCAATGCTCTGACCAATAAAGGAAAGCATACTTCATTATCCTATCTTCTTCATTATCCTATCTTCCTGCGACTCCACTTTCAAAGAGCTATGAAGGTGCACTCCAAGGTCTCTTTGTTCAGCAACACTCCCCAGGACCTTACCATTAAGTGTATAAGTCCTGCTAAGATTTGCTTTCCCAAAATGCAGCACCTTGCATTTATTTGAATTAAACCCCATCTGCCACTTCTCAGCCCATTGGCCCATCTGGTCAAGATCCTGTTGTAATCTGAGGTAATCCTCTTCGCTGTCCACCAACTCTCCAATTTTGGTGTCATCTGCAAACTTATTAACTGTACCTCTTATGCTCGCATCCAAATCATTTATGTAAATGTTGAAGTGTTGCTCCTTCATCAGGTGTGACAATGGAGCAGGGCTCCAAAAGCTTGTACTTCCAAATAAACCTGCAGTACTTTAACCTGGTGTTTGTGATTTTTAACTAAACTGCATTGTCTGACCTGAGATATCACCTATTCAATAATGATGAAACTTTAAGTTATCTCAGGGCAGTGACTTCAAAGAAATTCTAGGATTTGCACACTAATTAGTCGAAACCCAGATCTCCATTCTAACTGATTAAAGATTTAGCAGCCATCTTAGTTTTGTTCAAGATATTCACATCAGTTGTATGACCCTTTGATCTTTTACTTATAAATTCTGTGTCTGATGTTCCCTTTCTCACTAACACCTAAAAATGAGCAAGGCTCCAAAAGCTTGTGTTTTCAAATAAACGTGTTGGACTATAACCTGGTTTTGTGTGATTTTTCACCTTGTCCAATCCAGTCCAGCAATCACACCTCCACATGTTGGAAATAGTCACATAGCCAAGCCATAACTTTCAGAGAAATGGAGAAACAACTATCAGCTTCTAAGCTGTTGGTGCACTATGATGCCAAGCGAGATCTGGTATTGACATGCCATGCCTCCCTGTACTGCACAGGAGCAACATTAGATCATAGATGGCCCAATAGGGTATATATCCAGGACTTTGGCTAATGCAGAGCATAATACATCTAAATGGAGAAAGAAGGTTTGGCAGTCATATTTGGAGTCAGGAAGTCCCACCAATACCTTGACAGGTTTAAATTTATAATAATAAGGGGCCACAAAACCCTGCTAGGTCTACTTAAAGAGGACAAGGTAGTGCCGCCCATAGCTTCAGGACAAATTCAGCCACGGGTTCTAATACAGGTAGATAACCCTTTAACCGAAATCCTGAAATCCGAAAAGCTAAGGCTTTCTTTGTGAAGCTTTTTTCTCAATAACAAGGTTGTTTTACATGCAAACAGTTAACCTGAATCCACATCCACTCATTGCATGTCACTCAGATGTGATGTGGGTGGGCGTGGCCCAGCACTCAATTCTGTCTCAGGATCCATAATACTCACAGTGAGTCCTTTAAAAAAAATTTCACCATCAAACTGTCACTTATTCCGAAATTTGAAAAATTCCGAATTCCGAAAACCAGCTGGTCCTGTATGGTTCAGATAAAGGATTGTGTACCTGTACTAAGTGCCTATCATTACAAGTCGGAACACAAGTTGGGGAAGTTCGTGGTCATAGCTTGGGGACAGGCCATATCACAGTTGAGGAGATATGGATGTAGTGGAATGTATGAAGGTGAATGAATCTCCTGATCCTGACCAGATATTTCCAAGAACACTGCAAGAGGCTAGAGAAGAAATTGGGGGGCCCTAATTGATATGTTTGCATCATTGTTAGCCATGGGTGAGGTCCCAGAAGACTGGAGAGTAGCGAATATTGTGCTATTCAAGAAGGAATAAACTGGGAACTATAGACCAGTAAGCCTAACATCTTTGGTGGTTAAGTTATTTGAGACACTTCTGAGAGATATGATATACATGCATTTGGAAAGACAAGTTTGATTAGGTATAGTCAGCATGGCTTTGTGCGTGGGAGATCATGCCTCACAAATTTGTTAGCATTCTTTAATGAAGTCACCAGAAAGGTTGATGAGGGCAGGGTGGTAGACGTAGTCTATATGGATTTCATTAAGGCGTTTGATAAGATTACACATGGTAGGCTGCTCTGGGAGTCATAGAGTCATAGAGTCATAGAGATGTACAGCATGGAAACATTAAGTGTATAAGTCCTGCTAAGAATTGCTTTCCCAAAATGCAGCACCTCGCATTTATCTAAATTAAACACCATCTGCCACTTCTCAGCCCAGTGGCCCATCTGGTCAAGATCCTGTTGTAATCTGAGGTAACCCTCTTCGCTGTCCACTACACCTCCAATTTTGGTGACCCTTCGGTCCAACCCGTCCATGCTGACCAAATATCTCAACCCAATCTAGTCCCATCTGCCAGCACCTGGCCCATATCCATCCAAACCCTTCCTATTCATCTATCCATCCTCTTAAATTGCAATTTAAATTGCAATTGTACCAGCCTCTACCACTTCCTCTGGCAGCTCATTCCATACACATACTACCCTCTGCGTGAAAATGTTGCCCCTTAGGTCTCTTTTATATCTTTCCCCTCTCACCCTAAACCTATGCCCTCTAGTTCTGGACTCCCCGA
>NC_057713.1:2704777-2708791 GCF_004010195.1 Chiloscyllium plagiosum
AGTTCTGTATCCAAATGGCTAGTTCTCCCTGTATTCCATGAGATCTAACCTTGCTAATCAGTCTCCCATGGGGAACCTTGTCGAACGCCTTACTGAAGTCCATATAGATCACATCTACTGCTCTGCCCTCATCAATCTTCTTTGTTACTATGGAATTCACGGGGAGCTGGCAAATTGAATACACAATTGGCTTGATGGTAGGAAGTTGAGGCTAATAATGGAAGGTTGCTTGTTGGAAGAATTGTTGGTGGCAGAAACGGCAGAAGATAATGCGCTGTACAGAGTCACAGAGTCACAGAGTCCTACAACATGGGAGCAGATCCTTTGGCCCAAACTGGTCCATGCCGACCAAAATATCCATCTACACTAACCCCATTTCCCTGCACTTGCCCCATATCCTTCAAACCTTACCTATCCTTATATTTGTCCAAATGCCTTTTAAATGTTTTTAATGTACACACTTCAACCACTTCTGCTGGCAGCTCATTCCATTTGTGTACCACCCTCTGTGTAAAAAAGTTGCCCCTCAAGTTGCCTTTTATTCTTTCTCTAACCTTAAACTGATGCCCTCTAGTCCATGATTTCCTAACCCTGCGAAAAAGACTGAATGCATTCACCCTATTGATGCCTCTCATGATCTTATATGTCTCTATAAGAGCACCCCCTCAATCTCCTACACTCAAAGAAAAAAGTCCTAGCTTGTCCAACCTCTCCCTATAACTCAGACCCTTGAGTCCACACAACATCTTTGTAAATTTCTTCTACACTCTTTCTAGTTTAATAACATCCTTCCTATAACAAGGTGACCAGAACGGAACACAATACTCCAAGTGCTGCCTCACCAACGTCCGGTACAATTGCAACATAACTTCCCCCAACTTCTATACTCATTGCCCTGACTGATGAAGGCCAGTGTGCTAAAAGCCTTCTTCACTGCCCTGTCTACCTATGATTCCACTTTCAGAGAACCATGCACTTGAACTCCAAGGTTCCTCTGTTCCACTCCTCAAGGTTCTACCATTCCCCATGAAACTCCTACCTTGATTTGACTTTCTAAAATGCAAGATCTCACAATTATCTATATTTAACTCCATTTGCTATTTCTCAGTTCACTTTCCCAGTTGATCAAGATCCTGCTGCAATTTCTGATTACTTTCCTCACTGTCCGCAATACCACCTATTTTAGTGTCATCTCCAAACTGTACATTTTCATCCAAACCATTGATAGAGATAACAAACAGCAATGATCCCTGAGGCACTCCACTCGTCACACAGTCAGACCCCACCACCAGAGATACATTTCCCACCCCATCCTTATCAGCATTCTGCAGAGACCATTATCTCCTCAACTCCCTCGTTAGGTCCATGCCTGCACCCTCCACTCCCGGCACCTTCCCTTGCCACCACAAGAGGTGTAAAACCTCCACCCTTGAACCCCACCCCTCCAACCACAACAAGGATAGGCCCCTCTCATCTTCTACCCCACCAATCTCTGGATACAATGTGTCATCCTCTGCCATTTCCACCACCTACAGTCAGACCCCACCAGTAGAGATATATTTCCCTCCCCACCCCTATCAGCATTCCGCAGACTCCATTCCCTCCACAACTCCTTTGTGAGATCCACTCCCCCCACCAACCCACCCTCCACTCCCGGCATCTTCCCTTGCCACCGCAAGGAGTGTACAATCTACACCCACACCTCCCCCCTCACCTCTGTTGAAGGCCCCAAAGGATCCTTCCACATCTGGCAGAGATTTTCCTGCACATCCACACACCTCATCTACTGTGTCCATTGCTCTCGATGTGGTCTCCTGTATACTGGGGACACAGGATGCCAACTTGTGGAATGTTTCAGGGAACATCTTGTAAAGCCTCCTGTATGACTCTATGACCATCCGAGAGCCCAAGTAGTGAGCATGGATGCACTAAGCCACCTCTTTTTGCTAGATATACCATTGAAAGAGTGCGTAGTGGTTTTAAATTTTCTGGTAATACTTCCAGTCACAGCTGACAATATCACACTTTGAACACCAAAATGAAAATGAAACAGCTGGTGGTGTTCGGAGAAACCAAAGAGCCGTCACAACTAGAATTGAAACCGTTTTGGACACAGAGAGACTAGATCACAGAACACTGTATTATTATGAGGAGCAAGTATGATTGTACCAAGCAAAGGTCACCACCAAGTACTGGCTGAACTCTACCAGGGTCTCCAGAGTTATCCAAAATGAAAATGTTAGTGAGATGTTATGTCTGGTGGCCAGGATTGGATGCAGACATATCTGTTGGTTGGGCAGTGCCCAGAGTGTCAACAAGACAAAAAGTACAGCCAGCAGCTCGTCCACATTCGTGGAACTGGCTGGGTAAACCACGGACATCGACTTTGTGGGTCCTTTCATGGGCTCAATACTCTTAATCATTGTGGACACTGACTCAAAATGGCCAGATGTGCATAGAGCTCATTTGTCAAACACGGGGATGATAATGGAAAACCTGTGCGCAACTTTCACTACACATGGACTCCCAGAAGTGTTGGTCACAGATAACGGGTGATTGTTCACCAGCAGGGAAATTGAGTATTTCCTAAAGTTGAATGGCATTCCACATAGAAGGAAAGCTCCATAACATCTATCATCCAATGGTCTGATAGAAAGGGCAGTCCAAACTTTGACAGCAGGCTTAAAGAAACAGCCTACAGTTTCACTAGATACCAAATTGTCCTGGTTCCTATTTGATCATAGGACCACCCCATATGCAACTACTGGATTCCAGCAGATTTGCTAATAGGGGGAAGACTCCACACCAGGTTAAATCTGATTTTCCCAGACCTGTGGCTGAGGGTGAAATGGCATCAGGAGCACCTCTGTCAGACACAAGAATCCGCTAAGAATGAGAGACAGTTTACTTCAGGGACTAAGTTTGGTGTGGGAATCATAGGAATGGCCCTGCATGGGTAAGAAGCATGACGAAGTGAGGAGAGGTCCAGTGCCGTATAAAATTGGGGAAGGTGCGAGAGTCTGAGCAAGCATGTGAACCATATGAAAGCTGCAAACCCAAAATTGATGTGGGAGCAAAACACGCCCGGCTCATCAACAGTCTTTCCGACCTCTGGAGTTATTTCATTAACCTTCTAAATTCTAAAGAGAATAGGTCTAACTTGTATCATCTTTCCTCATAACTTAACCCATGGAGTCCAGGTATCATTCTTGAAAACAAGAAATAAATAAGGGAATTCTTCCCAGTGTCCTGGACTAATATGGTTCCTTAAATTAAACCTAAAAACAGATTATCTAACCATCATATCATTACATTTGAGAGCTTTCTTGTGCAAATTAACTTGTTATGATCATTTCATTCATTACAACAGTGGCAATGCTTCAAGAAGTATTTGTACTTCCTTTTTCCCACTTTGGTCCAAGGTTGAGAAAATAAGTACATATAAAATTAAATAAATATAACTATAAGGAAATGGTTTTTCACAGAGTTTAATGTTTTCATAAAGCAATGAAAGTGGAAGAAAAAGAATGTGATGTTAAGCATGTATGCAGAATGTTGCATGTTTGATTGAGAACTGTTACAGCATTTGTTCTTGACTGTATTGGACATGATATATATTTTAGACAATGCCTATTTATTTTCTTAAAGCTATCAGCTAGTGGATGAAAATGAAAGAATACACCACTTTGAAATATGTACAATTGTAGAATAACCCCTGTACTATGAATAAGCAATAGACAATAGACAATAGGTGCAGGAGTAGGCCATTCTGCCCTTTGAGCCTGCACCACCATTCAACATGTTCATGGCTAATCATCCTTAATCAGTACCCTGTTCCTGCCTTATCTCCATAATCCTTGATTCCACTATCCTTGAGAACTCTATCCAACTCTTTCTTAAATGAATCCAGAGACTGGGTCTCCACTGCCCTCTGGGGCAGAGCATTCCACACAGCCACCACTCTCTGGGTGAAGAAGTTTCTCCTCATCTCTGTCCTAAATGGTCTACCCCGTA
>NC_057713.1:2709271-2710908 GCF_004010195.1 Chiloscyllium plagiosum
GAGCTGTTTATCACTACTCTTTGTTTCCTGTCAGCCAACTAACTTTCAATCCAAGTTAGTACTTTGCCCCCAATACCATGTGCCCTAATTTTACTCACTAACCTCCTGTGTGGGACTTTATCAAAAGCTTTCTGAAAGTCCAGGTACGCTACATCTACTGGATCTCCCTCGTCCATCTTCAGAGTTACATCCTCAAAAAATTCCAGAAGATTAGTCAAGCATGATTTCCCCTTCATAAATCCATGCTGACTCTGACCTGTCCTGTTACTACTATCCAGATGTGTCATAATTTCATCCTTTATAATAGACTCCAGCATCTTTCCCACCACTGAGGTCAGACTAACTGGTCTATAATTTCCTGTTTTCTCTCTGCCACCTTTTTTAAAAAGTGGTACAACATTAGCCACCCTCCAATCCGCAGGAACTGATCTCGAATCTATCGAACTCTGGAAAATAATCACCAATAAACACTAATAAAAGTATCACTAGTCAGGTGTAATATCCAACAGTGTTCTCTGACAAGAATACATCAGTAGCTATGTATGCAAGCCTGCACTCTTACTGTACTCCTCTACAGTGGTGAGACCTTTGGTATATGCGAGGGAGGGGGAAAGATTGAACAATGTCCACCTAAGCCCTCTCAATATCTCATTTGGCAGTGTAAAATCACTAACACAATTGTGTTAATTCCATCAGCATGCGCATATTGCTGAGCCAATAGTTTCTGCATTAGCTCAACCATGCACATTGTGGTTAAGACAATCAACCAGTGAATTTATTGGATCTCAACTTCCTGTGTGCGAATACCTTCAGTATAAGGAACCTGTAAACAAGGCTGTAGATATTAACAGTTGCTGATGGCCATGATAGAGATGTTCATGAGGTGCTGCAGACAGAACTAAAGAAGGAAGGACTTGTTCTCATTAGCTGAAGGATTAGGAAACAGACGACAGTCATTTAAAATGATTGGCAAAGAACTCGAGTTGACATGAGGAAAATGTTCTCACAAAATCAGTAATTATCATCTGGAGTACACTGTCTGAGACCATGATAGAACCAGATTCAGTCGTGGTTTTCCATAAGACCATAAGACCATAAGACATAGGAGTGGAAGTAAGGCCATTCGGCCCATCGAGTCCACTCCGCCATTCAATTATGGCTGATGCGCATTTCAGCTCCACTTACCAGCGTTCTCCCCGTAGCCCTTAATTCCTCGAGACAACAAGAATCTATCAATCTCGGCCTTGAAGACATTTAGCATCCCGGCTTCCACTGCACTCCGTGGCAATGAATACCACAGGCCCACCACTCTCTGGCTGAAGAAATGCCTCCACATTTCTGTTCTGAAATGACCCCCTCTAATTCTAAGGCTGTGTCCACAGGTCCTAGTCTCCTCGTTTAACTGAAACAATTTCCTAGCATCCACCTTTTCCAAGCCATGTATTATTTTGTACGCCTCTATTAAGTCTCCCCTTAATCTTCTAAACTCCAACGAATACAATCCCAGTATCCTCAGCCATTCCTCATATGTTAGACCTGTCATTACACTCACTCCCCAAGCTCAGTGGGTTTTACACTCACTCCCCGAGCTCAGTGAGTTTTACACTCACTCCCCGAGCTCAGTGAGTTTTACACTC
>NC_057713.1:2712233-2714722 GCF_004010195.1 Chiloscyllium plagiosum
ACTAATAAAAGTATCACTAGTCAGGTGTAATATCCAACAGTGTTCTCTGACAAGAATACATCAGTAGCTATGTATGCAAGCCTGCACTCTTACTGTACTCCTCTACAGTGGTGAGACCTTTGGTATATGCGAGGGAGGGGGAAAGATTGAACAATGTCCACCTAAGCCCTCTCAATATCTCATTTGGCAGTGTAAAATCACTAACACAATTGTGTTAATTCCATCAGCATGCGCACATTGCTGAGCCAATAGTTTCTGCACTAGCTCAACCATGCACATTGTGGTTAAGACAATCAACCAGTGAATTTATTGGATCACAACTTCCTGTGTGCGAATACCTTCAGTATAAGGAACCTGTAAACAAGGCTGTAGATATTAACAGTTGCTGATGGCCATGATAGAGATGTTCATGAGGTGCTGCAGACAGAACTAAAGAAGGAAGGACTTTTTCTCATTGGCTGAAGGATTAGGAAACAGACGACAGTCATTTAAAATGATTGGCAAAGAACTAGAGTTGACATGAGGAAAATGTTCTCACAAAATCAGTAATTATCATCTGGAGTACACTGTCTGAGACCATGATAGAATCAGATTCAGTCGTGGTTTTCAGCAGGAAATTGATAGGAAAAAGAAAAGTAGGGCTATGGGGAAAGGGAAGGCATTCAAGAAAAAGTCTCACCACAATCTTCAAAGACAGCATTCCATGAATTCCCTTTCTTTAGATCCACTAGCAACATTAGCAGGAAATTGATAGGAAAAAGAAAAGTAGGGCTATGGGGAAAGGGAAGGCATTCAAGAAAAAGTCTCACCACAATCTTCAAAGACAATTAGGGATGGGCAAAAAATGGATCTAACCAGAAATGCCCACACGTGTGAAAGAATCTAAGAAAAACCAAATTGTTCTTGAAGAGAGCCAACCATGAATGATGGGTGAAATAACTTTCATCCTTCTGTAATCATTCAATAGTTTCACGAAATAATGACAAATCGGCTGGATGAGTGCAGCTACAATAACACTCCAGAAGCTTAACAACGTAAAACGTGGGCTGAGAGTGTGGTGCTGGAAAAGCACAGAATGTCAAGCAGCATCTGAGGAGCAGGAGAATTGAGGTTTTGGGCATAAGCCCTTCATCAGGAATCGTAAAACATGGAGCAATTCACTTGATTGACTCCCTTGTGAGTAAAAGCAATATTCAATCTCTTTATGAATGACAACTTTATTGTCACATGCACGTGAATAGGTGCAGAGAAATGTTTGTAAAATTGCCGCTTATGGTATCATCTTAGGCACAAGCTACCGAGATACAGACACTAGACACTTGGCACAAAATTGAAAGAATAATACAGCAAAGTATAATATAAGAATAAAGATTTACAAAAGTATTCAAATTACAATCCTTTTCACCCAGTCCAAGTCTCCAGACTATGCCAGGGTTCAAAGCCCTGGGCCTCACATCCAGTCTGGAAGGGCCTTGCCTCCCCACAATGGTCTCCAGTCTGGATCTCGCCTCTGGGACTCGCCTCCCCCCATTAGCCTCCAATCTGGGACTCGCCTTCCATGCCAATCTCTGGTTTCGGACTCACTTCCCCACATCGACCTCCAATCTGGGAAATCCCCTCCTACGCCAACCTAGTCTGGGACCCGCCTCCTTCATTCACCTTCAAGTAAATTTAAAAAACAAAACATTTTTTTAAAATGCTCATGAAAAGAGAAAAGAAAAACACCACCATGTTAGCCAGAAAAAGAAGAAGAAATAAAGAAAAAGAACAGGCAGAGCAGAGAAGCTCCAGCTGGAGCATCCGAACTCTGCCGCCATCTTGACTGTGTAGCAGCTCATAGTGACTACTGTCCACAGGAGGCAATGCAGCAACTCATCAAGCTTACTTCAACAGCACCTGTCAGCCTTGTAAAGCTCTATCACTAAGAAAGGCAAAGAAGGAAGGGACTTATATTCATATCATGTTTTATGACTTCAGAATGTCCTTTACGACTTTTGTGTAACTTGCTGATTACCACATTAAAGAATTCTAACAGATTTGTCAGACATGGCCTCCTCTTGATGAAGCTGTGCTGACTCAGTCCTCTTTTCCTATGATAAAAATCACACAATACCAGGTTATAGTCCAACAGGTTTAATTGGAAGCACACTAGCTTTCGGAGCGTTGCTCCTTCATCAGGTGATAGTGGAGGGCTCAATCCTAACACACAGAATTTATAGCAAATATTTACAGTGTGATGTAACTGAAATTATACATTGAAAAATTGATTGCTTGAATACCATGATTGTTTCACTTCTTTCATGTGTAAATCACAAAACCTTTTTTAAAAGTTGCATTCTCGGGTTAGCTGTTAACAATGGTGATAGCTAGACAATATGTTGAAAGTAAAAAACGAGGTAAAATATGTTGAAAGTGTTAGCCCCCTGTGTTCTCTGTCTATGCCATGATGTTTAGATTGATTCTAATCTAAAAAGTGAGATAACGGAGTT
>NC_057713.1:2714861-2748119 GCF_004010195.1 Chiloscyllium plagiosum
TGGGTTGGGGGTTGTGAGTGTGAGAAAGTGTATGTGTGTAGTGAGTGTAGAGTGTCTTAGATCTGTGAGGGGGTGCATGTGTGAGTGTGGGAGTGTGTGTGTCTGTAAGGGTGTGTGTGGGTGTCTGTGTGCGCGTCTGTGTATATGTTTGTCCATGTGTATAGGAGTGCCTGTGTGTGTGTGTGTAGGACTGTCTGTGTCTGTGTATAGTGCAATGGTGGTCACCTGTAGTGTGACATGAACCCAAGGTCCCGGTTGAGGCCCTCCCTATGGGTACCGAACTTAGCTATCAGCCTCTGCTCGTCCAGGTCACCCTGTAATCTCCTAACATCCTCCTCACATTTCACCCTGCCACCCAGCTTAGTATCATCAGCAAATTTGACCACTGAAGTGTTCCCCAACTGGGAGGGAACACTCCTGTCTGTTGATTTTTGTGCGGTGCCCATTCATCTGTTGTCGTAGCCTTTTCTCTTTTCCTATGCACTTCCAAGTGCTCTATAACCTCATTCATGTTAATGGACTCTAAGATCTTACCAATGACCAAGGTCAGGCTAACCAGCCTATAATTTCTGGTGTCTGCCACCCTCCCTTCTGAAATAATGATGTCACATTAATCTTTTTCAGTCCTCTGGAAACCTCCCTGACTCCCATGATTCCTGAGAGATCACCACCAATGCCTCCAAAATCTCCTCAGCTTTCTTTTTCACAGTTCTGGATGTTGCCGATCTAGTCCAGATGATTTATCCATCTTCAGACCTTTCAACTCCCCAGCTTCTCCTTAGTGATGGTCATTACACTCACCTCTGCCCTGATTCTCTTCAAGTTCTGATAAACCACTGGTTCTTCCATTATGAAATTTGCGCAAAGTACCTATTCAGTTCCTTTGCCATTTCTTTGTTTCCCAATATTAATTATCTAACCTCAATTTCCAGCAGTCCAATGGACACTGTTAACTCTCTCTTTTCTTTTATATATATAAAAAATCTCTTGCAATCTTCTTTTATATTGTAGCTTACTGTAAAATAATATGCACAAAATAGAAAAAAACAGAAGTCTTGGGGTGGTATTGCTCCAGCCCCAGGGATCAAGAGTGCAGTCAGAAACTGAGAAAATAGCTGAGAGCTATGCTGGAGTATCTCCAGTAGACATGAATTTGTTTAGTCATACTTTTTGAATATGGGCATCACATCAGTCTGTTTTCAAACTTCTCGTATCTTACTAGTTTCACTGACTCTGAAAAATTGCTACGTTCTCCCAATCTCTTCTATAATCTCTCACCACTTGATTAAAATTAATTTATTTCTGAGGACTTTAGCAAAATGCTGCAGATGCTGGAGGTCTGATATAAAAACATAAAGTGCTGGTCGAACTCAGCATGTCTGGCAGCATCTCTGGAGAGAGAAAAAGTGAGGACTGCAGATGCAGGAGATCAGAGTCGAAAAGTGTGGCGCTGGAAAAGCACAGCAGGTCAGGCAGCATCTGAGGAGCAGGAGAATTGCTGTTTCAGGCATAAACTCTTCATTCCTGATGAAGGGCTAATGCCCGAAACATCGATTCTCCTGCTCCTCGGATGCTGCCTGACATCCAGGGCTTTTCAAGCACACATTTCAACACATCTTTGGAGATAAAAACATTTAACATTTTGAGTCCAATATGACTCTCCAGTTCTGAAGAAGCATCATATTGGACTAAAAATGTTAACTCTGTTACTTTCTCTACTGATGCTGCCAGACCTGCTGACTTTCTCCAGAATTTTCTGTTTATTGCTGTGGTTCTGTTTGCCGAGCTGGAAGTTTTTGTTGCAAACGTTTCGTCCCCTGTCTAGGTGACATCCTCAGTGCCAATATACCGGCAACTACAGCGGACAGCTGAAACTGACAACCGGAAGCGGCAGGGACAGGCCACTATAAATGCCGGAGGAAACACCACAGAAGCGCCTCACAGGAGGCTCCCAAGCACTGAGGACGTCATTGTTTTAAGTCCATTTATTCTGTCGCAGAGCTTCCGTTTATTGAAAACATATAGAATGAATGCACATGTTTTTTAATCACTCATGGATGTGGGCATTGCTGACTGGACCAGAATTTATTGCCTCTCTGTAGTCAGCCTTGGGCAGGTGATGGTGAGCTGTTTTCTTAAGCTGCTGCAGTCCATTTGATGTGGGTAAACCCAGAATACCAATATGTGTTACTCAACCCTCCCTTTATCATTCAGAATATTTGCAATTTGGTGTTCACTCCTGGCCCACATGTCACACAGAATTCTACAGTGTTATTTTGCTGGCTATTTGGGTGAGTTCTTCAATTTTGTGGTGGCACGGTGGCTCACGGTGGCACTATCATTTTTCCTTCCAAGCCTATATCAAACTTCCTTTTGAAAGTTATTCTTGAATCTGCTTCCACCATTCTTTTCAGAGCACAACACTTCCTTCCTCCCAAAGCCTGCTCACCATCTACAGCGGCACAAGTCAGAAGTGTGATGGAATACTCACCACTTGCCTGGATGGGTGCAACTCCAACAGCACTCAAGAAGCTCAACACTACCCAGCACCAACCCGCTTACTTGATTGGTACCACATCCACAAATATTCACTTTCTCCACCGATACTCAGTAGCACCAGTGCTTCTGCCAAATGGAACTGTAATATGTTGTTATTTTGTATATTTTCTTTTGTTTGTTTTTTATTATTACTACATACAATGTTGGCTATTTAAGAAGATAAAAGGGAATCTGTTATCATCTCATAAAGCCTGAAGGGATGTGTGAGACCTATTGGAACAAGGAAACAGCTGATTGATATATAAATTATGGGTTAATTAGGTAAGAATGATTTTTATAAATATCAGGATCTAATAATCAGAGAGTTTGATGGATACCTGAAATAAAGTCCTCTCTAAAATGTTGAACATGGACACAATTTAAACTCAACTGTTTATTGTACATTCCAGCTGTAACTTTTACTTTGGCTAAATCATCATCCAGGCGTAAGTTCATTCAGCTCAGAGTAATTTATGAAGTTCTACTACCACTGTTCCAGATATTAAATCATATTCTAAGTGCGCTTTGTACAAAGGAATGGGTATGTACTTTACAATTATCCTGTTGATTAAAACTTAGGCTTTCAATTCCTTCTATGGAGAAAAATCTATGACTTTCTTCAGCAAAAGAGTTTGAATAACTCCTGTGACCCTTAAGATTTTAAGTTGAACTGTATCACTTAAAGAAAAAGAAATGACCCTTCATTTTGACATAATATTCTTTATATCTCTCAATTTCCTTGTTCACCTTCTGCACTCTCACCAGTGTTTATTTTCAGTCTCATGGTTGTAGTTAAATTACAAATTGATCTATGGTATATTTTCCTTTTGAGTCCCTTTTTACTCTTGTGAATCCCGTGGGCTTCCCACGTAACTTCCAACATTCTGAATGAAGATGTCCAACTTTGTTACAATTACAACACTTGGGCCTTCAACTTTCACTTATACCTTGAGCAAACTTTTTTTCTGGTCTTGGGAGGAGATCTCGAAGCACTCCCAACTGTCCCTTCTTCATCTTAGCAACTTGACACCTCTTCAGTCTCCCACCTTGTACCCTTTTTGGATTTATGGGGTGATGGAAAAAAGAATAATTTTTTTGGTCATTCATAATCATCAGCTGTTCCTATCAGCTGTCTTGCAGTTACAACCCTCTGAACTTCATCATGAGCTCGAAGTACAAAAGATAGTGAGTTTTTAAATTCTTCTAAGAGAATAATTCCTTAGCGGTTCGTACATGGTATTTACTCCATGCCTTTATTCGTTGCTTATAATTACTTTGCTTTATCCTATCAAGTTCATTGTAAGTTTGCTGAGGCTCTTTCCTTAAATGCATTTGAAACTTTTGCCTGTGTTTTTTCTGGAACAAACTCTCATATTTAGGGTTTTGTTTTGTACAGAATCATGACTCATAGAAACCTCTTCTGACAATGATGCATATATATTATGCACTCTAGCTGCCAACGTGTTCTAAGACAAAAAAAACTGCAGATGCTACAATCCAAAGTAGACAGGCAGGAGGCTGGAAGAACACAGCAAGCCAGGCAGCATCAGGAGGTGAAGTCAACATTTTGGGTGTAACCCTTCCTCAATGTTTCAGTGAGCCTCAAAACAAGCCCAAAGAGCAACATCTCATTTTTCACTTGGACACCCTGCGGTCTCCAGGAGTCAACTCAATAACTTGACAGCCTGATCCCATCCTTCTACATGTTTTTACATATCCATACTCAGTGCTTTTCGCACAGTCACCTATTCTCGCATACTCCCAGGCCCAATGTCACAATATTTGGGTTGCTTTCACGTCAGCTCCCCTACTGTTAGCTCTTAATATCACTCATTCAACTTTTCTTCTGTCCTGATCTTCTACCTGCGATTTCCTTATTTATGAACTCCTTTCTTATCTCTCTCTCTGGGTTCCATCTCCACCTATTCACTCAATTCTCCCCTTCCCTCCCTCTCCCAACTTTGACTTCAATATAAATATCACATTTTCCTTGCTACCAACTGTTCTGATGAACAATCAATGGACCCAAAACGTTACCTCTGCTTTCTTCTCACAGATGCTGCCAGATCTGCTGAGTTTCTCCAGCAGTCTCTGTTTTTTGTGCATGGCAGTGTCTGATTTTCCATTGTTGCTATTTCAAATGACACAAGGAATGACTCCATATCCATTTTCTCAACATTTGGTAAGGCCTGTACAAATGTAAACATTTCCTTACCGGACTTTACATTATGGCTAGGATTTTCATCCTCAGAACTTTTTTGTATTTGAGGCATTTTTTTATATCTGTACCATTTTAATCTGATAGTCTTTATTCAATTCCCTCTTTTTATCTTTTTCTCTCTCCTGAGTCTCCTTCTTAAATGTTCTCACTTTTATGGTTATCTTTTCTGTAAATAAAGTTAAAAATTTCACAACACTAGGTTATAGTCCAACAGGTTTATTTGGAAGCACTAGCTTTCAGGGCACTGCTGCTTCATCAGGTAACTAGTGGGGCAGGATCATAAGACACAGAATTTATAGCAAAAGATCACAGTGTCATGCACTTAAAACGATATTAAGCAAACTTAGATTGTGTATAAGTTAAAGTCTTGTAAGTTCCAATTCCCTCTTGTACATTTTAATTTCCTTTTCTTTTTAAAGTTGTTTTAACATTAATTGAATTCTTGCTAATTGAAGTTCCGACCACTGGGTATATCTAGCTGTTCTTGCCCTTCCACCAGTCCAAAATGTTGTACCACTATGTCAAATATCTGCCGACCAAACCTTCACAGAAAATTCCAATTCAACATCTTTGCCAAATCTATGGCCTTAACTTTCGTCAAGTCTTTTAAAATGATCAGGGATGTATCCTCCAGCTGCAGGATAGTTTTAGCTGCTTCCAACATCATCCTATTTTACAAATGAAAAATTTGTTCCTTGTCCTTTTAGCCTTTACCAATCAATCATATGTCAATCTCATGTTCTAACATCAATTTCTCTTTCCCTTGATTACCCATCTTCCCACAATGCCATGTGAATCTCTCCAATCTGGTTTGCTACCCTGTCATAGCTTTACAATAATGCTCGTCAACATCCAAAATATTTTCTGTGAATATGGCCATTGTGTATTATTCTTCCTCTACTGACATAGCTGCACCCTCTGTCATGGTCTACCTCTTATCTCTACAGAACTATCTCAAAATATTTTATTCTTCCAATCTATCTTTTTGGGAATTCTCCTTTGCCACCATTTGCATCAGCATTGTAACCCTCCAAGCCCCACAGTTTGGGACTTCCTTTGAAGCTCTCCTCTCTTCCTATTAAAAACTGACCTCTTTAGCACAATGCTAAACTGTTTTAATTGCATTTGAAATATTTTTTCTTGATTTTTCAATGACCGTTTATGTCCTATAATGACTTAGTCATAGAATCAAACAATCATGAATTTATGCAGTGCAGGAAGCTATTTGGCCCATCATAATGTGACAGCTCTTTGTAGGAGTTATCACAGAATCTGTTTGACAAGGCTTTCCAGATAACAGCAACTTGGTGCGTGAAAAAAGGCCTCTCATGTCATTGCTTTTGATTTTGGAAAATTAACTTAAATTATCTTTTATTCTACTTACCTTTCATCTTCCACTGGAAATCCCTTTTCCTTATTTATTCTATGAAACCCTAATTGATTTTGAATTAAATCTCCTTTTCTGCTATAAGGAAAACAATACCAATTTCTCCTCATATCTGACATTTTTGAAGCCTGATATTATTTGAATAAATCTCATCTGCATTCTATCTAGAATCATTGAATCCCTTTAGTATGGAAACAGGCCATTTGGCCCAATAAGTCCACTCTGACTCATCTCGCCCACCATCTATCCCTGCATTTCCCATGGCTAATCCGCCTAACATACATATCCCTGGACAGTATGGGCCATGTAGCATAGCCATGTGGGGCTTGGAGGGTTACAATGCTGATGCAAATGGTGGGCAAAGGAGAATTCCCAAAAAGATTGGAAGAATAAAACATTTTGAGATAGTTCTGGGGCTCAAACTGCACACCTTTGGACTATGGGAGGAAACCAGTTCTCCGGAGGAAACCCACACAGACACAGGAAAAACATCCAAACTCCACACAGACAGTTCCTGAGGGTGGAATTGAGCCCTGATCCCTGGTGTTGCGAGGCAGCAGTGCTAACTGCTGAGGCACTGCACCACCCTAAGAACTTGACATCTCCCTATGAAAAGCCTTGTGATGTTAAAGGTATTTCAGAAATGCCAGTTGCTGTTATATGTCAGGATGTGGCCATTTGGAAAGGTTTGGAGGAGCTGCTGTTGGATAAAGCTGGCTGAATCTCCTACAGAAATCTGATGACAGTTGTTGTTCGGTTTCTCACATTTTTATGGGCAAAGAATTTGATTGCCACTACTCTAAATTATTGTTTATCTCAACTCCCACTGAGACAAAAATCTGAGTCCAAAATTGCCCCACATTCTCTTACAATTATCATCAGCTGTTTCTCAATTTATTTTCGATCACTGGTCAAGGCCAGGCCCTATTTCAAAGGCATAGGACGAGGTCACTCTGTTGCTATGCGAGTCAAATGCTTTGAATTATTGGTTGGCTTGCACAAGAAGCTTGAAATATATTGGAAGATGTGTTCTCAGTGGTTTAAATGAGATATTTAAATGTCATTGAGAATTAATATCAGTCCTACTTTTATAAGAATTGGAGCATATGGTGGTTATAAAGCTAGAGATAACACACTATAGAGAAGGACGGACTACAGCAGGTGCCAGTGTAAAAATTAGAATTCATTGCATGTGAATGGAGTAGGAGCTCATGTTACTGAATGATTTTGTTTTAAAAATAAAGTTTTCAGAATTTAGGTCAGGGACACTAGCTACGACAATACAATTTTTTTTTACAGCGCTCTTCTCTTCTGATAATGAACGACTGCATGTATTAGCATATCTCTACTATTTCTTTCTTAACTTCATAAAGGCAGTACCTGCTAGCCTCTTCAGTAAATAATTTTATTAACATAATAAATATAAATCACTTCTTTGCAAGTAAATTCTGTAAAGCTGGTGGAATACATAATTCTAAAGAGAAGTCTATAAGGAAGAGTGAAATATGTTGATAAGGACAAATAAATTGGAAGACATTCATGTAGAGCATTAACACAAGCATGGACCATTTGGAATGAATGACCTGCTTATTTGCTGTACATTCTATGTAATTCTAAAAAGCTTGAGAAAGGGAATAGACATCTGGTCCTCTGAAACCTCTTCACAGATCCTTTAAGGACTGCAGAATGCTGTATGAAAGTGTGTACTGTAATATTTGGTTTCACATCTGAGAATCTATATTACCCAGTCTAATACATTTGATTTGGCATACTGCCAAGCTCTTTTGTGTATTTTCAGAGTCAACTGTGTGTTACTCAGTGTTAAAGATTAGAAAGCACCAGATGGAAAATAAACTTCAGAAAGATTGATTAATATTTAGGAATTATTTTGATGCAAGTTGGATTGGCATAATTTGAAAAGATGATAAAAGATTTGAGATATAATTGGTAAGTTTGCTGATGACACCAAGATTGGAGGTGGACAGCGAAGAAGGCTACCTCAGATTGCAACAGGATCTTGACCAGATGGGCCAATGGGCTGAGAAGTGGCAGATGGAGTTTAATTCAGATAAATGTGTGGTGCTGCACTTTGGGAAAGCAAATCTAGCAGGACTTATACACTTAATGGTAAGGTCCTAGGGAGTGTTGCTGAACAAAGAGACCTTGGCGTGCACATTCATAGCTCCTTGAAAGTGGAGTCGCAGGTAGATAGGATAGTGAAGAAGGTGTTTGGTATGCTTTCCTTTATTGGTCAGAGTATTGAGTACAGGAGTTGGGAGGTCATGTTGCGGCTGAACAGGATATTAGTTAGGCCACTTTTGGAATATTGCATGCAATTCTGGTCTTCTTCTTATCGGAAGGATGTTGTGAAAATTGAAAAGATTCAGAAAAGATTTACAAGGATGTTGCCAGGGTTGGAGGATTTGATCTATAGGGAGATGCTGAACAGGCTGGGGCTGTTTTCCCTGGAGTGTCGGAGGCTGAGGGGTGACCTTATAGAGGTTTACAAAATTATGTGGGGCATGGATAGTGTAAATAGGCAAAGTCTTTTCCCTGGGGTGAGGGAGTCCAGAACTAGAGGGCATAGGTTTAGGGTGAGAGGGGAAAGATATAAAAGAGACGTAAGGGGCAACTTTTTCACGCAGAGGGTGGTACGTGTATGGAATGAGCTGCCAGAGGAAGTGGTTTAAGCTAGCACGATTGCAACATTTAAAAGGCATTTGGATGGGTATATGAATAGGAAGAATTTGGAGGGATATGGGCCGGGTGCTTGTAGGCGGGACTAGATTGGGTTGGGATAGTTGGTCGGCCTGGATGAGTTGGACTGCAGGGTCTGTTACCATGCTGTACATTTCTATGACTCTATGACTATAAATTTGGATAAATACTTGACTAGGGTCAAACTTGGGGCTACAGGCTAAGAGAAGATGAGTTGGATTAATTAGATAGATCTTATAAAGACCTGGCACAGACATTTTGGTGTCCTTCTATGCTTTATTATTCAAAGGGCTGGATTTTTTATGGGTAGGAAACAGAGGCACTTTCATTCACTGGGACTCATTACAGTCGTGAATTGTGTGGACAATTAAACACCCACTGGATGAGGTGATTCCACAAATATCCACATGTCCAATCATCCACATCAATGCTAAAGGTAAGGCTGAAGTATTTGTATCAACCTTCCAGTGGGTGCCAGCTCAGTTAGTAATGCCCACATCCCATAAGTGAATAAAATATTTATATTGATTCAACAAAAGATTATTAAATCAATCAATCTAGTTTCCGGAATTTCTGATTTTTCTCTGACATGGTCAGAAATCTGAAGAAGCCTTGAAGAAGTTCATCCTCATGACATGTTTCCATAAATGGAAAATATGAACAAAAGTGTTTTACTGTGTATAACATTTATTCTGGACTTTAATGAACATTTTTATTTTAGTGAGCAGAATTTATGAGCATATGTAGAAGTTTATGAAAAGACTGAACGGTCCAACAAGCATATTCCTGACCCTAATCTCTGTTATTATGTCCTTCATCCAGCAAAGTGGGTTTGGACTGCACTATCTATGCTCAAGTCACATAACACACAGCATTTTTAAAAAAAATTGTCATCTGACAGTACGGAACTTGAGCATTTCTGAAAAAAGATAAATCATATCAAAGTGTTGATTTTCTTGTGAATTATTCTGATGAGTGCAAGACAAAACTCATGTTTTGTCTTGCAATGCTCAAATCTTTTTGTTGCTGAACTATTATCTCTTCTGCAAGTCTTCTATTTTGTTGGAAAAAGCATTTTAAACATGGACCAGGCAAAACTTAACTTCTGCTCCCTAGTCAGCTATGTCAAACAAACAACAAATCCTTAAGGTGGAAAGGAAAGTTGATTATAAGATCAAAATAAATAGGTTAAATATACTTTTAAAAATTTATTTATGGGATGTGAGTGTTGCTGGCTGGCCAGCATTTATTGCCCATCCGTACTTGCCCTTGAGAAGGTAGTGGTGAGCTACCTTTTTGAACCACTGCAGTCCACCTGCTGTGGGTTGACTCACAATGCTGCTTGGGAGGGAATGCCGAGGTATGTATGAGGTATTTCGGTTTATAATTGGAGGAATGATTCTAAAAACAGAGGTTCTGCTAGAAACATAAATCACCATTTAGGCCTCAGCTGGACCATTATGGACAAATTTTTGTCTCACTATTGGGAAAGATCACAGGATTACAGAATCACTACATCACAAAAAAAAAGCCTTTTGGCCCATCATGTCTGCACTGGCTCTTTGAGCAACTCACCTAATGATATTCCCCTTCCTTCTCAAGTAATCTTGCACATTTCTCTGTTTTGAGTAACCATCTAATTCTCTTTCCAATGCCTCAATTGATCTGGCCTCCACCACACTCGTGCATTCCAGACTCTAACCAATCGTTGTATGAAAAAGGTTTCCCTCAAATTATTTTAGCTTCTGTTACCACTTACTTTAAATCTTTTCTTTCTGGTTCTTAATTCTTTCATGAGAGGAAGCATTGTTTATTCTGTCGAGACTGCCCCTGATTTTGAATATTTCAATCGGATCTCCTCTCTGCCTTCACTTCTCCAAAGGGTCTATCCCAGACCTAACATGAACTTCTAAACAATAAAAAATAGAGTTGGACAGGTATGTGAGGCTACAGAGCTTATATGTTTATGGTCAAGAAGTTGGGATGTGGAAGTAAACACACTGCTCTTTTCAAGAGCCAACAGCAGTATAAAGAACAAAGTATTTATTCACGGAATCATAGAACTGTTCCAATGCAGAGGAAATCATTTTATCCATCATGCCTGCACTATGTTTATTACCTAATGCCAATCTCCTGCCCTTGCCGCAAGCCCCTGCACACCATTTCTGTTCAAGTACCCACCAATGCCCTACTGAATGCCACAACTGAACCTACCTCCGTCCCATTTCTAGGTAGTGCATTCCATACTCTTACTACATGTAGTGTGAATTTTTTTTTCTCACATTATCCTTGCTTCTTTTGCCCATGACTTTAAATCTGTGCCCTCTCTTTCTTGTATCTTAAGAATGGGAATAGCTCCTCCTTAGCTATTCTGTCCAGCCCACGTATACTTTTGAAAACCTCTATCAAATCTTCTCTGTCTTCTTCTCTCCAAGAAGAATAGTCTGAAGTTGGCAATCTATCTTCTAGTCTATCAAACAAATTCCACATCTATAATACACATGACTCCTTGCTGCAGCATCAAGTTGCATTTTCAGTAATCCAGATGACGTTATTTACAATACATTGAAAGGAACACTATTCTGAATGCTAAGTGTATTTGTCTCTAGGTTCATATGTATCTTCTGGCTTTTATTTCTTACTTTCAAAGGCATAGGACGAGGTCACTCTGTTGCTATGCAAGTCAAATACTTTGAATTATTGGTTAACTTGTACAAGAAGTGTATTGAAATGTATTGTCAGATTTAAAATTCATTGAAAGTTAATACCTGTTCTACTTTTATAAGAATTGGAGCACATAATGGTTATTTGGATCAATTATGTTGTATTTGGTGAACTTATGATTATATTCGCTGTAACTTAAAAGCAATGCTCCTGAGTACTGAATGATCAGAAAGCTTGAGATGGACTTATCATCCTTGATAGTTGCCAAGGAGACTTTTTTATTATTCATTCATGGGGTGCCAGCATAGCTGGCTGACTAGCATTTATTGCCAGTCTGTAGTTGCCCTTGAGAAGGTGGCAGTGAGCTATCTTCTTGAACAGCTGCAGTCTACCTGCTGTGGGTTGAGCCACAATGCCTTTAAGGAGGAAGTTACAAAATTTTGACCCAGCGATAGCAAAGGAATGGTGACATATTTCCAAGTGGGGGTGGTGAGTGTCTTTGAGGGGAGCCTCCGGGCGGTGGTGTTCCCATGTATCTGCTGCTCTTGTCCTTCTAGATGGAAGTGGCTTTGGAAGATACTTTGAGTTTCTTTGAATTTCTGCAGTACATCTTGCAGATGATACACACTACTGGTATTGGACATTGGTGGTGGGGGGAGTGGATATTTATGGATGTGGCTGCCAATCAAAATGGACTGCTTTGTCCTGAATGGTGTCAAGCGTCTTGAGTGTTATTGGAGATACACCCATCTACACACGTGGGAAGTATTCCATCACAGTCCTGACTTGCTCCTTGTAGATGATGAACAGGCTTTGGGAGTCAGGAGGTGAGTTACTTGCCACAGTATTGCTAGCCTCTGACTTGCTCTTATAGCCAGAGTTTATGTGATAAATCTCATTGAGTTTCTGGTCAATAGTAACCCTAAGAATGTCAAAAGTGGGGGATTCAATGATGGTAACAGCACTGAATGTCAAGGGGCAGTGGTTAGATTGTCTCTTATTTCTAATTGTTATAGCCTGGCATTTGTGAAGTGTGAATGTTACTTGCCACTTGTCAGCCCAAACCTGGATATCGTCCAGATCTAGTTGCATTTGCACATGGACTGCTTCAGTATCTGAGGAATTGTGAATGGTGTTGAACATTGTGCAATCATCAGCCAACATCCCTACTTCTGACCTTATGATGGAAGGAAGGTCATTCCCTTGAATTGTAGTGTAATTATAACCTGACTATTCCTCTGAAAGGGTTTAAACTGGGAGGATGATCAGAGGACTCAAATTGAAGGTGATGAATCCTCTAGAGGAAAGATATTTTTACCCAGCAAGTGGTTGGGATTTGGAATGCTCTGCCTGAAAGTATGATGGAAACAGATTCAATCATGTTATGCATGAGGGAATCAGATAAACCCAGAGACAGGATTTACCTAGGAATGTGTAAGGGAATGGGACCGGGTGAGTTGTGACTGAATGATTTCATTCTCTACTGTAACAGTTTTATGATTTAAAATGGAGCTTTTGATCATGAAAACAGAACTTGGCCATTTAGTCATTTCAACTTGTTCTGATGACAAATAACGTGTATTCCTTTTACCCGACTTCCTTCTGAGTTAACCTGAAACGTTAACTCTGATTTCTCTCCACAGATGCTGCCAGACCTGCTGAGCTTTTCCAGCAAAAACTATTTTAAAAATTTCAGTTGGCTCCCAGCCCATGGGGAGAGGATTCAGATTTATACAAATATCATCCATTCGCATATTCTTTGACAACGTTTGTTCCCAATCTCTTTGCCACACCCAAGTTCTTCATGGTGTCATTGAGGCAGGCACATCCTTTCCTGTCAAGATATTCATTAAAAGGGGGTGGAGGGGGTGGGGGGAGCTGTGGCACCCGAATAAATATTCATCCAAAAAAATGTCAGCAGCAAATATAAAGATACCCAGCTGTTCTCAAGGTTATTTACTTTTAAATCACCTTCAGATAGGAGTGGGGCTCCAGTCTTTATCAGGGATCAGCTTTGCAGACCCTCCCTGCTAATTGAACCTTACTCTCAACCGGTCAGTTAAAAAACATGCAAATACTAGAGATCTGAAACAATCAAAAACTGGAAGTGTTGGAGAAGCTCAAAATGTCTGCCAGTATTTGAAAATCAACAATTAATTATTTGAGTCTGGAGTGAATTATTCAGATCAGACTTTTTCAGGGTTTCTGGATTTGAAACGTTAACTCTGCTTCTACCTGCACAGATGCTGTCTGACTTGCTGGGTTTCTCCAGTTTAAAAAAAAACTCCAAAGGCGAGCAAACCACATGTCAACAGCCGCGAACAATATACATAGCGATGGAGGGATAGGCCCAGCACCAACAGAGTGGCCAGGGTGGGGGGAGTAACTCTGCTGTCTGAATGCTGCCAAACGGTTCCACGTCGGAGCCGAATACTGTATTCTGGAACTGTGTCCCTTCGTCCTTATCAGAAAAGTTGAACAGTTTAGTTGTTCTGAGAGCCACCATAAAGTTGGTCCTGTTTGTACAGCTGGCTTGCTGTGTGGAAGATAGGTGAACTTCGAGAGAGCTGTTTCGTGCCGAAAAGCTTGCCACCCCGTGAATGACGGCGGCTAAAAAGACCCTTTTATCAAAGGGCGTGATATAGGGGCAGCTGACAACAGTAGGCTGTCTTTATAAATCTGAAGCTGTGGGAGGTGCAGCTGTAGCACTCCCCTGTGGTAAAGTGAGATGTAAAAGTATATGAGTTTCCTTGCAAGGTAGAAAGCAGCGTTTACACACATTCGCCCTGCAATTATTGTTCACTACAGGAGACCATTCGGCCCATCGCGCTTGTGGAGGCTTTTTAAAAGGTTAATCCCTGTATTAGAGCCCTTTCAAGAATGCACACACAGCTTCAGAGATCTACGTTCAAGACATAAAATGTGCAGTATTCCAGAAGTTAAAATAAAAAGACTTCAGCCTAAATGGAAACAGCGCTGGTGCAGAATCCCTTACGGCTCACGACGCCATTCGGCCTATCGAGTTCGTACTGGCTGCCCACTGAACAATCCATCTAGTCTCACTCATTGTCGCCCCATTAGGCTTCCTCCGTGATGGGGAGAAAGTTCCCAATCATTACCTGTGGGACGGTTTTGAAATTTCTCCTCACATTCCCCCGCGTCTCTTGCTCAAAATGTTAAATCCGTGCCCATTGCATTCCCAGTACAACAGCTAAAGGGAGCAGCTCCTTTCCTAACCCACCGAACCCTCTCACAATGCTGTACACCCCAATCGCTTCACTCCTCAAAGGAGAGCAGTCCAGCTCCTCCAATCTAACCTTGTAGCCCCACCGCCATCTCGCCGCTCCCTGGTAAATCTCTTCGGCAGCCCCTCAATGACCCTCGCGTCTTTCCCAAATTTAAAAATGCCTGATCATTCGAATTTAGATAATCCAGGATGATGTGTGAATGGATCCGAGAAATAGCGAGGTGATGAAGAAAGAATGTCAAGCACTTGACTGAAAGGAAGGGTATGTTCAGGCTTGCAGGTATTCCTTGATTTCATTCTCTGGCTGTTTGCCAACAAACAAATTGTGCTCCACTCTATTTTCATCACATTTTTATTTGTAATTTTCTGTTCAAAACGGTTACCATGAGAAAACCATCAGACGGCATGGAATTTACACAAATAAACTTCACAGGAAGAGTTTAATATCTTTTATGAATTATTACTGTTATTGCTAATGTCATATTGTCACATTTACCATACAACATTGCAAAAGCAGGTTTATTTATTCATCAGGGAAAAAACGCGCTTACATGTAATAATCTCATTACATCCAATTATCATACATTTCTTTTCTAGGACAATCCGTGAGAATGTTGAATGTGTATTCATTTTAAGATGTAAAAACTGGCCAATTAGTTCTTTTTTTTAAAAAATAAATCTAAATATAGAAATTGGAACAATGATTATTCGTAATTTGTGTAGTCAGGATTTCCTTAGTCCCAGTTCCTGGGTAGATACGGGGTGTGTGTCATTGGGTTGTAGACAAGGAGCAGAGCTCCAGTGTTAAGAGAGAGAGTGAGAGAGAGCTCTGTGACTGTGAAACATGGCGAGGGGGCCGAGGGGAAGGTTGCTGCTCGGTGCTGTCCTGCTACACTTTGGACAGCTCGTCCTCAGCCGAGAGGCACCAGACAAACTCAACGGCTTCAGCCTGCACCCGCCCTACTTGAACATCGCGCAAGGGTCTAAGATTGCGGCTACGGCCACTTGCGGAGAGGACGGATCGGGCAGGCCGAGACTGGACCTCTACTGTAAACTAGTGGGAGGACCAGCTGCCGGAGTCTCCAGTCAGACGATTCAGGTACAGAGCACGCTGCTAACTGAGAATTGGAGTGCGGGGAAGCATTCCGCTTTCCAAACCATCAGAAGACTGAGAATCTGGACAGATTCCACCAAACAATCTGCATTATGTGTTAATTGGACAGCTTTCAGCGCGATGGGCAGAATAGTGTCTGCGCTCAATGATTCAACCATTAAGTTTGCGAGCATTAAAAAAACTTAGAAAAGTGTATTACATTTGGAGATATTTCATGGTTTGGTAAATTAAAACCGTAAAGTAAAAGGGCCAACTCGGGTTAAACCAAGAGTCCAGGATCTAGCTGTTGCTGTGAATGGAGCACAGGAAAATGTACAGGGTTACACTTCGTTTCAAACCTAGGTGATCACGACAACTCAATCCTAACAGCCGTACCCAGTTACACGCAGAAACCGGTCACATTCCCCATTGTAGCCACAGAGAACAGGTTAACTGGACCGAATATCAGCCTGGCTGAAGTAACATTTCAAATGAAAACAACCATAATCTGTCTGAAAGTGGAAAATAAAAACTGAACTCTAATTGTTTTATGAATTCATGGAAATGAGGGCATGGCTGGCTGGGCCAGCAATTATTGCCCAGAGGGCAGTTAAGAACCAACCGCATTGCTGTGGGTTTGGAGTCACATGCTAGCAAGACCGGGTAAGGGTGACAGCTTCATTCTCTGAAGGACATTAGTGAATCAGATGGGTTTTTCATTACAATTGGCTTAGATTCAGGATCATCGTTAGACTCTCAAATGCAGATTTTTATTGAATTCAGATTCCATCATCTGCCATGATGGGATTTGCACCCAGATCCCCAGGACATTACCTTTGTCTCTGGATTAAGAGTCCCACGAGTATACTACTAGGGCATTGCCTCCCAAATCAGAAATGCCTCCCAAACAAAAAAGGCTATCAGCAGAAAGAAAACCAGGTTATTTGGAAGAAAAACAAAGTGCTGGAGAAACTCAGTAGGTTTGGCAGTTTCTTTGGAGAGAGAAATAGAATTAACATTCTGAATCTGGTATGACTTCTTCAGAATTGAAGAACTTCTTCAGAGTAATACTCTGTTCTCCAGAAGAGTCATACCGAAAGACTCAAAATGTTAATTCTGTTTCTCTCTCCACAGATGCTGCCAGACCTGCTGAGTTTCTCCAGCACTTTGTTGCAGATTTTCAGCATTGGCTTGACATAGTTTTATTATTATGTTTGGGTTGGTGTAGTTCATCATACTTCCCTGATCTTCATGCCCTAAAATGTTAACCTGTTGACTGGCTTGAAATGCAGTTCCAGCATTTTCTATTTAACCTACCTTTTCGTAACTAAGTTTTCAACTAAATTTAAGACAGACAGCTCCTTTTCCCATTGATACAAGTGTACTTTAAAACATGAAGCTTCTCTCCATGCTTCTTGCTGGCATGCATTGCTTTCATCTATGAAACAAAGTGAGAGACCATGTTAGAATTTCAGTTATCTAGCATTTCTTCATGTGTGTCATGTTGCCCCCAAACCAACTGTTTCTTGGCCTTGGAGTGTTGGAACATTTGGGACCATTGGTCTTAGAATATATCAAACAATGGGAATAGGCATCACTCGCATGATTGATTACATAATTGGTTTGAATCTTCAAGAGTTTAACAAGAAGAGATCAGGTAGTTGAAGATAAACTATTTCTACTGGGTTAGAATTCTAGAACTTGGAGGCATAGTCTAAAAACAGAGCCAGACCATTCAGAGAAATATTGGGAAATACATCTACACACAAAAGCTGACAGATGTTTGAAACTCTCTTCCACCAACATCGGTTGATGCTAAATAAAAAATGAAATAATTGCAGATGCTGTAAATCAGAAACAAAACAGTAATTGCTGGAAAAGCTCAGCATCTGTGGAGAGAAATCATAGTTTAAGTTTCAGGTCATGTTCTGATGATGGGTCACATGACCCAAAACATTAACTCTGATTTCTCTCTACAGATACTGTTAGACCTGTTGAGATTTTCCAGCAATTTCTGTTTTTTTTGTTTCAGTTGATGTTAAATCATTTGTTAATTTTAAATCTGAGATAGATAACTTTTTGTTAATTGATAATAGGAACGGATATGGACCAAAGGCGTCCCATGTGGAGTTAGGCCTTAGGTCAGCCATGATTTCATTGAAAGGCGGGACAGGCATGAGGGACTAAATAGCCTATAAAGACAGAGGAATAAAGAAAAATGTTCAGTTTTACACTCCTTGTTAAGTCCTCTGCCAAGGGCCTAGTGGCCAGGCACAAGTCTATAAGATCATAAGCCGCAATGGGGCCGCTGGAATGAAAGTCACCAGTCTTTGGTGCCATCTCTACGCCACCAACACCCTCACCACTATGGACCTCACTAATGCAGACCCCACTGATGCCATCAGGTACTGCACCGGCCCAAACTCTGCCTCCAACATGAGGCCGCTATGGATACACTTCGCTAATGCATTTGCTGCTGATATTGCAGAGTCTTGTGCTGGGCCCAGCATGTGCTAATATCATGAAAGACAAATAAAGAGCACTTAGAGAACTTGCATAGTCCTTAGATGTTTCTCCCAGGTAGATGTTTCTCCATCCTGGCACCTTTGCATCAACTCTTAAAACAAGAGTCAGCCATGGAAATAATTGAATAGCCAAGCTATAGATTTCAGGGAAGTGAAGAAATAGCTATCATAGGTGGCTCAGGTTGAGGTGGTCCATGTCGTGGCAGCAGTTGGGATAGAACCCCCCTGGTCCTCACCTTCCACCCCACCAACCTCTGGATACAATGCATCATCCTCCGCCATTACCGCCACCTACGAACAGACCCACCATCAGGAATATATTTCCCACACCACTGTTATTTGCATTCTGCAGAGACCATTCCCTCTGCGACTCCCTTGTTAGGTTCACACCCCCCACCAACCCACCCTCCACTGCCAGCAACTTCCCTTACCACTTCCCTTACCTGCACCCACACTGCACCCTTCACCTCTGTCCAAGGCCCCAAAGGATCCTTCCACATCCAACAGAGATTTACTTGTATTTCCACACATGTCATCTACTATATCGGTTGTTCTCGATGTGATCTCCTCCACACTGGGGAGACTGAACACTAATTTGTGGAACATTTCAAAGAACATCACTGGGACACGCGCACGAAACAACCCCACTGCCCCGTGGCTGAACACTTTAACTCCCCCTCCCACTTTGCCAAGGACATGCAAGCCCTTGGCCTCCTCCATCACCAAACCCTAACCACCTGATGTCTGGAGGAAGAACACCTCATCTTCTCCCTTCAGACCCTCCAACCACACACGGTCAATGTGGATTTCACCAGTTTCCTCATTTACCCTCCCCCCACCATATCCCAAATCCAACCCTTTAACTCGGCACCACCCTCTTGAACTGTCCTACCTGTCCATTTCCCTTCCCACCATCCTGATGAAGAGCTTATGCTCAAAACGTCAATTCTCCTGCACCTCGGTTGCTGCCTGACCGGCTGTGCTTTTCCAGCACCACACCCTTCACCCCCAGCTTTCTGCAGCCATCACCCATGCCCTGGCATCCTCATGCTGCAGCCTCAACAGTAGTTACCGTTAGTCGTGGCACTGCCAAACGGCTGCTCCTTGGGTGTGGTTTCCCAATGTCAGTAGTATTCTTTTTATTGGCTAAAGTGCCCTGTTCCTGCCCTGCCACCCATCACTGAGAGGTTGTCTCTGGCTTTCAGCCACTGAGACTTGATTTATGGTGGGAAGAATTCTGCCTATTGTATCTCACTTGCTTGAGTGCAGATGCATCCCTGGGAAATTACTGTACAATTAAGTTGTCAGTATATTAATCGTCAAAAACAAACAGATTAAAATATAACCAATAACTTCAATTGTTTTCAGTAGCTGCCTTTTCAGAAGCATTTACCTTCATGGTGTCACTTCAAAATAATCCATTAGCTTTATTTTAGGAAACTCTGCAGATATGTTAACATGCTGAAGGAATGTTCTTTTCCTGTGTTCAATGTTGTTAAGGTGAACAATTGTGAACCTGAATCTTCAGATATAAAATATTGTTTTTTATTTTGCATAATCTGAGCATTTGCTTTCACGTGTGCACACTGTGGCATCTAACGGATATTGTCAACATTGTCACCCTTCGCTGGGGAAATGCACTGGAAATCACACCTCACTATTCACAGAGTTATCACATCAGTTAAAGAATTTTTTAAGAGTACAGAACTCCACAGTTTAGCTGTCTTTCAGACCAATGTTGATAGAAAGGGTTTCTGACCCTGACAAGAGTGGCTATATATGCCAAATAAATAGATTCTCACTGCAGGCAAGCAGTTTTTAACCAGCCAAAATTCTAATCCACTTACGGAAGACCCCACAAACATACATACAGATCTACACAAAAAAAATGAGAGAAATGTGTGAATGGAGAGTGGGAAGGGCAGTTCAAAGATCCCTGTCCACAATATTTGCTAAGATGATCCTTTTGCATTCAGAATGCTGCTTCTTGATCTGCCTTTTCCAGATACTTTCATGTTTGCAGGAAATACAGGATAACTTGTTCACATTTAGAGAAGTCACTGACTTATTACTTAAAAGTGACAGCTTGCAGCAACTGATATGGGGAAATAAACTGGCATGAGAGGCTTTTTAATTGCAGAGAGAGTCTGTTAGCTCAGTTGGCTGAATGGCTGGTTTACTTTAGGATACCCAGCCTAATTAGCCTCTCCCTATAACTCAAATTCTCCAGTCCCGGTAACATCCTTGTAAATCTTTCCTGCACCTTCTCAAGTTTCATAACATCCTTCCTATAGAGGGGCAACCAGAATTGTATGTGGCCTCATCAATGTCCTGTACAGCTACAACATGACGTCCCAACTCCTATACTGAAGTTCCGAGGAAGGGTCACTCGACCCAAAACGTTAACTCTGATTTTTCTCCACAGATGCTGCCAGATCTGCTGAGCTTTTCCAGCAGTTTTAATAGTCTGATCAGAGAAGTTAAAAATGACACAATGTCACATTATAGTCCACCAGGTTTATTTGAAAGTACAAGCTTTTGGAGCACTGCACCTTTGTCAGGTAGCTAGTGGGGCAGGATCATAGGACACAGTATTTATAGTAAAAGATCAAAGTGTCATACAACTAACGCCATGTATTCCACAAACCTAGATTGCTGTTGTCTTTAATCACTTAGAATGGGGATGCAGGTTTCGATTGATTAATATGTAAATCGCAGAATTTCTTTCAAGTCACAGTCCCAAGATAACTTAAGTATATAAAAAAAGGTGACATGTTTGCCCAGACAATGCATTAAAGGTGTGATATTAGGGTCGGTCTGTCTGTATCCCAACCTGGAGTCAGACTGGGTTTCTTTTCAAAGTTGTAATTTATAAAATGTTACATTGACTGACTGCCTACAGATTGTGTGCTGTTTGAACAAAATAGCAAACTACCCAGCCTTCAGGACAACATCAACCGCAACACCACACTATCCTGCACCGGCAACCTCTGCAAGACGTGTCAGTGTCATCATGGATACTACCGTTACACATGGGGTACCACCCACCACGTGCACGGCAGGTATGCTCGTGACATGGTCAATGTTATTGATCTCATATGCTGCAGACAAGGCTGCATGGTATATTGGCGAAATCATGTAGATGCTATGACAATGGATGAATGGACACTGTGCAACAATCGCCAGACAGGGATGTCCCCTCCCAGTGGGGGAACACTTCAGGGGTTAGGGTTGTTTGGCCTCGGATCTTCGGGTGAATGTCCTTCAATGTGGACTTTGGGTTGTACAACAATGCAGAATCACTGAGCAAAGGCTGATAGTCAAGTTCAGTACCCATGAGGATGGCCTCAATCAGGATCTTGGGTTCATGTCTCACTACAGGTGGCTCCAATGCATCTCCCTTCTAAGTAATTAAAGACTGAACAGCCATTTAGATTTTTCTAATACATCACATTAGTTATATGACACTTTGATCATTTATTTATAAATTCTGTGTCTTATGTATCCTGCCCCATTAGCTACCTGTTGAAGGAACAATGCTCCAAAACCTTGTACTTTCAAATAAAACTGTTGGACTGCAACCTAGTATCATGTCGTTCAACACCAGCACCTCCACATCATGACTGAGCAATGAAGGCAAACCTGTATCAAAAACTTTTTTCACAACCCTATAAGGAAACTTACAATTATTCATCTTGGCAGGAAGAGTGATGAAGGACAATATAAAGTAAATGGCGCTCTTCACAAAATGGTGTAGGAGCAGAGGGACCTTTAGGTTATTCAAGGTTGTAGTGCAGATTAACAACACACTTAATAAAGCGTACAGCATCCTTGGCTTGATAAATAGAGGATCAGAGTGCAACAGTAAAGAAATTATGACAAACTTTTACAAAACAATGATTTGGCCTCAACTGAATATTATGGGTAAAATTTTATGATCCTTCACTGCTTGGTTGCAGGTGAAGTGTCTGTAAAATCCCCTAATGCTTTTTCACTCAACTGTTTACGTTTTTATATGGGAGAGGAGAGGCCTAGGGCAGCTTTCTGCCTAACCGAATTGAGGTTCTTGCGATCAATCATTATATGGTCAACCACTTCACACCTGGCATGAATTTTAAGGCTGTTGGTGACTTTTTAGAATGGTGAGCTGTCTAATAGGTCAATCATCCTACTCAGGCCTCAGGCAGAAAATGGGGCTCACTTTCTTTAAGTGTCCACCTTCCAACTTCGATCATATTGGTCTCCCCAACTTTAGGTGCTCTCTTCCTCCCTGACTTTTACCTCTCTATCAAGGCACCTAACTTCTTTTCTGCCAAACTCAACCCACATGCTTCTCTGGACCTCATCTCTCTCCTCCACAGTACCATGATCCCAGACTCTCAGATTTGGAATCTGGGGACTTGTTGCACTCTCAGACTTGGCCAAAGCTACTGCTGTTACAGCCAGAACAGTATACCTACTGTATGTCAGCCTCTCAGATTAACCAGCAACTCTCAGGCAGGATTAGAAATGCCATTTTGTATAATTATCACTCCTCATCATGTTAAATAGCTGGAATGGTTCCAGGGATGAGAAAGTTTAGTCATGTGCACAGGTTGAAGAAGTTGGATCTAGTCTCCTTGGAGGGGTAAAGGAGAAGCCTTTCTTTGCGGAAAGATTGAGAACCACATGAAATCAATTTAAATTAATCAGCTAAATGAGCAACGTCAATATGAGGAAGTTGTTTTTACAAATTGAGTGGTTAGGATCTGAAATGCACTGCCTAAGGCTGTGGTGAGGCAAGGTGTATCCTGACTTTCAAAAGAGACTTGGATGATTATCTGAAGAGGAAGCATTTGTTAGGGCTATGGGAAAGTGTGGGTTTAAGTAAGTGCCCTTGCAGAATGCTCTCACAGGCATGACATGCTGAATGGCTCCTTCCAAATATGGCAACAAGCAATCGAAATTCATGTCAATAAAGTTCAGGAAAAAATGAGGAAATCTCACAAGGAAGAAGGTAATGAGGTAAAATATATACCTCTTGTGTCACTGTTCATTATCTTTAAATATAATACTTAAAACAATATTTGAATTTGATGATGCTGATTAAAGCTACAAAGGTTTTTCAGATTTCATTCAAGATCTTAATTTTAACTTTTTTTTTAATCCTTCATTTCTTTTCTTTAGGGGCAATTCTGTGATCACTGTCTATCTGATGATGCATACAAAGCTCATGCAATCACCAATGCCATCGATGGTACTGAGCGCTGGTGGCAAAGTCCGCCCCTTTCACGTGGACTGCACTACAACCAAGTCAATGTCACTCTGGATTTCGGTCAGGTTGGTCAATGATTTCTGGAGATGTCTATTCAATTTGCTTGATGCATCTGTTACTGCAAAGCCGATATTTTTGAGTATGATTATATCTGGGTATAAGTCTTTTGGAAGTTTGCCAAGGCCTGGAGGGCATGCACATGAATGGTGCTAGGGATGTGGAGTTTTGTTACATGGAGTAACTTCGAGAACTAGATTTTTCACATAATATAGAAGTTTAAAGGCGGACTTAGTTGAGGTATTCAAGATAGAAGAGCTCTTTATTGAGTAAATAAAGAGAAGTTGTTTCCAGTGATAGGATGGTTGTAATGAGATGACACAGATTTAAAACGATTGACAAATAAGTTGTTATGATTTGGTATGAAAGGGTAGTAGAACTAGATTCAGTTGTAACTTTAAAAGGGAATTAGAACTAATTTTTAGCTCATTCATAGGATATGAGCATCACTTACCAGGCCAGCATATATTGCCCAACCCTAATTTCCTAGAAGGCAGTTAAGAGTGAACAGAACTATTGTTGGTCTGAAGTCAAGGGAACAAGGCCCATAGGAAAGAGTAGGGAGGAGTAGACTAATTGGATAAATCTATCAAAGAGTTGGCACAGGCTTGATGGGCCAACTGGCTGCCTCCTGTGCTGTAAGATTCTGCAACAACAATGATTTGCTGAACTGGCAATTGTTTTTTCAACCCATTCACATGTTACTCATTAAAACCTAAAAGTCTTCTCTGCTGATCCACTACTATTTTAAAAGAAAACGTTTGGATTGAATTGATTTATTCAACAATGTTCCAGCAAGTGAGAAAATAACATTGCAAGGATTGGTCAACAATATTGGTTGGCAGGGGGAGGGGTGTGGGGGGTGCGGAGTGGGGAACTGTAAAAATTCTTCCACTGGTTTTCCAGCCACATTACTGCTCACCTCCAACCTGCGGGCAAAACGTATGGGGTGGGGCTTGCATGGATAAAAAACTTATCAGACTAAATGCAGCAACATTTAACACACTGAAGTGCAACCTGCGACTCACACGAATGGCAGCGGTGGGATTCGGAAACTTCAATTTTCCTGCTCCTTAGATGCTGCCTGACCTGCTGTGCTTTTCTAGCACCACTCTAATCTAGACTCTGGTTTCCAGCATTGGCAGTCCTCACTTTTGCCTAAAAAACTTACCAGACCAACCCTCAACAGACACTGAAAAAGCTGTCTTAGTAGGAGGATTAAATTACAACATCAGGACACGGACAAGAAAGATTTCTCAGCAGCATTAGAAACAACACTGAAAGACAACAAACTCACAGAAGAAACCCAGCAAACCATCAGACAGACAGTCATATCAACATTAAGCAGGAAAAAGGAAGGAAACACACTCAATTCACAATAAAGGAAAGCACGAGAAAACTAAAAAAAAGATAAAAACATTGTTATCCTACCTGCAGAAAAAGGACACTTGACAGTCATTTTAAATCAAAGAGACTACATTGAGAAAGTGAACACATTGCTTGCAGATGCCAACACTTACCAACAAGTGGCAATAGACCCGACCCCACAACGAGAGAACCGAATCACAGCCCTACTCAAAAAACTTCAGAAATCTGGAGAAATAAATAAGACCAATGTTCCAAAGATGATACCAGACAGATCCAACACACTACACTTCTACGGATTACCCAAAATTCACAAACCAGGAGCCCCCCCCTCAGACCTATAGTCTCACTACCTGGAACACCAACTGACAGAATGGCCAAGGAGCTACACCAAAGACAAAAATACTTAGGAGAAGACTCACGTAACTCCATCCACTCCACCCAAGAATTCCTGAAGACCGTTAAAGATACCAAGATAGAAGAGGATGAAATAATGGCCTCCGTTGATGTAACATCCCTGTTCACATCAATCAACATCAACCTGGCCAAGGAAACACTGACTACATTATTGGAAGAACCAAAGACACATACATCAAACATCACCAACTTCATCAGCAAGGACGATGTCGTCAAGCTAGTGGACCTATGCCTGACCACCCATTTCACCTTCAACAACAAAACCCACAGACAAACCAATGGAACACCCGTGGGATCTCTGATATTAGGGTTCTTAGCAGAGGCAGTAATGCAGAGACTTGAACAAACAGCTCTGTCAACCATCCAACCCAAACTTTGGGTCTGCTACGTGGATGACACCTTTGACATCACTAAGTGAAACAAATTAGAAGAAACCTTCAAGACCATCAATAATACCCTTACTGGCATAAAATTCACTAAAGAGGAAGAAAACAATAACAAACTGCTATTCCTCGATGTCGCAGTAGAGCGAACAGCCAATGGGGAACTTCAAACCAGCATCTACAGGAAAACAACACATACAGACCAAATATTTAACTACAGAAGCAATCGTCCCAACATCCACAAATGAAGCTGCATTAGAACATTTTTCCAATGAGCCACCACACACTGCAGCACAGAGGAGTTACGCAGAACAGAGGAAAATCACCTATACAGTGTATTCAAAAAGAACATAGTCCGCAGATTTCTCAGCAACGAACCCAAACAAACCGACAAAACACATCCAGAAACCTTAGCCATTCTCCCCTACATCAAAGACATCTTGGAAATGACTGCCAGACTACTCAGACTCCTTGGCATTATGGTAGCCTGCAAACCCACCAACACACTAAAACAGCAGCTAATGAACTTGAAAGACCTATACTGACAATAAGCAAAACTGATGTAAATTACAAAATACCTTGCAAGAATTGTAACAAACACTACATTGGACAAACAGGCAGAAAACTAGCCACCAGGATACATGAACATTAGCTCGCCATGAAAAGACATGACCCTCTCTCACTAGTATCCTTACATATGGATGAGGAAGGACACCACTTCAACCAGACAACACATCCATTCTAGGACAAGCCATACAGAGACATACACGAGAATTCCTAGAAGCATGGCATTCCAACCGGAACTCTATCAACAAACACATTGACTTGGATCCTATTTACTACACCCGAGAAAAAGAACATTAAATGACATCACCATAGGAAATGGTGTCACCACAAGAAATGACATCACCAACTCAAGGAAACCCAAATATATAAATAGTAAGCGGGCTACACCACCAGTGCTTCATCCGGAGGCTCACTGATGATGTTACCTAGTATGGTGATGAAATGTCTGAAAACGAGCGTTCTAGCTCAGCGAGCAAACCTACATCCAGAACTTCAAACTGAGCTACAAATCTTCTCAAAGCTAGCCTTGAAAACTCTAATGATGGGTTTACAAAACTCAAGAACGGTTTCCTCCGTGCACTTTGCTAGAGAAGCAACATGTGCAAAAGGCAGAATCTGAGGAGCTTCTCCTGAATCATAGAATCTGTCTCTCTTGGGATGTTTTTCTTGTCCCTCAGACACATGTACCTTCCTAGCTGGTCTTTTCTTTCTGTACTATTGTGGGTTTCCAGTTTTCTTGGTAGCAGCAGCCTGGATTTTGTGCAGTTAGAATCCCATTCTAGGCCATGGTGAGTTCTCACAGCAGCTTGTTTATCCCGTGTTGCTGTGAGGTTAATGCATGTGTTTTTGTTGACCTGGATTACATTGCTGACCATTTTCAGGATACCAGTGGTGAAGGCTCTGTCCTCATCCTGCTAAACCTGGTGACATTTGCAGATAGACAGTGGATGTGACCAATAGCGAACAAGAGGCTGATTTGAGCAGATACCACCTGCTGGGGCCACTGCCTGTCAGGGAGAAACCATCAAAGAATCTCTGCTATTTCTAGCCAATGTTTGTCTCCTGGCCTCAGAAGCTCACTAGACCTTGGTTCCAGGTTTTGGGACATCAGTTTATAACTGTGCCTGGATCTGGATTTAATTGGCGCATGCTTTCTTTTATTTATTCATGGGATGTGTACATTGTTAGTTGGGCTAGCATTTATTGCCTGTCCCTAGTTGCCCTTGAGAAGGTTATGGTGAGCTGCTTTCTTGAACCACTGCAGTCCACGTGGTGTATTAGACCCACAATGCCCTTAGGGAAGGAGTTCCAGGATTTTTACCAGGCAACACTGAAGAATTGGCGATATATTTCCAAGTCTGAATGGTGAGTAGCTTGGGGAGAACTTGCAGGTGGTGGTGTTACTGTGTATTTCATAGAGTCATAGAGTCCTACAGAATGGAGACAGGCCCTTTGGCCCAGACTAGTCCATGCCGATCAAAATGTCCATCAACGTTAACCCCATTTCCCTGCACTTGGCCTATATCCTTCTAAACCTTTCCTATCTATATATGTGTCCAAATGCCCTTTAAATGTTGTCAATGTACCTACCTCAAACATTCCACATGTGTACCACCCTCTGTGTAAAAAAGCTGCCCATCAGTTTCCTTTTTATTCTTTCCTCTGTAACCTTAAACTGATGCCCTCTAGTCCTTGATTCCCCAACCCTGGGAAAAAGATTGCGTGCATTCACCCTATCCGTGCCTCTCATGATTTTATATAACTCTGCAAAGGTCCCCCATCAATCTCCTGTGCTCTAAATAAAAAGTCCTAGCTTGTCCAACTTCTCCCTATAACTCAGACCGTTGAACCTTGGTAACATCCTTGTAAATTTCTTCTGCACTCTTTCCAGTTTAATAACATTCTTCCTATAGCAAGGTAACCAAAACAGTACTCCATGTACAGCCTCACCAACATGCTGTACAACTGGAACATAACATCCCAACTCCTATACTCAATGCCTGGACTGATGAAGGTCAGTGTGCCAAAAGCCTTCTTCACTGCCCTGTCTACCTGTGACTCTACTTTCAGAGAACCATGCACCTGAACTCCAAGGTCCCTCACGGTAAACACAGAGGAGAAATATTTATTGAGGACCTCACCCATCTCCTGCAGTTCTATACATACATGCCCATTTTGATCCTTAAGGGGTCCTATTCACTCTCTCATTATTTATTTTCCTCTCATATGTTTAAAGAACCTCTTTGGATTCATCCTAACCTTCTCATCCAAGGTTGTCTTGTGTGCTTGTCCTTCTAGATGGAAGTCGTGGATTTGAAAGGTTCTGTCTAAGAATCTGTGACACAGTATACACTTCTGCTGCTGTGTGTTGGCGATGGAGGGACTGGATATTTGTGGGTGTAGCACCAATTAGGTCGGCTGCTTTGTCTTGGATGGTGTCAAGTTTCTTGAGTGTTAGACTGCACCCATTAAGACAAGTGGGGAATATTCCACCACACTCCTGACTTATGCCTTGTAGATGATGGACAGGCTTTGGGAAGTCAGGAGGTGAGTTACTCGCCACAGTATTCCTAGCCTCTGACCTGCTGTTGTAGCTACTGTGTACGGTTCAGTTTCTGGTAAATGGTAACTCCCAGGATATTAGTAGTGGCGGATTCAGTGATAGCAATGCCATTGAATGTCAAGGAGCAGTGGTTAGACTTACTATTTTTGGAGGTGGCCATTATCTGGTATTTATGTGGTGGAAATGTTACTTGCCACTTTTCAGCCCAAATTTGGATATTGTACAGGTCTTGTTGCATTTGCACATGGACTGCTTCAGTGTCTGAGGAGTCATAAGTAATGTGAACATCCCCATTTCTGAGTTTATGATGGAGGGAAGGTCACTGGTGAAGAAACTGAACATGTTCAGCTTTGAACACTATCCTGCAGGGATGTCCTGGAGCTGAGATGAGAGACTTCCAACAAGCATGGCCATCCTCCTTTGTACCAGGCATGACTGTAACCAGTGCTGGAAAAGCGCAGCAGGTCCAGCAACACATTTTCAGCTCTGATCTCCAGCATCTGCAGCTCTCACTGTCTCTCAATGACTGTAACCAGTGAAGAGTTTTTCACCTGATTCCTATTGATTCCAGTTTTGCTAGGGCCTCTTGATGCCATTTGATCAAATGCGGCTTTGATGTCAAGGGCTGTCACTCTCAGCTCACCTTTTGAATTCCACTCTTTGTCCATGTTTGAACCAAGGCTGTAATGAAGTCAGGAATTGAGTGGACCTGGCAGAACCCAAGGCACAAACAGCAATTGCTGGAAGAGCTGAACAGATCTGGCAGCATCTGTGGAGAGAAATCAAATTAACTTTTCAGGTCAAGTGACCCTTTCTCAGAACTCAAATGTTACTTATTCTAAGGAAGGGTCAATCAGCCCGAAACATCATCTCTGATTTCTTTCCACAGATGCTGCCAAACCTGACGAGCTCTTCCATCAGTTTCTGTTGTTTCTGATTTACAGTATCTGTGTTTTTTTTTTCAGTCTTTTTCTGGCAGAATCTAAACTGGGCATCACTGAGTAGGTGCTGCTTGATATACTGTTGATGATACCTTCCATCACTTTACTGATAGTTGAGAATAGACTGATGGTGTTTTTTTTCTACAAGACATACTTAGGATATTTTCCACATTGTCAGGTCGATGCAAGTGTTGTAACTGGACTGGAACAGCTTGGCCACGGTAGTGGCAAGTACTGGAGCATAAGTCTTCAGTACTATTATCAAAATATTGTCAGGGCCCATAACCTTTGCAGTATCTGTAGCCTGCAACCATCTCTTGTTATCATGTGGAGTAAATCGAATTGGCTGAAGAGTGGTATCTGTGATGCTGTGCCGAATTGGATCATCAACCAGGTACTTCTCGTTAAAGGTTGTTCTAAATGCTTTAGCCTTGTGCTCTGGGAGTTGCAGGCACTGGTGAGTGAGTGAATGAGTGAGTGATTTTTGCTCACCTAATTGGAGGCATTGGGAGTCCTGGAGAAGTGGCTGACAATGAAGTTCAATTGAATTGACTTACAATAGTAATCAGTGATTACATTTCATTGTATCTCCTTCCTTACGTTAAACTGTCTCTGCAGATTTATAACCTTTGCATTTTCTATATCGCCCTGTGTTTTTGTTTTTTGCACCAACTATGTGGAATTTGAGATGAATTGGATCTTTGTTTATTGTTCTGAATTGTGAATTGTATTCAGAATCTACAATTTACAGGAAATATTAAGGAACTAAGAAAGGTTTTTATCTTGAACATTTCACCTGAAATTTGACATAGAGCCCTTGCAAACCAAAAATCACCTGCAATAGGCAAGAAATAGCCTCAAGAAAATCCCAACAAACAATCCCTTAAAAAAATTGTTTTAGCCCTGGTGGACACAGAATTAAGGTAATTAGCAAAAGAATAGGAATGATAAAGAGAATCCTTTCTTTACACAGGGAGTTGATATGATTGTTGGTGGAACATGCGGAAAAATTACTAGTGTAGGTTTAGAGCAGAATTGTTCAGTGCAGATTAAATGGGCCGAAGGACGTCTTCTGTACTGTGTGATTCTGTGATCAGGAATGCATGATCTGAAAGGTTGAAGAAAGTATACTCGGCTGTTTAAAAGGTAATTCAATTGATATTTAAAGGTGAAAATTTTGCAGGGCATTGGAAAAAGAACAGGTTGAGTTAGACTAATTGTAAAGCCATTTTAAATGGTTTAGACATGATGTGCTGAATAGCCCTTTTGAATAGCCCTTATGATAACTAAATAATTATACTAAATAGTGAAACATGCTAAGAGGTCTGATCTGTTTGGTGAACCATCAAATTTCAATATAATAGTTGAATTAGTGACTTTGACCCATAGTTTTGAAGCAAAATTGGAAACTAACAAACTTTTCAGACTTCCAACATACTCTCAGTTGACATATTATTGTATAATATCAGAATGAATGGTTTTCTTTTAAAAATCCTCCAAACTATACAAAACAATACTTTCTGTCTCCATTCCTAATCTTGTTTTAGGAACAAATAATTGTACTTATCTACATGTGTTACTCATTGATATGTTCGGGGACACTGTTCATGAATAGAATCCATAGAATCCCTACAGTGTGGAAACAGGCTCTTCTGCCCAAGAAGTCCACACCGACATTCCCTTACCCTATTATCCTATATTTACCCCTGTCTAATGCACGTAACCTACACATCTTTGACCACTATGGGCATTTTAGCATGGCCAATTCACCTAACCTGCACATCTTTGGACTGTGGGAAGAAACCGGAACATCTGGAGGAAACCCAGGCAGACACAGGGAGAATGTGCAAACTCCACACAGACAGTCGCCGGGTTCCCAGATTTAACAAAATTCTATTGTGAACTATAACAAGCTCTTAGGTTCCTCTTAATTTTGGATCAAAAATTCATCCAACAACACCAAGAACAATAGCATACATTAATACAGCAACTTTACATCATAAATTGTACCAAGATAGATCATAGGAGAATTATAAAACAAAGCATGACACTGAGCTATATAGGAGGTATTAACTCAGACCTGGCCTGGTCGAAGAGTTAAGCTTAAGGAGTGTCTTGAAGGAAGAAAATGAAAGATGTAGAGGCGTGTGGGAATGATATTCCACAGTCTAATCCCCAAGCAAACATAGTGCCATGTAGCACTGCCATCATGTTAACTGTGGTGGACCAAATTTTTTTTAAAGAATCCCTACAGGCTTAACAATTCAATAATGTATTCAAACACCATCTGTCACCTCATGACCCAGCATATCCCTCTCTTTGTCATTATCATCAAGCCAGGAGATCAACCCTGGTTCAATGTAGAGTACAGAAAGGCATGCCAGGAGAAACACCAGGCATACCTAAAAATGATATCTGAAGTTAGAGCAGAGGGCTTACACTCATGCCAGATAGCAACAGCATTCAATAGAAAAAACTAAGTGATACTGCAATCAACAAACAAAATCTGACTCCGCAGCTTTGTCACATCTAGTTGTGAACAGTGGTGGACAAGTAAATTACTAACAAAAGATGGAGGCTTTACAAATGGGGGAGTCCTGCACACAAGTATAAAAGATGACATTCATAACCATATCCAGCCAGAAATTCCATCTTGACCTCCTCTAGAAGTCCCCAGCAATCTAGAAGCCAGTCTGCAGTCATTTGATGCATTCCATGTAATATCAAGAAACGTTTGAAAGCATTGCATTCTGCAGTGGGCAGTGGACCCTGACAACAATCTGGTAATAGTAGTGAAGACTTGTACTCCAGAACTAGCTGCACCCCTAGCAGCAGTTACAACACTGGTACCAACTCAGCAATGTGGAAGATTGCCAAGGTATATTGTATCCACACAAAAAAAAGGACAAACCCAGACAGCCAATTACTGCCCTATGGATCATCAGCAGAGTGTTAGAAGTGGTCATTGATTATGCTGTCAAGCAACACTTACTTAATAATAACCCACTCACTGATGCTCAGTTTGGTTGTCATTTGGACGATAGAACATAGAACATTACAGCGCAGTACAGGCCCTTTGGCCCTTGATGTTGTGCTGACCTGTGGAAACAATCTGAAGGTAAAAACAATGACTGCAGATGCTGGAAACCAGATTCTGGATTAGAGTGGTGCTGGAAAAGCACAGCAGTTCAGGTAGCATCCGAGGAGTAGGAAAATCGATGTTTCGGGCAAAAGCCCTTCATCAGGAATAGAGGCAGGGTGCCTGCAGAGTGGAGAGATAAATGAGAGGGGGGTGGGGGTGGGGAGAAAGTAGCATAG
>NC_057713.1:2748634-2754683 GCF_004010195.1 Chiloscyllium plagiosum
GTGGCAGGGGAAGGTGCCAGGACGGGAGGGTGGGTTGTTGGGGGGCGTGGACCTGACTAGGTAGTCACGGAGGGAACGGTCTTTGCGGAAGGTGGAAAGGGGTGGGGAGGGAAATATATCCCTGGGGGTGGGGTCCGTTTGGAGGTGGCGGAAATGTCGTTGGATGATTTGGTTTATACGAAGGTTGGTAGGGTGGAAGGTGAGCACCAGGGGGGTTCTGTCCTTGTTACAGTTGGAGGGGTGGGGTCTGAGGGCGGTGATGCGGGATGTGAACGAGATGTGTTGGAGGGCATCTTTAACCACGTGGGAAGGGAAATTGCGGTCTCTAAAGAAGGAGGCCATCTGGTGTGTTCTGTGGTGGTTGTGAGCAGATACGGTGGAGGAGGAGGAATTGGGAATCTGAAGCCCATCTATCCCACACTATTCTATTTTCATCCATTTAAATGCCCTTATATTTGGCGAGCCTATTACTGTTGCAGGCAATTCGCTGCAATCCTTTACTACTCTCTGGGTAAAGCAACTACCTCTGACATCTGTACTATATCTATCACCCCTCAATTTAAAGCTTTGCCCCCATGTGCTAGCCATCACCATCCGACGGAAAAGGCTCTCACTGTCCACCCTATCTAAACCTCTGATTATCTATGTCTCAATTAAGTCACCTCTCAACCTTCTCTCTCACAAAAACAGCCTCAAGTCCTCCAGCCTTTCCTCATCAGAACTTCCCTTCATACCAGGCAATATCCTAGTAAATCCCTCTCCAAAGCTTCCACATCCTTCCTGTAATGCGCTGACCAGAACTGTACGCAATACTCCAAGTGCGGCCGCATCAGAGTTTTATACAGCTGCAGCATGACCTCATTGATCCGAATCTCAATCCCTCTACTAATAAAAGCGAACACACTGTATGCCTTCTTAACAACCCTATCAACCTGGGTGGCAACTTTCAGGGATCTCTGTATGTGGACACCGAGATCTCTCTGCTCATCTACACTACCAAGAATCTTACCATTAGCCCAGTACTCTTCATTCCTGTTGCTCCTTCCAAAGTGAATCACCTCACACTTTTCTGCATTAAACTCTATTTGCCACCTCTCAGCCCAGCTCTGCAGCTTATCTATGTCCCTCTGTAACCTACAACATCCTTCAACTGTACCGACCTTAGTGTCATCTGCAAATTTACTAACCCATCCTTCTACACCCTCATCCAGGTCATTTATAAAAGTGACAAACAACAGTGGCCCCAAAAGAGATCCTTGTGGAACACCACTAGTAACTGAGCTCCAGGATAAACATTTACCATCAACCACCATCCTCTGTTTTCTTTCAACTAGCCAATTTCTGATCCAAACCGCTAAATCACCATCAATCCCATTCCTCTGTATTTTGTACAATAGCCTACTGTGGGGAACCTTATCGAACACCATGCTGAAATCCATATACACCACATCAACCGCTTTACCCTCATCCATCTGTTTGGTCACCTTCTCAAAGAACTGAATAAGGTTTGTGAGGCACAACTTATCCTTCACAAAACCGTGTTGACTATCCCTAATCAACCTATTCCTGTCAAGATGATTATAAATCCTATCTCTTATAACCTTTTCCAACACTTTACTCACAACCGAAGTAAGGCTCACTTGTCTATAATTACCAGATTGTCTCTACTCACCTTCTTGAACAAGGAGACAACATTTGCTATCCTCCAGTCTTCCAGCACTATTCCTGTAGACAATGACAACATAAAGATCAAAGCCAAAAAGGCTCTGCAATCTCCTCCCTGGCTTCCCAGAGAATCTGAGGATAAATCCCATTCGGCCCGGGGGACTTATCTATTTTTACGCTTTCCAGAATTGCTAACACTTCTGGAATCCCATCTATTCTAGTAGGTTATATCTCAGTATTCTTCTCAACAGCATTGTCTTTTTCCTGTGTGAGTACTGATGAAAAATATTCATTTAGCGCTTCCCCGACCTCCTTGGACTCCATGCACCACTCAGCTCCTGACCTTGTTACAGCCAAAAGAGCTGAACTGACAAGGTGAGGTGACGGTAGCTGTCCTTGACCTCAAGGCAGCATTTGACCATGTGTGATAAATCTGGAGTCAATGGGAATTGGAGGCTAACTCTTGCTGGTTGTAGCCATTCGTAGTGCAAAGGAAAATTGCTATGGTTGTTGGAAGTCAGCCATCTCAATCTAAAGACGTTGCTGTAGATATTTGTTAGACAACTTGTTTGGAAGTGTTGCAACATGCTTCTGGAGCAGGTGGGATCTAAACCCTGGCCTTCTGACTCAAAGGACTCTATCACTGTGCCAAAAGAGCTCTCGATCCTCAGGGTAGATATTTTATTTTCTCATCAACTGTTCAGAGATGTTATTGCACACTTCTGGAGTAATGTAGGTCTTGAGCCTCGGCATCCTGTGTCAGAGGTATGGACATTACCACTATTCCACAAGCACCTCCTTCATTTTTAGGTTAGTTACTCTAGCTTTAGGATGGATGTAGGAATATTTGCTCATAATTGCACAATGTTTAGTATCATTTACATCTCCACAGATTGAAGCAATCTGCATCCAATTGCAGCAAGACCTGGACAATATCCAAGTTTAATTGGCAGAGATTAGTGCTCCTCCAGCACTGATCGTCAGATAAACAATCTGATAATTTGGCAAAATATGTAGAAGTTGAGTGAGGTGGCAGTGGATTAGAGTTGTTCTTAGAATAAACATTGAAATCATGAATTGCAAATGAAGAGTTTTATTTTGTTATTTTATATATGCAGTCCGTATCCTCTCAGCTGCAAAGCCTGTCTGCACTCCCCTCAATAACATCACGTGTCAGCTGTGGCTGAGTTGGTAACACTCTCCCATTTGGATCACAAATCCTACTCAAGGGTTTGGTCACAAAAACCAAGGCTGGCATTCCAGTGCGGTACTGAGCAATTGGCATGGACGAGTTGGACAGAAGGGCATGTTTTCGTGCTGTACACCTCTCTGACTATAAGCGCTGTGCAGTTCAGTGGATGTTCACTAGATTGACTCCAGAAGTGAGGGGTTTCTGTTATGAAGAGAGATTGAGCAGATTAGGCCTCTACTGTTTGGAGTTTAGAAAAATGAAAGGAGATCTAAGTGAGGCATACATGATTAGATTAGATTACTTACCGTGTGGAAACAGGCCCTTCGGCCCAACAAGTCCACACCGCCCCGCCGAAGCGCAACCCACCCATACCCCTACATTTACCCCTTACCTCACACTACGGACAATTTAGCATGGCCAATTCACCTAACCTGCACATCTTTGGACTGTGGGAGGAAACCGGAGCACCTGGAGGAAACCCACGCAGACACGGGGAGAATGTGCAAACTCCACACAGTCAGTCGCCTGAGGCGGGAATTGAACCCGGGTCTCTGGCGCTGTGAGGCAGCAGTGCTGACCACTATGCCACCGTGCCACCCACAAATGATGCTGAAGGGGATTGACAAATGTTGACATAGAAAGGCTGTTTCCTCATGTGGGACAGTCTAGAATGAAAGATCATCTTTTTAGGATAAGGGGTAGCAGATTTAAATTGGAGATGAGGAGGAATTACTAAGAGTCATAGAGTCATAGAGATGTACAGCACAGAAACAGACCCTTCGGTTGCACTCGACCAAGCCGATCAGATATTCTAAATTGATGTAATCACATTTGCCAGCATTTGGCCCATATTCCTCTAACCCCCCCACCCAATTCATGTATCCATCTAGATGCCTTTTAAATGTTGTAATTGTATCAGCCTCAACCACTTCCTCTGGAAACTTATTCCATACACGAATCACACTCTGTATAAAAATGTTGCTTCTTAGGCCCCTTTTAAATCTTTCCCCTTTCATCTGTGCCCTCTAGCTTTGGATTCTCCTACCCTAGGGAAAATACCTTCACTATTAATCTTATCCATGTCCCTTATGATTTTACAAACCTCTATAAGGTCATTCCTCAGCCTGTCATGTTCCACAGAAAGTACTCCTGGCCCATTAGTCTCTCCCTGTAGCTCAAACCCTCCAATCCTGGCAACATTCTTGTAAATCTTGTAAACCCAACCAGTCCACATCGACCTTCCAAAGAGTAACCCACCCAGACCCATTTCCCTCTGACTAACACTATGGGCAATTTAACATGGCCAATTCACCTGACCTGCATATCTTTGGATTGTGGGAGGAAACTGGAGCACACCCATGCAGACACGAGGAGAATGTGCAAACCCCACACAGACAGTCGCCCAAGGCTGGAATTGAACCTGGGACCCTGGTGCTGTGAGGCAGCAATGCTAACCACTGTGCTATTGTGCCGCCCCAAACATCTTTTCTGTAGCAGGGAGACCAGAATTGAATGCAGTACTGAAAAAGTGGCCTCACCCAACCTCCTACAGAGGATTGTGAATCAATGGAATTCACTACCCCAGAGCGTGGTGGATGCTGGGACACTGAATAAATTTAAGGAGGAGGTAGACAGATTTTAAATTGTTAATTGTTAAGGATTATGGGATGTTGGAAGGAAAGTGGACTTGAGGCCAAGATGAAATCAGTCATGATCATCTCAAATGACAGAGCAGACTCAAGGAGCCTAATTGCCTTCTCCTAATCCTAGTTTTTAAGTTCTTATGTTATTATTTGTTTCCAAGGTTATGTATCAATAATCTTTCTGCCCAAGGCAATCCCACAATGGAAGAAGCCCCATCACTTGAAATCATCAGATTATTTCCATTATCAAGGTGACCATTTCAGCAGATAATTAGTGAGGCTTTATTCATACGAACATCGGTGGAATACAGATATTAGTCTGTTTTGAGAGGGTGACCTGATAGAAGTTTATAAAATAATGAGAGCTATAGATAGAGTTGATGGTAGTTGTCTTTTTCCCAAATGGAGAATTTCAAGTCCAGGGGGCACATTTTTGAGAGGAGAGAGATTTTAAAAAGACACAAGAGGTAATTTTTTCACACAATGGGTAGTCCGCACATGGAATGAACTTTCTGAGGAATCAGTGGATGTGGGTACAATTACAATGTTTAAAAGATATTTGGGTAGATACATGAATAGGAAAGGTTTGGAGGGATATGGGCCAGGAGCAGGCAGGTGGGACTAGTTTAGTTTGGGATTATGTTTGGCATGGACTGGTTGGGCTGAAGGGTCTGTTTCCATGCTGGATGACTCTATGCTGACACAAATAAAGCCAAAGTAGAATCAGAAAACGCCCATAAACTTCAGCTCATCTAGACTCTGCTGGTTATATTCTATCCCACTTCAAGTCCTGCTCACTTTAAGTTCCTGTCCTTATCAATATTCCATTTTGTCTCTTCCCTGATTCTTCCAAATTAAAATTCCCATCCTTGTGTTCAAATCCTTCCAGGACTTCTCATTGAACAGTGGACAAATTTCCACTGGCTTCTCCCTTTTATTCCCCTCATTTAGTGAAGAAAACAAAGTGTCCATAATATATCTGCTACTGCCAGTTGAATACTTGCTGTGTGTCTTATAATACTTATGAATTCCTAGTTTTCAGAAAGTGGAATGATAATCATTCATAACAGACTTGATTTTGGCTAAACACTATAGAACACATTTATTAACAATCACAGATAAACAGTAGCAATAGACAACACAACAGATTACATGCCTTCAGCTCTGCCTCCTCAATACCAGGAAACAAAAGATGAGATACTTGCTAATTTTCCCAGCAACTATCAAGTGACAGACTTTGCAGTATTTATTTTAGTGGTGTCTGGTGTGCTGGAGGAGTGATGACCATGATGTGATCTCTGTTTCTGGTTCAATCCTGAACAAAGAAAATTAAATGTGTATTTCTTACAGGGTCAAATATTCAATAGACAATAGAAAATAGGTGCAGGAGTAGGCCATTCTGCCCTTCGAGCCTGCACCACCATTCAATATGATCATGGCTGATCATCCTTAATCAGTATCCTGTTCCTGCCTTATCTCCATAACCCTTGATTCCGCTATCCTTGAGAGCTCTATCCAACTCTTTCTAAAATGAATCCAGAGACTGGGC
>NC_057713.1:2755006-2776881 GCF_004010195.1 Chiloscyllium plagiosum
CCTTCCTGTTCTTGCCACCAAAGTGGATAACCATGCATTTATCAACATTAAACTGCATTTGCCATGCATCTGACCACTCACCTAACTTGTCCAGGTCACCCTGTAATCTCCTAACATCCTCCTCACATTTCACCCTGCCACCCAGCTTAGTATCATCAGCAAATTTGCAAATGTTATTACTAATACCATCTTTATATCATTAATATATATTGTAAAAAGCTGCGGTCCCAGCACTGATCCCTGCAGTACCCCACTGGTCACTGCCTGCCATTCTGAAATGGAGCCGTTTATCACTACTCTTTGTTTCCTATCAGCCAATCAACTTTCAATCCAAGTTAGTACTTTGCCTCCAATAACATGCACCCTAATTTTGCTCACTAACCTCCTATGTGGGACTTTATCAAAAGCTTTCTGAAAGTCCAGATACACTACATCTACTGGATCTCCCTCATCCATCTTCAGAGTTACATCCTCAAAAAATGCCAAAAGATTAGTCAAGCATGATTTCCCCTTCATAAATCTATACTGACTCTGACCTATCTTGTTACTACTATCCAAATGTGTCGTAATTTCATCTTTTATAATAGACTCCAGCATCTTTCTCACCACTGAGGTCAGACTAACTGGTCTATAATTTCCTGCTTTCTCTCACAGAACTCAAATTAATAATATATTTGCAAACTAGGACTGGAGCTCGTCAAATTCACATCCTTTTTCCATTCCCCACAAGCCTTGGTCCTTTCCATCTGCATAACACCCTCTTGACGTACAACCCTGTAGTTTCTTTGTATTCATCTAATTTTGAACTACTGTGCATCCTGAATTTTCATTGCTCTGTAATAGATGGCTATTCCTTATCACTCCTAAATCTCCCCACCTCTTATATTTCTCTGTCTTTAAAGTACTTCATCAAAATCAACCTCTTTGACCAGACTAAGGCACAGATAACACTGTAGTCACCACATTAACACCAGTCAGAGGTTTAACATTTGATGAGCATGGGGTTCAATACAAAGAGGGTCTTAAATAGCAGGTGAGAAATGGCAACAGTGGAGGTTTCTTCGCGAAGTCAAACAGCAAATTTAAACAGGGTGGTAAAGTCAGCAGCAGAACCTTTTGGGAGGAGTGGAGCTTTCGAGACCTGTCAACCAGAGGGAAAAACTCAAGAATTAATGATAGAGTCAGCAGAGAATATGGAACAGTGCAGCCACATTACTGATAAAGATTAAGTTGATCAGTTGCAGTTAGTGGTTTTTATTTATCATTGTCAGAGACTTGTACAGTACAGAAATAGACCCTTTGGGTCCAACTCAACCATCCAGATATTTTACCTTAATCTAGTCCCATTTGCCAGCATTTGGCCCATATCCCTCTAAATCCTTCTTATACATGTCTCCATCCAGATGCGTTTTAAATGTTGTAATTGTACCAACCTGAAATACTTCCTCTGGCAGTTCATTCCATACCCTCTGCATGAAAACATTGCCCCTTATGACCCTTGTATAACTTTCCCCTCTCGCCTTCAACTTAGTTTTGGACTCTCTTACCCTGGGGAAAAGACCTTGGCTGTTCATCTTATCCATGCCCCTCATGATTTAGTAAACCTCTATAAGGTCACCCCTCAACCTCTGATGCTCCAAGGAAAACAGCCCCAGCCTTTTCAATCTCTCCCTATAGCTGAAACCTTGGCAACATCCTTGTAAATCATTTTTGAACTCTTTCAATTTGATGGCTAATGTTTGTGTTTTAATATTAGCTAAACAGTTCAATAGCCTTAAAGCTAAACATTTTAAAAAATAAATATACTATAAGATTTCAGATTAGATTCCCTATAGTATGCAAACAGGCCTTTCGGCCCAACAAATCCACACCGACACACCGAAGAGTAACCCACCCAGACCCATTCCCCTACATATACACCTGACTAATGTGCCTAACACTATGGGCAATTTAGCAAGGCCAATTCACCTAATCTGCACATCTTTGGATTGTGGAGGAAACCCAAGCAAACACAGGGAGAATGTGTAAACTCCACACAGCCAGTTATCTGAGGCAGGAATCAAACCCTGGCCCCTGGTGCTGTGAGGCAGCAGTGCTAACCACTGAGCCACCATGCCACCCTTGGCAGGGCAAATTGTGTGTCTGGACTGCAGTAATATGGAAATTTTTGGAATGTGAGACCACTCAGTGAACATATCTGAGGTGGACGGCTTAATCTCCAATCTTTCCTGCTCTGAATCATTGAGCTAGAGTGTGAGATGCATCATGAAGAGGGACCATTATCTGGGCAGTTTGCTGTTGATCGGTCACTACTCAGGTAAAGTATCAGAATGACAATGGTGTGATAAATAGTGAACAGAATAATTGGAATCCATATAAGATACCCAATCAGAGAGTCCAGAAACTATTTTTTTCCAGCAAGTACAATGTATTTTCTACATGTGAAGGAAAAGGTGTAAAGATGGCTGGAATGCTAACAGCAATACTTTACTTAGTATAGGAGATTGTCTAGAGGAAGGTAGAGGAGATGCCTCAGATGTTAGTTGTAGGAGATTGAATAATGAGGAGATCAGGTAGCATTCTTCCTAAGAAGGATTAAGAGATTCTCCTGGTGTGCTACTGACATGGTACCATGTTGAGGGACTTCTCAAAAAATTTGGAAATGCATTGGAACGAGAGAGGGAGGATCAAATTCATGTGGTCCATAATGGAACCAGCAATATCAGGAAGAGTAAGCAACAGGTCTTTGTGGAAAGTACTTTGAAATAGGACATAAATCATAGAAGCAGAAACTGCAATGTCTTTCCAATGCTTACCATTGACCAGGAACTGAACTGATCTAGCAATGTGGATACTTTGCTATATCAGCAAGTCAGAGGCTAGGAAATAATTGCAGAAAATAACCATCTCCTAACTTTCAAAGCCTGTCTACAAGGCACAAGTCAGGACTTTGATGGAATACTCCCCACTTGCCTGTATGAGTGCAACTTAATGAACCCAACACTATTGAGGACAAAGCAACCCATTTGATTGTTTATTGATAAAGTGCCATTCATTTCTATCACCATTAACACTCAGTAGCGGCAGTGTGTACCTGTCTACAAGGTGTATTGCAGAAATTCACCAACGCTCCTGAGACAGCAAACTCACGACCACTTCTATCTAGAAGGACAAGGGTAGCAGGTACATGCAGAGACAGCATCTTCCCATCTGCGTTACTCACCATTGTGATTTAGAAATGTATTATCTTACGAAACAGATGCAGATAGTTAGTTGATGACACTATCCTAAGGAATTCCTGCAGAAATATCCTGGAGCTGAGATGACTGTCCTCCAATAGCCACAACAATCTTCCTATGTGCCAGATATCACTCCAATCAGAGGAAAGACTTACCCATGATTCCTATTGACTCCAGTTTTATAGCACTGTTGATGATACTTTCCATCACTTTACTGATGATTGCGAACAGACTGATGGGCTGGGAGTTGGCAGGGTTGGATATGTTCTGCTTTTCTGTACAGGGTATGCCTGGGCAATTTTGCATATTGTTGGGTAGATGTTGTAGCCATAATGGAACAGCTTGGCTCAGGACATTGCAAATTCTGGAGTATAGAGTATAGATGCTGGAATGTTGCCAGGGCCCATGGCCTTTGCATTATTCAGTGCCATCAGCTGTTTCTGGATATTAAGTGAATTGAATCAATTAGCTGAAATTGGCATCTGGCATCTGTGAGGTTGGGGTCCTTCATAGGGATCTGAGTATTATCTACTTGCTACTTCTGGCTGAGGACTTCTGCAAATGCTTCCACTCTTTCACACTGACGTACTGGGTCACATGTGACTCCTGATCACTGTAATGTGGAAATTCATGGTAATAATGCTACCCTTGCCAGTGATGCCCACAACCTATGAAACAATTTTAAAAAGTACTTCAAAAGGATACATTAGAGTACTTTCTCAATGGTGGGAAGTTAGAAATAGTAGAGTTCAAAAAGTATTATAATCGAGCTTGAGGGGCTAAATGGTTGCCTCGTTTTCCTGATATAAGTTTTTGGTCAACAATATTCAACTATGAGTTATAATATCAGAGGAACATAGGAAGATTGTTGTGGCTATTGGAGGACAGTCATCTCAGCTCCAGGATATTTCTGTAGGAATTCCTTAGGATAGTGTCATCAAGCTAACTATTTATTTATTCAAATAAATATACATATCATTAGATGGTTAACTGTCATAACTGTCATAACATTAGACCTTGGGATGTGAAGCACCTTGGAATGTTTTATTATGTTAATGGGGCCTAATGTTAGGTATTCCACACCTGGGTTCTTTCTGCCCTGGTGTGGGCTGTTTCCTCCTGGAATTAAAGAAAGGGAGAAATTCACTAAGTTAGAAGTGTGTGGCACAACTCTTAGTGCTGGGCACTGATGCAGGTAGGGGAAAGGTGATGAGATGTCCCAAGGGAGTGAGTTGGTAGCGCAGAGGGCATACAGGATTAGAAAGTAGAGGGTTTGTGGGGTGACATGGTGAAAATGAGAGAGGGAAGGTGTTTCATGCAACTGTGATGTGATAGCTCAAGAGCCTTGATGTGGGGTGCTTGCAGGAGCTGAGTTAGAGTCAGTGGAAAGTCATAGATGGTGGCACTTACCCTGACAGAGGGAAGAATGTCATTGTCCTTGCACAAAGAGCTTTTAAAAGTGTGGCTGTCACCAGAGATAGCAGGTCTTTTGGAGGATATGAGATCAATGGCAAATCCTTTTTAGAATAGTGCATGGTCGCATGGAATGCGAATTGGGTGTAACGGACACCCTAAGGTTGGACTAAAGTAGTTAATGGGACAGGTTTTATAAGAAATACAGAGAAAACCTGCTTGGCCTCACAGGGAGAAACACTTTGTGAAAATCAGCAAAATTGAATGTTCACCAAAAAAAACTGTTAGACTTAGCCCTCAGTCTTTTTCCTGGGAATTTATATTTTAAAAAGTGGAATGTGTGTTATGCACAATCATGTAATCATGGATAGAAATTGCCTTTCGTATGAAGCGATCTGTAACCAAGTCAGGAACCAGTTTACTCATTCCTAAAGGCAGAGAGCCATCATCCAAGCTAACACTGATGCTTGTAAAAGCTATTCAGTTCACTAACATTCTTTAGGGAAGAAAATCTCTCTCCTTACCTGGTCTGCCTCCATTTGACTCCACTGAGGTTGACTCTTAACTGTCTCCTGAAAATGGCCTAACAAAGCCACTCGGTTCAAGGACAACTAATGGTAGATAACCAGTGCCAATCTTGCCAGTGATGTCCACATCCCATGAGAGAATAAAGACAATAAGTAAGCACTGGCAGGTTCATTCCTTTCAGCTACCCAATTAATTTGTATATAATGCTTGGATAAACAGCTTTGAAAAACAAATTTGAAGCAAAATTATAAAATTACACTAGCCTTTCAGACTTCCAACCCCCCTCAGTCAATACTTTGTAATACTCCAACAAGTTAGGATGAGCAGAGGGATCTTGGTGTCCATGTACACAGATCTTTGAAAGTTGCCACCCAGGTAAATAGTGCGGTGAAGAAGGCATATGGCGTACTGGCTTTTATTGGTAGAGGAATTGAGTTCCGGAATACTGAGGTCATGTTGCAGTTGTATAAGACTCTGGTGCAGCCGCATCTGGAGTATTGTGTGCAGTTTTGGTCGCCATACTATAGGAAGGATAAGGAGGCACTGGAATGGGTACAGAGGAGGTTTACATGTTAGGGGTAGGTTCTTTACTCAGCGAGTCGTGAGTTCATGGAATGCTCTGCCAGTAGCAGTGGTGGACTCTCCCTCATTATGGGCATTTAAGCGGGCATTGGATAGGCATATGGAGGATAGTGGGCTAGTGTAGGTTAGGTGGGCTTGGATCGGCGCAACCTCGAGGGTCGAAGGGCCTGTACTGCGCTGTATTCTTCTATGTTCTATGTTCTAACAAGGTAAATAGTTTTATTTCTTACCAAGTTCATTTTAATATGAAACTATCTTTTTTATCCACTCTCAGTATTTGTATTCTTAACTAACCATTTTTATGGACACCAATATACTTATCAACTTTTGATGGTTGATTAATTATTTTGGAATCCTGTTCATAAATATAACAGATTTAACAATTATATTCAGACTTAATGATAATGAGCTAATGATTTGGTTCCCTTTAATCTTGAACACAAAATGCATTTATTCAAATAAATGTACATATCATTAGATGATTAACTGTCATCTCGGGAAAGTTATGATGAAACTTTGTTTAAAGTCTATTTGATAGACTCAGGGCATGTAAATTTGATTGGTTTCAAATACCATAAAATGTTACTGGATGGAAAATGCAATATTGCTCCCAACTTCTAAAATCCGTCCTCAAAGTATCCACTAGCTGTTGCTGACCTGCTAATTAATTCTGGCAATTTCTGAGTTTGTATCCTTTCATAGAATTATAGAATCCTATAGCACAGAAGAGGCCATTCAGGCCGTAGTGCCTATGCTGGCTGTTTGAAACAGCTATCCAATGAGACATATTTGTCAAGTTTTTCTGCATAGCCCTATAATGTTATATCTCTCATGCAGCCATCAATTCTGTTTCTCTTGCTATTATTAAATCTATGTCACTGCACTTTCTGGCAGCACATTCCAGATCACAAAAACTATGATAAACTTTCTTAAAATCACCAAAGCATAGTGGTACTTGGCTTCAAAGCATCAACACTTGGAGCCATGGAGTGAGTTTTTTTGATCTTAAGTCTGATACTGCTTTCACTCAGATTCATATCTGATCTAAATGGAGAACAGAGCTGCAGAGTGCGGGTTGGAGCCTCTTTGTAAAGAGAACAGGGAAATGACACTTATCAATTCTCAGTGCCTCCTTATACAGGTAAATACAGTAGTGGTTAAGGTTATGTAGGTATTGGAGTACCATGTGCAGTATTGGTCAACTGTATTGTAAATGTATTGAAAGCAGTTCAGAGAAGATTTACTGGACTGATAACTGGAATGGGTGGGTTGGCTTATGATATGTTGGACAGGCTAGACATGTATCTGTTGGAGCTTAGAAGAATAAGAGTCAATTTATTTGAAATATATAAGACGTGGAAAAATTGATCCTGTTTGTGGGCAATTTAGAACTAGTTGTCATTATTTAAAAATAAGTGGTTGCCCATTTAAAAGTTAAAGAGGAGATTGACACTAGGTAATGATGCTCATCGATAAGCTGACTCAGGGCTGAATGGCCTCCTTCTATACTGTGAGACTTCTGCACTTTCCACTCACTTGGGACATCTCATCACCTTTCCTGACGGAATACAGCACAAGCCCCTGACTGACTAAGGTCTTCCCTGACTGGGCTACAGACTCTGCAATGCATCCCTTTGCCTTTCAGCTTTGGCAATTTGGATGAAACACATGCAGGGTGTTTGCCAAATAAGTGGTTGGACCATACTGTAGGTATGACATCGATGTAACAGGAATTGGTAAAGTTCCCATAGTTTCAGAGGGTTGGTGACGATTCACCACGGCACATTCGCCGCCGCTGATTAGCCACTGCCTGTTCGCCACCAGCGTTTCTCCACTGGGGTCATTTGACCTTGGAGACTATTTGCCACCTGAAATATATATATGTAGTGATTGTTTTCCCTCCCGCCTGTTCTTTCATACTTCTCAGTCCCCTTTGTTTATACAACAACATAGTACATATTGATAAAAAAAAGGTGAAATAAATATCATTTTATTGCTTTATACTTAAAAATGAGTTACAAACACTTGCGGTGGCGAATCGTCCTCAGCGACCAATGGGCGGTGGCAAAGTGTCCTAGGCGGTGAAAGGGCAGTGGCTAATCGGCGGCGGCGAATGGTCCCATCCCGAGTTTCAGAGGCCCATTGGGCTGCTTTCTAATTTGAGTGATGACTGGTGGTGGTTTAACCTAAGGGTCACCACACCTCATGTGAGGGGGTAAATTGAGAAGGAGAGTCCTTCATGGTAACCTCAGCTGACATAAGAATCAAACCCACACTGTTGGTATCACTCTGCATTACAAACAAGGTGTCAAGTTGGCCCAGATAATGTATTGAAAGTGTACACAGATCTCTCTCTGCACATAGATGCTGCCAGACTTGAGTTTCTCCAGAAATTTCTGTGTTTGTTTCAGATTTTCAGCATCCACAATATTTTGCTTTACTTTTGAGAAAAAAGTTTACAATTGACGCTCCTAATCTCCAAGTCACCAACTGAAGCACTTCTGAAAAATAGTTTACTTTCTTGTGGGAGAATCTAAGACCAGAGGGCATAATCTCAGAATAAGGGGTCACACATTTAAAATAAAGATGAGGGTCACAAAATTGTAAAATTCTTTACCACAGAGGGCAGTTAAGACTGGGTCATTAAGTATATCTAAAGTTGGGATAGCCCGATTTTTAATCAGAAAAAGGAATCAAGGATTTTGGGGAAAAAGGGAAGGTGGAGTCGAGAGTTATCAGATCAGTCATGATCTCATTGAATGATGTAGTAGACTTGATGGGCTGAATAGCCTTATTCTGTTACTACATTTTCTGGCCTTATGATTTGTGTCAATTTTTTTTCCTTTCCTTCACTTCACAGCTGTAAATGTGGAAAGCTGACACATTTAAATCATTGAACAATTGATTACCTCATGGACAAGAAAGAGTGCAGGTGTTGGGAGTAATATATGAGCACTGATGAAGTGTCAGAGAACTAACAGAAAACAGAGAGTGCAGATAAATGGTTATTTTCCAGTTGCCAGACTGATTAGTTGAGTGCCACAATGTTCAGTACTTGGGCATCACCTATTTACAACCAAAGTACAGAATCTTCAACTGCTGGTGATTGTGAGTTTGGAGACAGAAAGGGTATTTAACTAAGCAGGATGGGATAATTCTTACTCCTGCCAAAATTAAATCCTGAGTGGGAAGGCCCATGATCAATCTTTCTACCCAATTGCTATTGAGGCTCTTAACTGACCAATTACGAACCATTTAAGTGTCACGGCATGCAGTGACTGGGATTAATCCAATGACAGGTGATGTGGCGTGCCTGAGTGTTGCCACCCTCTTGGCTCATGGGCGAAGTTGGGAGAGCATTGTTCTTTGATCAAAGCCAATCAATGCTTTGATCAAAGGACTGGACATTACAGAGGAAGGATACCTGATGTGACCTTGCCTCCAACCATCTAATTCCTCTCTCACCACAGTTCTCAACTCAGTAACCAGCTACCAAGTATCACTTACCTTTAACCTAGGCTTCTCCATGTCAGGGCCCCCTCTGTGATGCTGCTGAATGTAAGAGCTTCCAGCCACTGGGTATCAGTTCTTGACTGGTTGGACTTTCATCCTCTCCCCCCCCCCCCCCACACAAAGGTTTTGATCGTAGGTGGCCTCTCTGTGGTCTCAACATTGCCTGGTTGGTGTGTACTTCAGCAGGCCTTCCGTGGAAAGGGCAGTATGGGTTGCTCACTGGCTCTGCAAATGAGACCCCTAGTATCGCAAGAAATTTCCACCCAATCAGGTAGTGCAAGAATTCCCTGTGGCCATTCCCCTCAATAATAAGTATACCACTTTGGATACTATTGGGAGGAATGACCTACCAGGAGATAGCCACAGCAGCCAGCTCTCTGGCACTGAGTCTGACTCTGTGGCTCAGAAGGGAAGGGGGGTGGGGGGGAGAATAGGACAGTGATAGTGATAGGAGATTCAATGGTCAGAGGAACAGACAGGAGATTCTGTGGTCATGAATGAGACTCCTGGTATGTTGCCTTCCAGGTGCCAGAGTCAGGAATGTCTTAGTTTGAGTCTATAGGATTCTTAAGGGGGAGGGTGAGCAGCCACAGGTCATACCAATGACATAGCTAGGAAAAGATATGAGGACCTGAAAAGTGAATATAGCGAATTAGGTTGGAAGCTAGAAGGTAGGGTGAGCAGAGTGGTAATCTCAGGATTACTACTAATGCCACAGGCTAGTGAAGTTAGGAACAAAAAGCGAGTGCAGCTGAACACATGGCCGCAGAGCTGGTGTAGTAGGGTGTCAGATATGTGGATCATTAGGATACCTTCTAGGGAAGGTGGGACCTGTACAAAAAGGACGGATTCCACCAAAACTGGAGGAGCACCAATATCCTGAGTGGGAGGTTTGGTAGAGCTCTTCAGGAGAGTTTAAACTAGTTTGGCAGGAGGATGGGAACCAGAGCTACATATCAGAGGATGGCGTAGCTGGAGAACAGGCAGATACAGTGTGCAGAGAGACTATGAGGAGGGATAGACAATTAATAGGGCAAAGTTGCAGTCAATTTGCTGGGTTGAAGTGTGTCTATTTTAACGCAAGAAGTGTCAGGCATAAGGATGATGAACTTAGAGCATGGATCAGTACTTGGAGTAGCGATGATGTAGCCATTACAGAGACTTAGACATGACAGGGGCAGGAATGGTTGTTGAATGTTCTGGGGTTTATATGTTTCAAAAGGAACAGGGGTAGAGGTGGGGGAGTGGCATTCCTAATCAGGGATAATATCACAGCTGCAGAAGGGGAGGGTTTGGCAACTGATCAGTTGGCTAGATTGTTGGTTTGCAGAACGGTGTGATGCCAACAACATGGGTTCAATTCTCATCACAATGAAGGGCTCTCCTTCTCAACTTCTTCCCTTGCATAAGGTCTGGTGGCCCTCACCACCAGTCACTTCTGTCTAATGAGGGAGCAGCTCCTATGGTCTAGTAAGACTATAGCGACACAACAGTATGGGTGGGAGTCAGAAATAGGAAAGGAACAGTCACTTTATTGGGAGTTTTCTATACACCCCCCCAATAGCAACTGAGATATGGAGGAGCAGATTGGGAGGCAGATTTTGGAAAGGTGCAGAAGTAACAGAATTATTGTCATTGGTGACTTTAACTTCCCTAATATTGTTTGGAATCTCCTTAGTGCAAATAGTTTGAATGGGGCAGATTTTTTCAGGTGTATCCAGGAAGGATTCTTGACTCAATATGTAGATAGGCCGTCTAGAGGGGAGGCCATATTGGATTTGGTGCTTGTCAACGAACCACGTTAGGTGTCAGATCTCTTGATGGGAAAGCAATTTGATGATAGTGATCACAACTCCCTGACCTTTATGATTGTCATGGAGAGGGATAGGAGCAGATGGTATGGGAAAGTATTTAATTGGGGAGGGAGAATTACAATGCTATTAGGCAGGAACTAAGGAGCATAAATTTGGAACAGATATTCTCAGGCAAATGCACAACAGTAATATGGAGGTTGTTTAGGGAGCACTTGCTGCAAATGCTGGATTGGTTTGTTCCACAGGCAAGGAAGGAGCGGTAGGGTGAAGGAACTGTGGGTGACAACAGATGTGGAACATCTAGTCAAGAGGATAGCTAAAAGGCGCATGAAAAAGCCTGGGTGGATAGGATTAAGGAAAATCGCGAGGCATTCTACACTATGTGAGGAACAAGAGGATGGCCAGAGTGAGGGTAGGGCCGATCAGGGGTGATGGAACAAACTTGTGGCTGGAGTCAGAGGAGACAGGGCAAGTCCTTAATGAATACTTTGTTTCACTGTTCACTACTGAGAGGGACCTTGTCATTTGTGAGGACAGCATGAAACAGGCTGACATGATCGAACAGGTTGATGTTAAAAAGGAGGATGTGCTGGAAAGTTTGAAAAACATGAGGATAGATAAGTCCCCCGCGCCAGATGAGATATAACCAATGTTATAAAGGAAGTAAGGGAAGAGATTGCTACACCTTTGGCAATGATCTTTGTGTCCTCACTATCCACTGGAATAGTGCCAGAGGGTAGCAAACGTTATTCCCTTGTAATAGTGCCAGAGGGTAGCAAACGTTATTCCCTTGTTCAAGAGAGGGAGTAGGGATAACCCTGGGAATTACAGACCAGTCAGTCTTAAGTTGGTATTGGACAAATTGTTGGAGAAGATTCCGAGAGACAGGATTTATGATTATTTGGAAAACCATAGTTGATTAGAGATAGTCAGCATGGCTTTGTGAGGGACGGGTTATGCCTCACAAGCCTCATTGAATTGTTTGAGGATGTGACAAAATCACATTGCTGAAGGTAGAGCTGTGGATGCGGTCTATATAAGATTCCCCATGGTAGGCTCATTCAGAAAGCAAGGAGGCATGGGGTACAGAGAAATTTGGCTGTTTGGATACAGAATTGGCTGGCCTATAGAAGACAGAGGGTGGTAGTAGATGGAAAGTATTCAGCCTGGAGGTCGGTAACCAGGAGTGTTCCACAGGGATTGGTTCTAGGACCTCTTCTCTTTATGATTTTTTATAAATGACTCGGATGAGGAAGTTTAAGGGCAGGTTAGTAAGTTTGATGATAACACAAAATTTGGGTGAAGTTGTGGATCGTTGGAAGGCTGTTGTAGGTTGCAATGGGACATTGACAGGATGCAGAGCTGGGCTGAGAAATGGCAGATGAAGTTCAACCTGGAAAAGTTTGAAGTGATTCATTTTGGAAGGTCGAATTTAAATGCAGAATACAGGATTAAATGCAGGATTCTTGGCGGTGCGGCGGAACTGAGGGATCTTGGGGTCCACGTCCATAGATCACTCAAAGTTGCCATCTAAGTTGATAAGGTTGTTAAGAAGCTGTATGCAATGTTGACTTTCCTTAGCAGGGGGATTAAGAACTGCAAGGTTATATAGAGCCCTGGTTAGATCACACTTGGAAAGTTGTGTTCAGTTCTGGTCACCTCATTATAGGAAGAATGTGGAAGCTTTAGAGAGGGTGCAGAGGACATTTACCAGGATGCTACCTGGACTGGAGGTCATTAGATTAGATTAGATTAGATTAGAGTACTTACAGTGTGGAAACAGGCCCTTCGGCCCAACAAGTCCACACAGACCCGCTGAAGCGCAACCCACCCAGACCCATTCCCCTACATTCACCCCTGCCCCTAACACTGAGGGCAATTTAGCATGGCCAATTCACCTAACCTGCACATTTTTGGACTGTGGGAGGAAACCGGAGCACCTGGAGGAAACCCACGCAGACGCAGGGAGAATGTGCAAACTCCACACAGTCAGTCGCCTGAGGCGGGAAATGATCCCGGGTCTCTGGCGCTGTGAGGCAGCAGTGCTAACCACTGTGCCACCGTGCCGCCCTTCTTATGAAGGAAGGTTGAGTGAAGAAGGATGAGAGGTGATGTGTTAGAGATGCACAAGATGATAAGAGGCATAGAATGGATAGCCGAAACTTTTTCCCAGAGTGGAAATGGCTATCACGAGGGGACATAATTTTAAGGGGACTGGAGGAAGGTTTCGGGGAAATGTCAGGAGTAGGTACTTTACACAGAGAGTGGTAGGTGCATGGAATGCACTGCCAGCAGTGGTAGTAGAGTCAGAGACATTAGGGACATTTAAGTGACTCTTGGATAGGCACATGGATGATAGTAAAGTGAAGGGTATGTAGGTCTGTTTGATCTTACAGTAGGATAAAAGACTGGCACAACATCAAGGGCCGAAGGACTTGTACTGCACTGTACTGTTCTATGTTCTATGTTCATACAGGTATGGAGTTGCAAATCTTGCACTCCCAAACTGGAGTTAATGGAAAACTAGACATTTTTCTAAGCTGCCACACATCATGTGGGCAGGTGATGGCCTACTGGTATTATTGCTCAACTGTTAATCCAGAGAGCCAGGTAATGTTCTGGGGACCCGGTTTAGAATCCCACCAGGGCATATAAGACCATAAGGCATAGGAGCAGAGTTTGGCCATTTAGCCTATCAAGTCTATCCCACTATTCAATCACGACAGATATGTTTCTCAACCCCATTCTCCTGCCTACTCCCCATATCCTTTGATTCCTTTACTAATCAAGAACCTATCTGTCACTGTCTTAAATGCTGAATGACTTGGCCTCCACAGCCTTCTACAACAATGAGTTCCACCGATTGACCACTCTATGGCTAAAGAAATTCCCCCTCATTTCAGTTCTAAATGGTCATCCCCTCACTCTGACGCTGTGCCCCTGGGTCCTCATCTCTCCTACTTATGGAAACATCATCTCCATGCCCAGTCTATCCAGACCTCTCAGTATTCAGGAAGTTTCAGTTGGATCCCCTCTCCTCATTTGAAACTCCATCAAGCACAGACCCAGAATCCTCAACCACTCTCCATATAACAAGCCCATTATCCCTGGGATCATTCTTCTAAACCTCCTCTAGACCCATAATAGAATTCGAATTCCATAAAAATTTGGAATTATAAGTATAATTAACAATATTTTCTCTTGTTGGGATAAAACTCAGCTGATTTACAAATGTCCCCTAGGGAAGGAAATTTCTGTCCTTACCCGGTCTGACCTACATGTATCTCTAGAGCCACAATGATGTGGTTGACTTTTAGCTGCCCTCTGGGCAATTAGGGATGGGCACTAAATGCTGGCCTAGTCAGTGACGTCCACATCCTGTAAATGAATTAAAAATAAAATAATTCACTGGGGCAATTGACTAGCATCCAAAACCAATGATTGGGTTTGTGTGCCAGTCCTTTCCCATGCTCTGAGTTGTCTGAACCATGATCCATATATCTTTTTCTGTGTTGTTTGATGCCACACTATGAATTTGGGTTCATGACAGACTGGTGAAGGAGAAAAGTCAAGAACGGTCTTCAGGTTTAGACTTTAAAGTAACAATATTTATGATATATTAATATTGAATATTGCTGTACATGGTAATCAAGAATATACTAGGCTCTGGTCACATAGTTACATCAATCCAGGCTAATGTATCTTCTTTGTGTGTACATGTCCATGTGCTGTCTCAGTCATTCTCATCTGTTCTCATCCAGTGTAGGCTAATTACATCCATTCGTCTTTTCATTTATGCTAAGTAACATGCAACTCAGTGACATTATTGCAAAGTCACTACAGAATCCTGAAGTCCTTACACCACAACCTCGACCTGGTTTAGCATTGTATTCAGCGCAGCCTGCAAGTGAATCTTATTTAGCTCATTATTTAAATATTTTTCAAGCATTATTTCTTAATAGTCATGAATTATTTTTTTCAAACTTCAATAAAAAGAAACTTATTGTTTTTACATTGATTTTATTGATTTTACATGTGTCCTATTTGTTTCTATTTCTACTGACAAGACCTGAATGGACTCATTCCTGAGGTTTCTGGTTTTAAGACGTTACCTGCAATGCCTTGGATGAATTACTCAAGTGTATTGCCATTAACCTTGCTGATAGTTGTGGGAAATAAGTTGCGAAGAGGGCATAAGGAGTCTGAAAAGGCATAAAGATAGATTTAGTGAGGGAGCAGAAATTTTACAGATGGAGCAAGAAGTGAGATAGTCCATCTTGTGGAAAGGATAGGAAATCACTTTTATTGGATTGGAAAAAGATTGTAGACTGTTGCATTTATGGGGAAGGAGGAGACCAGATCCCGATATTTGTTCCCAGATTGGGATCGCAGAAATAGAACAAATCCTTGCCCCTCAAACTGCATCCAACAGAAATGATTGCCTTTTCATTCTGGGAAGGTGGAGTCCCATGGGAGTTTTGCTGGGCAGCCCCAGAACAAGCTTTAGTCTGTGGATGTGTATCCACATGCCAGTGCCAAGTGACATGAACTCTCACACTTACAGTCACAGGGGTTTGCAGTGCAAAAAAAGGTCCTTCAGCCAATTTATCTGCACCAGTCAACAACACTTCTGCCTGGTTACTCCAGCTGTCTGACAATGATTGCTCAGTCTCCCTATTCTCCTGCAATTGGCTTTTTTTCTTCCTCTCCAGAGATTAGCCATCTCATTTCTGGCACTCCAACGCCAACCTTTGACTTCTTCCATTATGTTGTGGGTTTGCTTAACCTGCAAATCATGCAGATTTTATGATACAAGATTGACAGCTGACCCCATGTCTGGGGAACTGATTTGTTTTTAAAATCATCAAATTATGCTTAACATTAAACAGTGAAGTAAAGTTCATGTTTGTGAAAATCATTATTAAAGATAATAGCATACTTTGTTTAAGTTCTAATCTCAAAGTTTTCCATATTTTAAAAGCTTTGACAAATGTAGTTCTTTGGAGGAGAAGGAAGGATTTCTTGTGATATTTTTGGAAAATGTGTACAGTGCACAAATTTCTGGCAGTGCAAAGAACTGATGAGACACAGAAGACAACATTTTATTTCTAGTTGGACAATTTAACAGCTGTAGGAATCATTAGCAAAAGCCCATAAGCATCAGAAAGTATGAGTATTTCCACCTTTCTGTCCATGGTCTGCGATGGTGTTGCAATCAAGTTCAATATCATCATTTATCCAATACCCCTTTGACTTGATTCAACAAGAGGTTATGATCTTTCCCTCCATCATGTTAGATGTGTTTTTGTTGTTCATTTTGCTTGCTCTTTTCTTTCTTTAACTCTTCACATTGCAGTCAGATGGTTGCTGCATTGCCATTCATGTCTCATAATGGCACAGCCTTTGTTTCTGTACTGTACATATCACCAAGTCCTTTAGCTGTATCATCACTAAATCTTTTATCCTGCCCTCTAACCAGTCACAAAACATAGAATCATAGAAACAAGGAGCATGAGTAAGACAAATGGTCCTTCAAACCTATCCCCCACTATCCAATATGATCATGGCTAATCCTCTATCTCAACTCCATATCCTTGCTTTCTCCTCATATCCTTCAATATCTTAAAAAGAAAGTAATCCCTTTCATCAATATACTAAGTGATTTGGCCTCCACAGCTTTCTGTAATAGTGAATTCCATAAATTGACAACCTTCTGAATGAAGAGATGTTCTTTCATCTCAGTCCTGAATGGCGTATCATAAGACTGGGACCCCTGGTTCTAGAATCCCCAACCAGGGAAACCATCGTTCCTGCACCTGTCTGAATATTTCCTTTGACTGGTATGTATGACCACCCAGATCCATTTGTACATCTCTATTTGCTATATATTACCATTTCTGTTTTTCATATCAAAGTGTATAACCTTCACAATAATATGTTATAATGTATCTGCCATGTGCTTCCCCACACATTCCAGTTGTCTAGACTATCCTGAAACCTTGCTGAATCTTCCTTACAACTCACAATCCCACCCATTTTAGTTGTCAGCAAACTTAGAAATATTGTACAGTATTTGATTCCCTCATCCAACTCATTTATGTATCTTAACAATAACTTGGGCCCAAGCACTGATCCTTGCAGTAATAGGAGCAAATTCCTGCAAATGCTGGAATCTGTACTGAAAACAAAAAATGCTGGAAATCACAGAGGGTCAGGCAGCATCCATGGAGAGCAAGTAAGCTAATATTTCGAGTCTAGATGACTCTCCATCAGAGTTGATATTAAGTGTGTTTAGATTAGATTAGATTAGATTCCCTACAGTGTGGAAACAGGCCGTTTGGCCCAACAAGTCCACACCAACCCTCTGAAGAGTAACCCACCCAGACCCATTTTCCTCTGACTAATGCACCTAGGACTATGGGCAATTTAGCATGGCCAATTCACCTGACCCGCACATCTTTGGACTGTGGGAGGAGGTAACAGGAAACCCACGCAGACACAGGGAGAATGTGCACACTCCACACAGGCAGTCGCCTGAGGCTGGATTGGAACCTGGGTCCCTGGCGCTGTGAGGCAACAGTGCTAACCATTGAGCCACCCCAAGTCATAGAGTCATAGAGATGTACAGCATGGAAACAGACCCTGTCCATGCTGACCAGATATCCCAACCCAATCTAGTCCCACCTGCCAGCACCGGGCTCAAATTCCTTCAAACCCTTCCTATTCATATACCCATCCATTGCCTCTTAAATGTTGCAATTGTACCAGCCTGCACCACTTCCACTGGCAGCTCATTCCATACACGTACCATCCTCTGTGTGAAAAGGTTGCCCCTTAGGTCTCTTTTATATCTTTCCCCTCTCACCCTAAACCTATGCCCTCTAGTTCTGGACTCCCCAACCCCAGGTAAAAGATTTTATTTACCTTATCCATGCCCCTCATAATTTTGTAAACCTTTATAAGGTCACCCCCTCAGTCTGCGACGCTCCAGGGCAAACAGCCCCAGTCTGTTCAGCCTCTCCCTGTAGCTCAGATCCTCCAATCCTGGCAACATTCTTGTAAATCTTTTCTGAACCCTTTCAAGTTTCACAACATCTTTCCAATAGGAAGGAGACCAGAATTGCACGCAATATTCCAACAGTGGCCTAACCAATGTCCTGTACAGCCACAACATGACCTCCCAACTCCTGTACTCAATACTCTGACCAATAAAGGAAAGCATACCAAATGCCTTCTTCACTATCCTATCTATTTGCGACTCCACTTTCAAGGAGCTATGAACGTGCACCCCAAGGTCTCTTTGTTCAGCAACACTCTCTAGGACCTTACCATTAAGTTATGAGTCCTTCTGAGCTTTGCTTTCCCAAACTGCAGCACCTCGCATATATTTCTGAATTAAAAATGTTGGGGAGGGGGGCAACATTTATGCACTAGGGGAGGGGGTGCGAAGGGAGAAGGGGTGTTGATAGTTCAGATTAAGTGATCGGAATGTGAGAATGGCAGAACAATGGTGTGTCGAATTGCCAGACTGGAAAGAACAGACAGTCCCATTGGAGTGAAGGGAGGGGAGAGAGGATATGGTGACAGAGAATATAACAAGTAAAGCTACAATGAAGATGTACACAGTGAGATAGATGACTGTAATTCATGTTGGAGGGAAGAGCCACACTTATTCAGGATGAGCATTCCTTGAAAAGACGTGGCAGTTGATTAAACACAAAGCAGGTGTACCCCACTAGTCACTGCCTGTCGCTCGGTAAAAGACCCATTTATTCCCATTCTTTGTTTTCTGTATCTCAACCATTCTCAATCTTTGCAATTGTATTACCTCCAATCCCAAGTGCATTAAAGTTTCCAACTAGCCCACTATGTGAGACCTCATCAAAAGACTTTTTGAAATCTAAATACACCACATTCACTAGTTCTCCCTTTTCTATTCTACTAGCTTACATCCTCAAAAAACAAACTTTGAAGATTAGTTGAATATGATTTCCCTTTTATAAAGCCATGCTGACTTTGTCTCATTCTGTTAATGCTTTCTAATTGGCAGCCTTTTACAATAAACTCTGGCATTTCTCCCCTTACTGATGGTTAGCGAACTGGTCATAATTTTCTGCTTATTTTTCTCCCTTCATTTTTAAATAATAGAGTGACTCTCCAATCTGTAAGAAGTAGTCCAGAATCTAGAGAATTTTGAAATATGATCACCATGCTGCCAATATATCCAGGGCCTTCCTTTAGGACTTTGGGATGTAGATTATCAGGTCCTGGGGATTTGTCAGTCTTTCTGTAGCACCTTCTTTTATACTGACACTGCTATTCTTCAATTCCTCCTTCACACTATATACTTGGTTCCTTAACATTTCTGGGAAAATATTTGTGTCCTCTTTTATGAGGACAGAAGCAAGATATGTGTTCAATTCTTCTGCCATTTCTTTGTTGCCCATTATACTTTTCCCCCCAGACCTACTTAACTTTCTTTCTTCTTGTTTCCTCCTGCTTTCCACAGAAGAATCCTTCATTTCTACCTTCAGTTTTGATTAAAGTTACTCTCAACCTGAAACATGAACTTTGTTTCTCTCTATCGATGCTACCTGACTTACTGAGTATTTTCTGCATTTTTCTTTCTTTTTTTTCAGATTTCCAGGACCTTACTATTTTATTTTGTCTGTGGACAAGTCAGTTTGAACTTTGAACTGCAACTTAATACGTAAAAAAATCTAAAATTCACTGTTTTACCTCAGAGCAAAAGGAATTCTGACTTATATCTTATGAAATAGTTATAAAAGTCAATGCTACAAATTTACAATCCTAATTAGGAGTCTTATTCATTGTGAGCATTTAATTGGAAATGACTAACATATTTATGTCAAAATGTTGGCCATTTGTACAGAATCAAAGAATGATTATAGCACAAAAGGACCTGAAATGGACTTAACGCTAACTGTATCACAATCATTCCAATATATCTGTGTATTTTTCTGTAAGGCAAATCAAGTAGTCCCAACCCCCCACTGTTTCCTCTTGGCCCTGCATGTTTTTTCTCTCTTTAGATGATTATCCAATTCTCATTTGAAAGCTACATTTGAATCTGTCTTTGGCACACTCCCAGGTAGTGCATTCCAGGTCCAAACTATTCGCAGTCGTAGTTTGAATCAGTTCCTGATTCTGCAAACTTGTTTCCACTAATAAACATTAGAAGTACAAGCAGGAGTAAGCCATCTGACCCGTCCAGCTTGCTCTGCTGCTCAATGGCTGATCTTTTTATAGATTCAGCTCCACTTACCCACCCGCTCACTATAACCCTTAATTCCTTTACTGTTCAAAAATCTCTCTCTTTGCCTTAAAACATTCAACGAAGTAGCCTCAACTGCTTCACTGGACACAGAATTGAACAGATTCACAACCGTTTGAGTGAAGAAGTTTCTCCTGAACTCAGTCCTAAATCTGCTACCTCTTATTTTGAGACTGTGTCCCCTAGTTCTAGTTTCACTCACCAGTGGAAACAACCGTTTTGCTTCTATCCTATCTATTCCTTTCATAATTTTATGTTTCTATAAGATCCCACTCATTATTCTATTGGAATCCACATGAAAGAAGAGCACAAGGTGTATCAGGTAACATAAAAGCATGGGTGGAAGATTGGTTAGTTAACAGGACCTGAGCAACTGGGTCATTTTAAAATTGACAAGATGTAATGAGTGGAATCTCGCAGGGATCGGTGTTGGGGCTCAATAGCTTACAATCCAGATCAATGACTTTGAATAAAAGACCATTTATTGGCTTGCTGTATTGCTAATAACACAAAGACAGGTAGGAAGCTAAGTTATGAAGAGGACACAAGGAATCTACAAAGAATATAGATATATCAAGTAAGTGACAAAAATTTGGCAGCTGGAGTATAATATGGGAAAATGTGAATTATTTTGGCAGAAAAAAATGGAGAAGCAACACTTTGGTTAAACAGAGATTGAAGAACTCTGAGATACATAGGTATCTTTTACACATTCATTTATGGGATGAGGGTATTGCTGGCTTTGCCAGCTTTTATTGTCCCATTCTTAATTGTCCTTGAGAAAATGGTGGTAACTACTTGGGGTATACAGAAACCCATAATATTTTTAGAGAGGGAGTTCAAGGAGTTTACTTGGTAACAAGAGGAAACAATAATATCAGAGAGCGGCGGGAGCTGGGCGGAAATGAAGGCAGAGCACAAAGCCGGTTGGGAAGGTAAGTGATTGTTATTTGAGTGGGTGTGTTCTAGACCCCAGGTCCTACAAAGTAGGGCATCCCTCCCTCCCTCCTTCTCTAACCTAAATTAAAAGTCCACAGACTTGCCCCAAAAAGAGGGTCCAAGGAAGTTCCTGTGGATTGAAGAGTGAGGCTTTAGCTCAGGAGTCTTTGACAAGGAGGTTGAGTGAAGTGATTACGCCACAGTTGAAGAGGGTGAAGACATGACTGTCAAGCTGGTTCAGTGTGCGACGTGCTTGATGTGGGAGGTCAACGGCTCTGGTGTGTCTGGCTCGTATAAGTGTGGAAAGTGTGTGCACGTTCAGCTGCTGACAGAGCATATCGCAGCACTGATGAAAGAACTCGAGGACCTTAGGCTCATCCGAGAGAACGAGATCTTTCAGGACAAGACCTTCAGCGAGGTTATTACACCAATCATACCAGAAGAGAGCATAAGAGAGCAGACGATGAGGAAGGCAGACAGGAGACAGGTGCAAGAGACCCCGGGGGAAGTACCTGTCAGGAACAAGTTGAAGCTTTTGGAAACAGTAGAGAC
>NC_057713.1:2777076-2778569 GCF_004010195.1 Chiloscyllium plagiosum
TTGCTTCCAGTTCCTTGGGCTGGTGAGGCCAGAAACAGGGAGATAATGGACTTGAACGTGTGGCTGGGGAAGGGGTGCAGGAAGCAAGGATTTAAATTCTTGGATCACTGGGGTATGTTTTGTGGTAAGCATAAATTATACAAGGGAGACAGTTTGCATCTGAATAGGTTAGGGACCAGCATTCTGGCAGGCAGGTTTGCTACTGCAGCACAGCTACGTTTAAACTAAGTAGCGGGGGGGAGGGGACAAACTGGATGTTTAAGAAGGAAATTGAAGGGAAAGTTAGAACAAGGGAAGTCAAGAAAGACAACTGTATCAATGAGGCAGAAAACTCAGAAAGGGATCATGCTGTAAGGTTAAGTGAAATAGGAGTTGATGGGAAGGGTGAGGGCAGTAGCAATTTAAAAATACTATACATGAATGCACGAAGCATTAGAAATAAGATGGATGAGCTTGAGGCTCTTTTGGAAATTGGCAGGTAAGATATTGTGGGGATAACTGAGATGTGGCTTCAAGTGGACAGGGCCTGGGAAATGAATATTCAAGACTACATGTGGTATCGTGAGGACAGACTGACGGGCAGAGGGGGTGGGGTTGCCATGTTGGTAAGGGATGTTATTCAGTCCCTTGCGCAGGGGGACCTAGAATCAGGGGATGTAGAGTCAGTGTGGATAGAGCTAAGAAATACTAAGGGTAAAAAGACCATCTTGGGAGTTATCTACAGGCCCCCAAACAGTAGTCTGGATGTCGGATGTAAGTTAAATCAGGAATTGAAATTGGCCTGTCGCAAAGAAGTTACTACAGTTGTTATGGGGGATTTCTGGGAGAATCAGGATGGTATTGGACCTCAAGAAAGATACTTTGTGGAGTGCCTCAGAGATGGATTCTTAGAACAGCTGGTGCTGGAGCCGACCAGGGAGAAGGCAATTCTGGATCTGGTATTGTGCAAAGAACCAGAATTGGTCAGGGACCTCGAAGTGAAGGAGCCATTGGGAAGTAGTGACCATAATACAATAAGCTTCAATCTGCAATTTGAGAGGGAGAGGGTACAATCGGAAGTGACAATATTTCTGTTGAATAAAGGGAACTATGGAGCTATGAGGGAGGAGCTGGCCAAAGTTCAGTGGTGCAATACCTTAGCAGGGATGACAGTGATAGAATAATGGCGGACATTCCTGTGTATAATGCAGAAGATGCAGGATAAGTTCATTTCAAAAGGGAAGAAAGATCCTAGGAGGAAGCATGGGTGGCATTGGCTGACGAGGGAAGTTAAGAAACATATAAAGTTAAAAGAGAAAAAGTATAACATAGCAAAGATAAGTGGTAAAATGGAGCACTGGGAAGCTTTTAAAGAACAACAGAGGATTACTAAGAAGGAAATACGCAGAGAAAAAATGAGGTACGAAGGCAAACTGGCCAATAATATAAAGGAGGATAGTAAAAGTGTTTTTAGGTATGTGAAAGGCAAAAAAATGGTTAAGACTAAAATTGGG
>NC_057713.1:2780743-2797196 GCF_004010195.1 Chiloscyllium plagiosum
TAGGCCATTTAGGACAGAGATGAGGAGAAACTTCTTCACCCAGAGAGTGGTGGGTGTATGGAATGTTCTGCCCCAGAAGGCAGTGGAGGCCTATTCTCTGGATTCGTTTAAGAAAGAGTTGGATAGAGCTCTCAAGGATAGTGGAATCAAGGATTATGGAGATAAGGCAGGAACAGGATACTGATTAAGGATGATCAGCCATGATCATATTGAATGGTGGTGCAGGCTTGAAGGGCTGAATGGCCTACTCCTGCACCTATTGTCTATTGTCTGTTGTCTAATATATTTTCAAGTAAAGATAGTTAGTACCTTGAAGGGAATTTACATGTGATGATGTTTCCATGTACTTCTCGACTAAGTGGTTGTAGATTTGAAAGGTGCTATTGTCAGAGCTTTTATTTAAAAATAAATTTGTGGGTATTCCCAGTTGGGCCAACATTTATTAACTGTTTACTGTTGTCCTTGAGGAAGTGGTGGTGAGCTACCTTCTTGAATTGCTGCAATTCATTGGCTGTAAGACAATAGACAATAGGCAATAGGTGCAGAGTAGGCCATTTTGCCCTTCGAGCCTGCACCACCATTCATTATGATCATGGCTGATCATCCTCAATCAGTATCCTTATCCTGCTTTATCTCCATAACCCTTGATTCTACTATCTTTGAGAGCTCTATCCAACTCTTTCTTAAACGAATCCAGAGAGTAGGCCTCCACTGCCTTCTGGGGCAGAACATTCCACACAGCCACCACTCTCTGGGTGAAGAAGTTTCTCCTCATCTCTGTCCTAAATGGCCTACCCCTTATTTTTAAGCTGTGTCCTCTGCTTCGGGACTCACCCATCAGCAGAAACATGTTTCCTGCCTCCAGAGTGTCCAATCCTTTAATAATCTTATATATCTCAATCATTTCCCCTCTCAGTCTTTTAAACTCAAGGGTATACAAGCCCAGTTGCTCCAATCGTTCAACATAAAATAGTCCCGCCATTCCAGGAATTGACCTCGTGAACCTATGCTGCACTCCCTCAATAGCCAGAATGTCTTTCCCCAAATTTGGAGACCAGAACTGCACACAATATTCCAGGTGCGGTCTCACCAGGGCCCTGTACAGCTGCAGAAGAACCTCTTTGCTTCTATACTCAATCCCTCTTGTTAAGAAGGCCAGCATGCTATTAGCCTTCTTCACTACCTGCTGTACCTGCATGCTTGCCTTCATTGACTGGTGTACAAGAACACCCAGATCTCTTTGTACTGCCCCTTTACCTAACTTGTCTCCATTTAGGTAGGAATCTGCCTTCCTGTTCTTGCCACCAAAGTGGATAACCATACATTTATCCACATAAAATTCCCTTAAGCAGAGAAATCCAGGATTTTGACCCAATGACAGTGAAGGAATGGCAATATATTTCCACATCAGCATAGTGAGTGGCTGGGAGGGGTGGTGTTCCCATGTATATGCTGCACATGCCATGGGTGGAAATGGTCATGGCTATGGAAGGTGCTGTCTACAGATCTTTGGTGCATTACTGAAGTGCATCTTGTGGATGGTACTAAGCTGTTGCTACTGAGCATTTGTGGATGTGGTATCAATCAAGCTTTGATGGTGTTAAGCATAATGAGTATTGTTGAAACTTCACTCATCCCGGCATTCCACCGCACTCCTGACTGTGCCTTGTAAATGGTAGATAGGTTTTACAGAGTCAGAAAGTATAATTAATTTTCAAAAATGGTTAGATTCAGTCTTATTGGAGATGGTCATTGTTTGGCTTTTGTATGAAACAAATGTTACTTATCACTTGTCAGGCTCAGCCTGGATATTGTCCAAGTCTTGTTGCATTTGGACACAAAGTGCGTCAGTATGTCAGGAGTTGTGAATGCTTCAGCCTTATAATTTACATAGATGAGCTGGGCTTTCCCATGAGGACATGGATATTTGTGAAACCTCCTCCTGCAGCTGTCCACCACAATTGGATGTGGCAGGACTTCTTACCTTATATCTGATCAATTGGATTGGAATTGCTTAGCTTTATCTATCCCTTGCTGCTTCTATTGTATTGCACACAAATAATCTTATGTTGTATTTTTGTCAGGTTGAAACCTCATTTTTAGATATGCATCGTGCTGCACCTGCCTTCCTGACTGATGTCCTGGCAAATATTCCTCTCTCAACCACCATCAATAAAGCAAATTATCTGACTGTTGTCATAATGTCATTTGTGTAGTGCTTGGTGTGTGTGTATGCCATAAGGATATAATTGGCTGTAAACATTGTGAAGGTGTTAGATAATTTATAGCCTTTCTTTCTTTGACTGCCAATGTTAACTAACTTTGTTTTTAAATTACTAGTAATAAATTTTAAGGAATTTGTAGCATTTTCAAATTCTGACACTAAAAACAATTCTGATTATATATGGTTAAAAGCGTACAGGTAATTCTGGCAAAGGGCCCAGTCTTAACTTATTATGTGACTGTGTCTTTAGGCATCTGCCTCAGCCTGTAGGAACCTGAATAAACAGATATTTTAGGATAAATTATGTTCTTCTGACATGCTGATTGAAATGCACTACATAGTTGTCTAATCTTGCTTTACCAACTTTTTGTCCTGTAGCATAGTTTGTAACAGAGGCAGAATATTGCTGAAAGTTGTTGAATCTTTACATCTTGCACTTGTCAGGACAAATGAAAGAATGCCAAATTTTAGATTTTACTCTAATTGGCTGAGGTGTCTCCATCAAATGGCAATGGGGAAACTATAGGCCTCTTGAGCTCCTGGGTATGTCCAAAAAGGCATAAGTCTTGAACATTTTCTTTTGTTGCCATTGGATGGATCTTTGAGTATGAATGTATATTGCTTCTAGTAAGTATAACTGAGCCAAATAATGAACTCAACAGGTTATTTTGAATTGATTATTAGTGCAACTATTAGTGCATTATGGATTGTTCAGCGAGTGATGCCCAATAATTGAATCATGACTATCAGTACACATTTTGTTTTGAGTTCTGCAAGTACGGCCTTTTATGAAATCTGTTGGCATTTATGGCCTATATCACTGGCATTTCAAAATGTCAACTATTAATTGGGATTCCAGGTTTAGGCTTCACTTATTCAACAACCTTGAATACTCTAATAGCTACACTAACAATCATTATAGGTAAACAATCAAACTTGTGACATGGCTCATTGGTGCTTGCTCAAAGTGACATATATTCATATATGACAAAAATAAAAGAGGAATGGTGGCTTGACCACAGCTTATACAATGAATAAAAGTTAGCATTAAAGACAAAGAGGAGACATATAAAATTACCAGAAAAAACAGTAAGTCTGAAGATTAGTAGCATTTTAGAATTCAGCAGAAGAAGACAAAACGTTTGATAAAGAGGGGAAAAATAGAGTATGAGAGTAAAATTGTAGGAAGCATAAAAATTGACACCATAAACACTTCTATAAATATATAAACAAAGAAATGATAGAAGAATTGAACATAACCCTTGGTTCTGTCTTCGCAGAAGATGACAGAAATAACACTCCATAAATGTTGGAGAATCAGGTGTGAAAAATTGAAAGGTAAAACAAAAAATAATAAAAATAAGAAGTCCTATTCAAATGATGAAATATTGGGAAATGTGGATGTGCAAAGAGAAATGGGTGTCCTTGTATGTCAATCATTAAAAATAGACAGGCAGCTGCAGCATACAATTAGAAAGGCAAGATAATTTGAGTTTAGAAGTAGAGATGTCTCACTGCAGTGACATAGGGCCTTAGTAAGACCAGACTTAGACCATTCTGTGTGGTTTTGGTCTCCCAACCTAAGAAAGGATATATTTGCCAGAAGGGATAGAAGAATCACTAGATTGACACCAGAGATGGCAGCACTCTCATATGAGTCGAGAGCGTGGAGCTGGAACAGCACAGCAGGTCAGGCAGCATTCGAGGAGCAGGGGAATCGACCTTTTGGGGATAAGGCCGTCATCAGGAATGAGGTGTGTGTGTGTGTGTGTGTGTGTGTGTGTGTGTGTGTGTGGTCTGCGTGAGCACGGAATTCAATGCAGACAGCAGCATCGTAATCGTCTGTAGCTTGACTAACGTGGGCCTGTCAGAGTAAGCCTTCTTGGCTGCCTTCAGCTGTGCTTTGAGGAGATGTTGCAGTTCGCCCTTCTGCTGCCTTCTACTGGCAGATTAGGAAATAACTAACCCCCTGTCATAGATTTTGGCAGTTTCCCAATGGACAGACGGGCTACTAACTAAACCTGAATTAATGCCTAGGAACGCCCAAAATTCCCTGGAGAAGTACTCCACAAACTTGTTATCTTTAAGGATAAAGGAATCCATTCGCCAGTGCCCAAGTCAAACCACTCCAGATGATAAAAAAGGAACTGCCACTCAATTCTGTCAAATGCCTTCTCTGCATCTCAAGTAACGTCCTGAATCTTAACCAGCAGGTACATTAGGGCGTGTTTGGAGATGGTAATATTACCAATCGTACACGATGCCACCGAGTCCAAGGTTGCCATGGGGATCAGAAAAAAAACTATTCATGGTGTAACATATGTGTGGTTTGGAAAAAAAACATAAAATCCCTGCCTGAAGGGTGTATATGCCTGCGGACATCCACCAACCCTAACTCCACACACAGATCCACTAATTGTTTAGTTTGTGCAGAGGGAACTGGGGGGGGGGGGGGGGGGGCGGCGGTTCTGTCCTTGTTGTGTTGTGAAAGGTGAGGTTCAAAGATGGAAGTGTGGGAAGTGGAGGAGATGTGCTGGAGGGCAACGTCAACCATGTGGGAGTGGAAATTGCGGTTTTTGAAGAAGGAGGCCATCTGTGATTTTCAATGGTGGAATTGATTATCCTGGGAACAGATACAGTGGAGGTGGAGGAATTGAGAAGAAGGGATGGCATTTATCCAGGAGACAGGGCGGGAGAAGGTGTATTCCAGTTAGCTGTGGGAGTCCATGGGTTTGTAGTAGATGTCCATGGTTACTTGGTAGTTGGGGTCCATCTCCATCTCCTGTGCCCACAACTATTTTTAATCTGTCAACCAGGATTCCATGATTAACAGATTCAACAGGGAACTGATATTCTATGAGGTATACCTGGCTGACCTCATTACAATCACTACAGAACTCAGTGCTGAGCAATACTGGGGTTCCTCCTTCACTGTTCCAATAAACACTGTCCTTTACTCTCCACTCAGGCAACTGCTAGATGAACTGAGAAATAAATGTTATCTTTGTCTAGTGATTTGTGTAAGAATTACCCTCTGAGGAGGTGCTACAAGGAACTAACCTCTATTTGTACAATGTAATCATTTACCTTTATGCAATAAATGCATTAAATAATTCCTTTCTTCATCATTATCTCATTACAGATTTTGTTCAGAACATTTTTCTAATCCTCTCCATGTGTTTAGTATCTGAACCTAGACTTTTCAAAGTCCTGAAAATGTTGCTTAGGTAGCCAGATTGAAAACAGATGCCAGAAAGCAGATACAGAAGCACTGCAACGTTATATTGTTTTTAAGAATTGTGATTACTTTGGTACTTATTCACTGCCATTTTATTGAACGTTCTATTCCTGCTGATTGCTGTAAGCTGAGACAGGTGTATCATTTTTACCCTGTGTCCACTTTTCTAATTTTGTATTCAGGTTGAGACTGCAAAACGTCTGATAACCATAGGCTTCCTTTCTTGTGCCCAATTCACATTTGGGCTGTCGTTTACTCGGTTGGAATGCTTCAATGGTCTTCTCAGTTGGTGATTAGATGCTAGTCGAAATTACATCACTGCAATAAAAAGTTCTTAGAGCACTCTCTGCAGCTACATGGTGAATACTCTTTGTTCACTAGAAAGCAACTGGAATTCTGAGTTCCTTAAAATTCCATTCATGATCATTTGTCCAGTGATCCCTGATTGGAAAATGCCAGATGATGTGGCATACCTCTCTATCAACATTGACTATGCTCAGATAGATAACATAATGAAAGACTTCTTTAACCCATGGAACTAAAAGTCTGCAGGATTTGGAAAAGTATTTGCAATACAGTTCCATTCTAATTCCAGAAGTGATTATAAAACATATTTGTGCTGAGCTGAAATTGTTCCAACATGAAGCATACGCCTGACTTTCTTTCGTGCCAACTTGATCTTAGCTTTTGTGTGACAGTAAAAGTGAAATTCAAAGTTCCATGATGATTTTATTGCTTTACCATCAAATGCATAAATATCAATAGCATTTAAAATCATATTACAAGCATCTGTCATGTACTGCATCTCAGTCATACTATAAAGACTGCATTTAGTTCCAATCAAGATGAGCTATAGTGAACTTGTTCATCCATGGCTTGTATTGGCAGCTGCCCAGTTTCATTTAAGTGTAGAAATTTAAATTACCAGCACATTCCTTTCCTGAATTTTCTTTTCCTATAACTGAAGATTTCAATCAGGTGTTAGACTAGTCCCATTATAAGTGCCTTTCTTCAAAGAGACCTTGAGAAGTAAAGTCTTTTAATTCTAAATTAGAAATGGAGTAAATCATTCCATACTGTTTATTCTTCATATGGGTAAATTTCCAGACATTGTATGAACAGGAGTATAAACATGACACAGCCATTTATATATGTAAAATATATATGCCAGGAATTGCAATGCTAAGGCAAGTAATATGTGCATAGTCGAATCAAATATGCAGCTAGAGCCATGAACAAAAGGGGAAAACTGACTATGGTCCATTGTTGGAACAGGATGTTAATATCCATAAAATGAGTTGCAGAACTGAAGCCAATCTTCATATGTTTATATTTATTTACAGAGTTATACATTTGAAACATGCACCTCTGAATCCAGTTCATCTTTAATCTGAGTCTGTTCATAGATATTATTAGGCTTTTGCAAGGTTTGTGAAGGTTTGTAGCTCAGGTTGAGGTTTAGGGTGTAGGTTTGTATAGGTTTGATATCCAGACATTTCATTACCTGGCCAGGTAACATCATCAGTGGCGACCTCCAAGTGAAGCGAAGCTGTTGTCTCCTGCTTTCTATTTATATGTTTGTCCTGGATGGGGTTCCTGGGGTTTGTGGTGATGTCATTTACTGTTCGTTTTTCTGAGGGGTTGATAGATGGTGTCTAGATCTATGTGTTTGTTTATGGCGTTGTGGTTGGAGTGCCAGGCCTCTAGGAATTCTCTGGCATGTCTTTGCTTAGCCTGTCCCAGGATAGATGTGTTCTCCCAGTCAAAATGGTGGTCCCAGTACAACCCATGGACAAAACCAACGTCATCTACAAAATTCCATGCAAGAACTGCCATAAACACTACATAGGACAAACAGGAAGAAAGTTAGCCACCAGGATACATGAACACCAGGTAGCCACAAAAAGACACGACCCTCTCTCCCTCGTAGCCCTACACACGGATGCAAAAAAAAAACACCATTTCGACTGGGACAACACATCTATCCTGGGACAGTCATGAGTGTAGTTGAATATTTCCAACTTTTCTGGATGAATGCAGCTCCAAGAACACTGAAGAAGCTCAATACCATCCAGGACAAAGCAGTCCATTTCATTGACTCAAGATGTACAAGCATTTATTTGCTCCACTATAAAAGGTGCAGTCATTAGTGAACAACCCACTTCTGACCTTATGATGAAGCAGCTGAAGACAGTTTGGTCAAGGACACTACCCTGAGGAATTCCAGCAGAGATGTCTAGGAGCTGAACTGATTAACCACCAGCAACTACAACAATTTCCTTTGTGTTAGATATGATTTCAACCTGCAGGGAGTTTGCCTGTGTTTAAACTAAGGCTGTAATGAGATCATGAACTGAATAACCCAAGACAAAAGCTAATAATGAGCAAGTGTTGTTGACAGCGCTGTTGATGACATCTTTCATCACTTTACTGATAATGTACTGATGATTCTCTTCTGAGGAAGTCATATTTGGCTCAAAACATTACCTTTGTTTTATTCTGCACAGATACTGCCAGACCTGCTCAGTTTCTCCAGCACTCCCTGTTTTTATTTGAACTACCTGACAATTTGGCATTGGGTAAATAAAGTAAGGGAGTTAAATATGTGGCTTGAAGATTGGAGAGGAGGGAAAGGGTTTCAATTCATGGGGTATTGGCACCAATACTGAGGTAGAAGGGAGTTGTTCTGGTCAGACAGGCTTCACTTGCACTGTGCTGGGAGCAATGTCTTAGTGAATTGAATAACTCAGGCTGCAGAGAAAGCCTTAAACTAATTGGAGGGAGGAAAGCTTGGGAGGGGGAAACATAGGTTTGCAAAACAAAAAGTGGTCACAATTTCAAGATTGTCAGCAAGAGAGGTAGGAATGAGATGATGAGAAACTTCTTTACTCAGAGAATTGTTTGGATTTGGAAAGTGCTGCCTGGGAAAGTGGTGGATGTAGATTCAATAGGACATTTCAAAAGAGAGCTGGATATACATTTGAAAATAATGAATTGAGAAAGCTATGGAAATAGGGCTAGAGAATTGAACAAAGAGTTTAAAGACAGATATAGGCAGTTTAAGTTAGCAGGCAAAAACTTGAGAGATGAAATATAATGTGACAAAATGTTAAGTTATGCACTTTGGCAGGAAGAATAGAAGAACTGAATATTTTTTAAATTGAGAAAGATTACAAAAAGCTGCAATACAGAGTGATTTTGGAGTCCTCATACATGAATCACAGTTTAAGAATATGGGGCCACTTAGGAGATTGGGGAACCTTGTTGAATTCTCTGCCACAGAAAGTGGTTAAGGTCAAAGCATTGAATATTTTCAGGAAGGTGTCAGAAATGGTATCTAGAATCATTGAATATACAATATAAGAGGAGGCCATTTGGCCCATCGTGTCCATACTGGCCTCTGAAGGACCTACCCAGATAGTCCTATTCTCTAGCACTATTCCCAAAGCCCTTTAAATTCATCTGTTTCAAATATATATGCAAGTCTCTTTTGAAACACCTCAGGAATCTGCCTTCCAGGCGGCACATTCCAAATCCTAACAACTCTCTAAGTAAAGAATTTTCTCCTCATTTCACATCTAGCTGTCTTGCTGACCATTATGAAATTGTGACCTCAAGTTTCTGATACATTAACTAATGGAAACAGAATAATCTTCTTTACTTTGGGTTCCCATGGTTGTTTTTACTTTTGTGCCATAGTGAGCAATTTCACCTTTTCCCAAACTTTACTCCATTTTAGTCCATTCACTCAATCTATCTACATCTGTCTGCTATCTGCTTGATCTCCTTCACGACATACTTTCTTGCCTTTCTTGGTGTCAACTGCAAATTTGGAATATCCTTTATTGTCACATGTACTTCAGCACCGAAGGACAGGAGTACAGTGAAAAGGTTTTACAATGGCTGCCTCCAATGGTGCCATCTTAGGTGCAAGTACCTAGATACAAACCTTGGACACAGAAGAGGAATAAAAGAAAGAGTAGTAGCATTACTCACAGCATCTAAAATAAGTTAGAAATAAGATAGTTAAAGGATTGACATTACATTGTAGCAGCTCAGTGAGCATGTGGTCTAACCACCCGTGCCAGGCCCCAATCTAACAACCGTCCTGCTCTGCTGCAAGCCTCTAGTCTGCTGCGCACCAGCACTCAGCTGTACCAAGGCCATTTGTGCTGCTCCAGGGCTCTGGCTTCCCATCTCACTGTTCCAGAACTCAAGTTTCCCATTGCGCTACTCTGGGTCTTGGGTTTCCCCTCATGCTGCTCAGGGACAGCCTCTCTGTGCAGTACTCCAGGAACTGTTAAAAAGAGAGTTAAAAAAAGAAAGGAAATAAAAAGGAATGGAGAGCAGAGGAGCTCCAGGTGGAGCATCCTATCCTGCCACCATCTATGATATTATGCTTTTATAGATGTATATTATAGATATTATGCTTTTGCTCCTGCATCTAAGTTATTGGTATAAATCGAGAATGATCATGCTCCTAGAAGAACTCGACTCATCACATCCTGCCAATCAAAGATCCAATTATATATACTTTCTGTTTTCTGCTAGCAGCCAATCTTCTATCCATGCTAATATGTTATTTCCTGAATATCTTCTGCAATAGCCTTTGAAATAGCACTTTGCCAAATGCCTTCTGGTAATCCAGGTTTAATATGTCTACAGGCTTCTATTTATCCACAGCATGTGTAATTCCTTCAACAAACTCTAATGAATTGGTGAAACACAATTTCCCTTCAATTACACCATGCTGATTCTTCCTGATTACCTTGAGTTTTTTGAAGTGAGCAGTTATATCTTTCCTGAATCTAGCGAACGTTGGAGCACGAACTCCAGCACATCTACCTCATATAAGGTTCTGAGAGGGTTTGAAAGGATAAATGTTGAGAAAATGTTTCCACTTCAAGAACTGCAAAATTTCAGAAGTTTAGTATGCAGGTGATACAAGTCTTTAAGAAAGCTATCAGAATATTATTATTTGTTGCAAGGAAAATTGAATATGATATATGACTTATAAATGACTTGGATGAGGAGGTTGAGGGGTGGGTTAGTAAATTTGCAGATGACACAAAGGTTGGAGGTGTCATCGATAGTATAGAGGGCTACCGCAGGCTGCAGTGCGACATAGACAGGATGCAGAGCTGGGCTGAGAAATGGCAGATAGAGTTCAACCAGGATAAATGTAAAGTAATGCATTTTGGAAGGTCAAACTCGAATGCTGAATATAGGATTAAAGACAAGATTCTTGGCAGTGTGGAGGAACAGAGGGATCTGGGTGTGCAAGTACATAAATCCCTCAGAGCTGCCACCCAAGTGGATAGGGTTGTCAAGAAAGCATATGGTGTTGGCTTTCATTAACAGGGGTATTGAGTTTAAGAGCCGTGAGGTTTTGCTGCAGCTCACCAAGTTCCTGGTGAGACCACACTTGGAATATTGTGTCCAGTTCTGGTCGCCCTACTATAGGAAAGATACAGAGGCTTTGGAGAGGGTGCAAAGAAGGTTTACCAGGATGTTGCCTGGACTGGAGGGCTTGCCTTATGAAGAAAGGTTGAATAAGCTCAGACTTTTTCTCTGGAGAAAATGAGGAAGAGAGGAGACCTGTTCGAGGTGTACAAAATAATGAGAGGAATAAATAGAGTCAATAGCCAGAGAGGGCTTTTTCCCCAGGGCAGGATTGACTGGTACAAGAAGTCATAGTTTGAAGATATTAGGAGGAAGGTAAAAAGGAGACATCAGAGGTAGGTTCTTTATGCAGAGAGTTGTGAATGCATGGAATGCATTGCCAGCTGTGGTGGTGGAAACAGAGTCATTGGGAACATCTTGCGACTGCTGGACATGCACATGGATAGCAGTGAGTTGAGGGGTGCGTAGGTTAAGTTACTATATTTTACATTAGGATTAAGTCTTGGCACAACATTGTGGGCCTGAGGGCCTGTTCTGTGCCGTACTGTTCTATGTTCTATGTTCTATGAGTCTGCTGTATAAAGAAACATAGAAACATAGAAAACAGGAACAGGAGTAAGCCAAAGACCCAAAGCCAATCATCCCTCAGTTTTCCCAGCATGTTCACTCTTTTTTTTCATAGTCTCTGGCATTTTGTGGGTAAGTTTTGGAATTTTCCAGTGCCATTTCTCTGTGGTTCATCCTTGTGATATTGCCACCTCAATGCTGTTTCTATTTTTTTGTACCAGTGCAACTAAGCACCATTTCTGATCAACTTATTAACTCAGAATTAGAGCTGGGGTGATATCAGGAAACACTTAGAGACAGAAGGAAAAGTGAAAATCTGGAGCCCTTTCTCACAAAAAGCCATTGAGGCAAAGGGCATGCGTGGAGGTAGGTAGTAAATTGAAAATTCTAAAACTGGGATTGATAGCTTGTTGTTAGTGTAGAATATTAAGGGGTATACAATCAAGGGATCTAGATGGAGCTCAGGTGCAGTTAAGTTACTATCTAATTGAGAGGCTGATTGACCATTTCTTCTTCCCATATTTCACAATGAACTGTTGTGGAAATTGACTACTCTAAGTCAGAATATATTGATTCAGTTTATATTCCCTTAAATATGGAAGGTTAATGGATGATTTAATTGGAGTATTTAAGATTTATCTACTTTATTACATTTTCAACTATGTCCTCTGCTGGGGTGTCTAGACCAAGGACCAAGCAAAGCCTAGACCAAGCCTTAAAATTGTAATTAGGTTAGTCATAGGCAATGTCAGAAAGCACTTCTTCACATAAAGGATAGTGGAAATCTGCAACTCCCTCCCTCTAAAACCTGCTGAGGCTGAAGTCAATTGAAAATTTCAGAATGGAGATTAATAGATGTTTTTTGTGCAAAGGCATTAAGGGTTACTGAACCAGTGCAGGCACCTGGAGTTAAGATAGATCAGACATGTTCAGTTTGAACGCCTTGTTTTCCTTCTTGAAAAGGAAGTGCCACGTTAGCTTGTTTTAATGAATGTCTCTTAATGCTCAACATACTGGTGCAGCAGTAGCTACTTTACTGAGACTGAATTAAGAGACAGTGTGAAGACAGAGGTAGGATGGGAGTTTTAGATATTTTTCATCAACCTTTTCAGACATGTTACGTCACATATTTAGGGCAGCTGGGACTTTAACCTGGACTTTCAGGTTTGGAGGAAGGGACATGACCACTATACCATAAGAGCTCAACAGCAAATGACTCTTACCCAGGAATATCAAAATTTTAACAATGTTTCTGTCTGGTTGTGTACTGGGCACTTTTGCTTGTTAACTGACTCTGATTATCATTGAACTGCAGAAACAAAGTACTGAGGATAGGAACTTTCCTGTGTGAGTTAGCTCAATTGGCTGGGCAGCAGGCTAGCTCACAAATACAAACATTGAGGGTTCAATTCCTGTACTGGTTGAGGTTACCCCTTTCTCAATCTCTCCCCTTACCTGAGGCATGGTGACCTCTGGTTAAACTCACAACCCAGTTATTTCCCCCCCTCTCTCTGATGAGATAGCAGCTCTGTGGTCTGGTAGGTCTACGGCACCTTTACCTAATAGAGAGTGGGACTTTGGTACCTATTTAATCTATGCTGCATCTGTCTTAGGAGTTACTGGAATTGATGTCTGTTGCAAAAAAAGTAAATTGTTCAGTTCTTCAAGGTATATAAGAGTCAAAGAATTGGCTGGAAAATACTCATCGTTTTCAGATATTTGCTGTATATCATGAATCAGCTACAATACCAAGAGTTTTCCACTAGGTGACAGTGTATATTTCATTCTCAATTAACGTTGTTGTATTAGCAAGGTTGCGTTGCAAGTCTTGACTAGTTATTGGAAAGAATATTTTTCTGGGGACACATTTCTTTCTGGGCTACTCACACAAAAGAAAAAAAAAGATGATCTGCGTTTATAAATCACCTTTATTTTTCTTCAGAAGCCTCCTATTCTCTCCAACCCAAGGACCTACCTCCATATGTCTTTGGATCTCATCAACTTATCTATTATAGAACCCTTTATTCTTGCCTTGTTTTCACCTCTAAATTTCACTATCCAATGCTGTCATAGAGTCATAGAGATGTACAGCATGGAAACAGACCCTTCGGTCCAACCCATCCATGCCAACCCGTCCATATCCCAACCCAATCTCGTCCCACCTGCCAGCACCTGGCCAATATCCCTCCAATTCCTTCCTATTCATATACCCACCCAAATGCCTCTTAAATGTTGTAATTGCACCAGCCTCCACCACATCCTCTGGAGCTCATTCAATACACGTACCACCCTCTGTGTGAAAAAGTTGCCCCTTAGGTCTCTTTCATATCTTTCCCCTCTCACCCTAAACTTATGCCCTCTAGTTCTGGACTCCCCGACCCCAGGGGAAAGACTTTTTCTATTTATCCTTTCCATGCCCCTCATAATTTTGTAAACCTCTATAAGGTCCTGGAAGATCTTCCATCTTTCATATCCAACTCATTCAAAACTCCACTGTGTATATACTGTCCCACACCACGTTCTGCACATTCTTGCTGGCATAGAAACATAGCACTTAAGAGCAGGAGTAGGCCATTCAGCCCTTTGAGTCTGCTTTACCATTTGATATAGTCATAGCTGTTTTGCTAATGAATTCAACTCCACTTTCCAGTTTGCTCCCATAATCTTACTGGACCAACAGGCCTCTCCAAATTTCTGTCCATTTTTAAAGACCTTCCTTAACGAGTTTTGAGAAGGTTTGTAGCTCAGGTTGAGGTTTTGGATGTAGGTTTGCTCGCTGAGCTGGAAGGTCAGTGAGCACACTTACATCCAGAGCCTTCCTTAAAGACCATGTTTTGTCACCTCTCCTAGCATGGCATTCTTTGGCACAGTATCCATTTTTAATACCACTTCTGCAAAGTGTTGTGGGGTGTTTTTCAATAATGAGTTTTTCATCAATGTAAGTTGATGTTGCTTCAGAATTATTTCAGAGAACTTCATACATCACTAAATATTGCGAGGTTTATTTGATTGTTATGTAATTCATTGATAGGTTATTCAATAAGATGTGGAATTTCAAGATCATTGTTCTTTCCCTAAGTTTTTTAAAAAATTACTGACACATGAGGGCTAAATTAAGCCAGTTCCAGTTCCTGATAGCAGATATCAATATTGTAATGCAGGATGAACTCACTCTCCACCTTTACACTGCTAACAGTCATTGATTGAGCTGTATGTGCCATTTTATCTATTCTCATGATTTTAGTGTGAAACAGGTACAAACTGAGCTTCATTGGCTGCAAATATTTGCTTGCTGCCTAAAATTATATCTTTATATAAACGCTTAAAGCTTCTATAGACCAAGTTATTTGAAAGCTTGGTAGTGTTCGGTGTAGAATAGTTATCCAATCCTAGGTTGCTCAGGCAATTAGGACAAGTAAAATTGTGAAGGCTCTGGCTATGATTCTCTTGGATGCGGAAGTCATAACTAGAAATAAGTTTTGGAAGATGTTTCTCGGAGCAGCAGTTCAGTATGTGGGCAATAGTCTGACAATAGTCACAGTCCCAGTTCAGCTATTTGTCATTGTAGTGATTGTAATGAGGTCAGCTAGGTGGACCTCATAGAATATAAATTCCTGTTTGGGGCTGTTAATCTGGTCCAATCAGGGAGCCCTGTCTGACAGAGAAGATCAGGAGTATTTGGGATTTGAGGTTTGTCCTCATTTCCCTGGAAACTGGTTGAACGGGGCCTGGCTCCTCTCCCTTGTAAAATTGTTGTTTCTTTGTACACAGCTGCTAATGTTAAGTGTTTTGTAAACTGTATTGTTTAATTTAAAAAATCAAGATCAGGAGTATTAGACATCCTGTTCACTCTGAAAGCTGGCTCCGAAGCAGTATCAAGGACTGTACCTGTGTGAATAAAGGGTGACTTGGTGATGGGATACCAGCCTCTGAGGAGTTATTTCAGTCATGATCTACTTGTGGAGCAAGTGGTCTGCTGTGGTGAAATAAACAAACACATGGCAAGTGTAAAGAATGTGAACTAGTTCATCAGAAAGAGTGAGGAAGAGCAATTTTAAAAAAAGGTAACAGGTTCAGGAGTAGGCTTTAGGATATTTGTGCCCAAATCTTTGAAGATGGCAGATATAGTTGTGATGGTTATTAAAAGAACGCATTGGATTCTTGACTTAAAGACATTGCAGAATAGAATAGAAAAGCAAGGAAATTATGCTAACCCTTTAAACAACACTAAGCCCTGAACAGGATATTAACCTGGGTTTTATGTACCTCACCCAAATCCCCATTGAGTATGTTTTGACAGAAGGATGGAGATGAGCATTTAACATGAGATGGGTGGCCAGATCACTACCTTCCTGCTCATCCCTGACTATTTTCCCATAATATCATGTATGGTTATGAGCCCCACTAGCCTTGCTGTCTTTAAGTCTGTTGAAGCTCTTTACTGTTTAATCAACTGTTTAATTCCACCTTAACTGCTGTCATACAGTTGAATGGTGGAAAGTGGCCAAATACAAGAAGTTTCTTTTTGCAAACTCTGGCAGAATGGAGGGTACACCCTGTATCGCAAGGAATTCCATAACTCTTCCAAGATGGTCTCATCTCTTTGTATTTCTTGTTGAGGCATTCAAAACCCAAACTCACCATTCCCATCTTACATTCATAGCACTGCTTGCAGTGTGGATAAGACCATAAAACCATAAGACATAGGAGCGGAAGAAAGGCCATTCGGCCCATCTAGTCCACTCCGCCATTCAATCATGGCTGATGGGCATTTCAACTCCACTTACTCGCATTCTCCCTGTAGCCCTTAATTCCTTGTGACATCAAGAATTTATCAATTTCTGCCTTGAAGACATTTAACGTCCCAGCCTCCACTGTACTCTGCGGCAATGAATTCCACAGGCCCACCACTCTCTGGCTGAAGAAATGTCTCCGCATTTCTGTTCTGAAATGACCCCCTCTAATTCTAATGCTGTGTCCATGGGTCCTAGTCTCCTCGCCTAACGGAAACAATTTCCTAG
>NC_057713.1:2798954-2814371 GCF_004010195.1 Chiloscyllium plagiosum
TGTTGTTTGTTTCTTATGTATTGAAATAAACTTTTACTATCATTTCTAATATTACTGGCTAGCTTACCTTCATATTTGATCCTCTCCTTCCTTATTTCTCTCTTTGTTATCCTCTGTTTGTTTTTGTAGCCTTCCCAATCTTCTGATTTCCCAGTGCTCTTGGCCACTTTATAGGATCTCTCTTTTTCTTTGATAGATTTCCTGACTTCCTTTGTCAGCCATGGCTGTCTAATCCCTCCCCGGATAATCTTTCTCTTCTTGGGGATGAACCTCTGTACAGTGTCCTCAATTATACCCACAAACTCCTGCCATTTTTGCTCTACTGTCTTCCCTGCTAGGCTCTGCTTCCAGTCTATTTTCGTCAGTTCCTCTCTCATGCCCTCATAATTACCTTTATTTAACTGTAACACCATTACATCCGATTTTGCCTTCTCTCTTTCAAGGCATGCAGACTGAACTCTACCATATTATGATCGCTGCTTCCTAAGTGTTCCCTTACTTTAAGATTTTTTATAAAGTCTGGTTCACTACATACTGAGTTGACACAGCAAGGATTGCAAGAGATTGACTGACAGGTCTCAAGATTTGGATGTTTTCTAGAGACGGAAGGACACTGAGGTTCTTCAGGCCACCTCCAATGTGTTGATTCTGAATTATTTCAAAATCTACTTTTCTAATACTGGGGTGATAATATGCCCATCAGAAAAGCACATTTCATTCTGTTCAAACCTCAATATCACACTTTAGAAGGCAGCCTGCATGCCTTTCCACCTCTCTTAATTCGAGTAGATCACCTCCAAAATTATCTCCAGGGTGGGCTGGAGTTGGCATTAATTTCTGCCATTGGTATGAGTTCAGAAATGGGAGGCAGAGATTTGCATGAGCTGAACCTTAGACTAGGTGGAAAATAGGAACCTAGCAGAAGAAGATATCAAGATGTCAGAAGAGTAGGGCTTCTGTGCCAGGGCTTGTCGGCTCCAACCACTTTTTGTTTTTTTCCCTTTAAGTGTCTTTTTTTTTCCATACTTTATACTTCCCTTCCATTTACGTATCATTGGGGGCGGTGAGGAATTCCAGCTTGAGTGGGCCCAGCATTGATCTTATGGTGGCAGCGAGTGAGCCCTTACTTACATTTCTGGGGCGAACATGGGACCTGCCATGGAATTGTTGGCTGCTACATCAGTGGAGGCAACATGACGAAGTAGGCTCACCTGCGAAAGATGACACCTGAGGGTTGATGACTTTGTCGTTGGTTGGGTCTGATGTTGGCAGAAGGGCATCACAGTGACATTGATGAGGTGGGTCCAGTGGCGAGAGAAGCGACTCTGATATTGGTGAGTCCGATACAGGTGGGTGCTGAGGTGGTGGTGGCGGGAAATCAGGCCAGTGGTGAAAGATGGCACCTGATCTTGATGTTGGTTGGGTCTGGTGTAGACTGTGGTGAGGTGGTGGAGGAAGGATAGTGGTACAGGCATCATTGATGATGAGTTGGCTCAATACTGATGGACCTTCTTCAAGCTAAATCTTTTTTTTTATTATTATTAAACCTACTCAAAATGGTGCTAGATTGTTGCAACAGTGGAAAAACTTTTCACTGTATTTTACTGGTTTACCCACTACAAAATACACGTGACAATAGCATCATAAATCATGACTCATGAAGATAGGAATAGGTAAAGTTCAGTGTAATCATGCTAAATAAATATTGATTAAATGAGGCTTAGTGCATTATTTTGTTGTGAGCTAAGTACATTCCCACCCCACAGGATTCCAATGTCTGGTATAGCTTTATCACTGAATGCACAGCATTGGGGATTTGAGCTAATCCCTCAGATTATAATTTGCATATCTTGATCTTGTTGAAGTGAAGTGAAAGCTATCGTCATCCCAGGGCACCATAGATTGCTTTCTCTTTAGAAAAAGACAGTCAGTGATGTGTTTTACCTGAGAGTCATCACACCTCAGGTGAGGTTGTGCGGTTGAGGAGGCAGGACCTTTGTGGGAACCTCAGCCAGTACAAGAATTGAACCCACATGTCCAGCCAACTGAGCAATGATGCTAAGAATGGAGACAGGGAGTAGGGAGATGAAGTTACCTGAAAACCACATTGTTGCCAAAAAATCATTAACCACAGTAATTAATATTTGAGTGCAGTACCTATTAACAGCTGTGTATGATTTGGCTGCCTGTGAATCCATTGTTGCAGGGGTTGCTGAAGAGCAGGAACCATTTATCAAAGTAACACAACTCTAATCCAATAAATATTTGACATTCCTTTCAAGTAGTTAGTGGTCCAAGCATGGAGGCCTTTGACTCCAACCTAATTAATATAGATGCCAATATGTATAGCTCTCCAATATTTCATAATTACAAAAATAAATATAACAGGATCTTTTGTATTAGAATGCACATTGTCACTCTGCTTTGAAACAGATTTTGTGATTGTTAAGTTTTTGCCAGTTACGTTTCATTCTTATTTTTGATACGTTACTTATTCCTTATTTGTCAAAGAAACATTTAATCAGCCGTAGAATCATAGAATCACAGCCTTGTTGTAAGTTGTCCTATAAATTCCTACAACAGCTCACTATGTCTTTAACATGAAATAATGTTTTGTGCTATTCTTGGTTGAAAAGGGAGTGTCATTATGCAGGATATGAGTTGAATTGAATAACGATCCTTGTTGGTTGGTGATGAACCATGGAAACACTCCTGCAGCTATATTGTGTAATTCAGGCAATGATTAACAGGCCAGTCATTCAGGTGAAGGGGAGAAATATTTACTAAACCTTCAGTAATGCACTTAGGGCGACGTAATAATGACACATGGGTCCAGGAAATCTATCAGTATATTAATGATACATACCATTATTAATATGCAAATCAGTTAACAATTCAGGGGATGAAGAGATACACGTTTAGATGTGTACAACTAACTTCTCACTGTTTGCCTCCCCATTATTTTTAAGTACTTGCTAAAGTTTTATATTAATAGTTCATTAAATAGAGAAGAGATGTGAGAGATTTGGCGACATAAATCATTCAAAGAATCATTAGAAGTTAACATGGTCATAAAAATGTCATCATAACAATGTGAAGCATTACAATGGTTTTGGAAAAAAGAGCAATATAAGACATTGGTCCTTGGTTAGATCACATTTAGAACATTCATCCAAAACATTCCAATAAGGGAGATATTTTCAAGCAAAACCATTTTATAAAATCCTACATTGGAAACACGGACTAAATTTTATAGGGGCCTGAGTAACACGGACTATGGTGAAATTTGTGGCAGAATTGTTATAGAAGTCCAGTAAGGTTAATCTCAATCTCGTGAGCAGAAGCTTGAGTGGCTCGCTGGGATTCTCAATGGGAAGCAGTGAGTTGCCAAATAAGGTGGGTTTATACCTTGGTAAACCACTTGTTGGCTCCACAGCTTGCTGAGTTAATATTCAGCTTCCTATCTTATCAAACATACTGGGCAAGCCAGATTTCTCCACATGGGAGTGAGGCTTGTTGACTTCAACTTGACACAGGCTGCAAGAAACTGATTGGTCTATGGATCAGTAACTAGTTGTCGGTGAGAAAGGCCTTCTGCATGCCAACAAATATGTGTTTGGTTCTCATGTTTCTGAACAGCTTAGGCTAGTGAAAAAGATAGACAAAAAATATCAGGCCTCTAGGTGAAAGTGAGGACTGCAGATACTGGAGATCAGAGTGAAGATTAGAGTGGTGCTGGAAAAGCACAGCAGGTCAGACAGCATCTGTGGAGCAGGAAAATCGACATTTTGGGCAAAAGCCTGATGAAGCGCTCCTGCCCGAAACATTGATTTTCCTATTCCTCGGATGCTGTCTGACCTGTGCTTTTCCAGCACCACTCTGATATCAGATCTCTACCAGCTTAGAGCTGACTCTCTCTTCTCCAGGTAAAAGTCCATTTAAATCTGAAGAAAACAAGTTTAGAAAATATTCATTTCATTCTTGAGATGTGGGCATACCTTGGGCCAGCATTTATTGCCTGTCCCTAATTGTCCTTGATAAGGTGGTTGTGAGCTACATTCTTGAATCATTGCAGTCCATTTAGACAACTAGGAACATAGAATATAAAAGCAAGAATAGGTCATTTGGCCCTTTGAGTCTGCTCTGCCAATCAGTATGATCATGGCTGAGTATGCTGATTCTGCTCTAGGCTCATACACCTTGATCACTTTAGCCTTAAGAATAATATCTGTCTCTTTCTTAAAAAAATATTCAATGTTTGGGCCTTGACCGCTTTCTACAGTGTAGAATTCTATAGGCCCTGGGTGAAGAAATTTCTCCACATCTCATTCCTAACTGGCCTACCCAACATCCTTTAATTGTGACGCTTGGTTCTGGACTCACTGGTCATTAAGAACATCTTTCCTGCATTTACCCTGTCTAATCCTGTTAGGATTTTATAGGTTTCTATGAGAGTTCCCTTATTAGAGTCATAGAGTCATAGATATGTATAGCACGGAAACAGACCCTTCGGTCCAACTCGTCCATGCCGACCAGATATCTCAATCCAATCTAGTCCCACCTGCCAGCACCTGGCCCATATCCCTCCAAACCCTTCCTATTCATATACCCATCCAAATGCCTTTTAAATATTGCAATTGTACCAGCCTCCACCACTTCCTTTAGCAACTCATTCCATACACGTATCACCTTCTGCATGAAAACGTTGCTCCTTAGGTCTCTTTTATATCTTTACCCTCTCACCCTAAACCTACGCCATCTAGTTCTGGACTCCCCCACACCAGGGAAGAGACTTTGTGTGTTTATCCTATCCATGATTTGGAGATACCGGTGTTGGACTGGGGTGTACAAAGTTAAAAATCACACAACACCAGGTTATAGTCCAACAGGTTTAATTGGAAGCACTCTAGCTTTCGGAGTGTCGCTCCTTCATCAGGTGATAGTGGAGGGCACAATCCTAAAACACAGAATTTATAGCAAAAATTTACAGTGTGATGTAACTGAAATTATACATTGAAAAATACTTTGATTGTCTGTTGAGTCTTACATGTGTTTGAATACCATGATAGTTTCACTCCTATCATGTGTAAATCACAAAACCTTTTTTTTAAAAGTTGCATTTTCAGGTTAGCTGTTAACATGGGTGATAGCTAGACAATATGTTGAAGGTGTTAGCCCCCGGTGTTCTCTGTCTATGCTATGATGTTTTAGATTGATTCTAATCTAAAAAGTGAGATAACGGAGTTTTACATGAATTCATGCAGTTTTTGAGCAAAGTACAATGTAACTCTGCAAGTACAAATTCACACCACAAAATATATGTGTGCATGTGGGTCTTTGTCTGTCTGTGTGGGTGTGTCTGTCGGGGTTGGGGGTTGTGAGTGTGAGAGAGAGTGTATATGTGTGTGTGTAGTGAGTGTGGAGTGTCTTAAGTCTGTGAGGGGGTGCATGTGTGAGTGTGGGAGTGTGTGTGCGTGTCAGTTACATCACACTGTAAATTTTTGCTATAAATTCTGTGTTTTAGGATTGAGTCCTCTACTATCACCTGATGAAGGAGCGACGCTCCGAAAGCTAGCGTGCTTTCTGTTTCAGACCCTTAAATATTGTCATGCCTTGCTGCAGTTGCAAACTGTAAATAAAGATGCAATATTTATGCAGTCACCAGAAAAATAAAAGTTCTTTTAAAATAGTTATATAATTCCCCAATTTATCTGACTTTCAGACCCAGTTTAATAGAAAACATGGACCAGGTTTCTGTACTTAATAAGGAATACTATTTAGTACAAATAAATGGACTCTAATGACGTGTTAACAATTATGAATTTAACACTATTATTTAAATGTCTAATCACATTATAAATTCCTAGACACACACACACACACACACACGGACACACAAAGATCATGGGTGTCATGGATGGAGAGAAAAACTGGAAAGGAAATTCAGTAATCTCTGTTCACAGGATCTGCTGGGATCTTGGACTGATCAGAACCCTGCTTCTCAATTTTTTTTTGAATAAGGGGCACAAGGTGGCTAATTCACTTATGAAATGCCTCTGACTTAATTCTCATCTTATTTCAACTGCTGAAGGTAATACTAACTAGTTTTCTTCAGGTTTAAAGTGGCTTTTACTAAAGGAAATAGAGAGAGTTCCTGAGCTGGTGGAGATCTGAAGGTTTCTTGTATCTTGCTCAAAGTCTCAGCTGTTCAACTACCACAGGATCAATCACACAGTTGATGGTAGGCAAAAGGCTTTTGCCATTGGTCTATGGATCAGTGACCAGTTGTCAGTCAACTGCTTGTTGCCAACCAAGGTTCCATCAGTACATAACCTTTCAGTTCCAGCTCATGTGTAGTCACACTTCAACTACAAATGGAACCAGCAGCTGTCTAAACAGCGCTTGAAATTATAGGTTACCTGCTTTCAAAACATGCAGTAATCCTCTAGCAATGCTTGTTTTGAAACAGTTCTTTTAACATTTCAGTCTTCAATTAAAAATACAGGAAAATACACAGGCACAATTTTTACACCTTTCATAAACCTTTATAGAGAAATAGTGTTTATAAACAGTTCACAAATTCATACTAAGGTGATTGCATTGTTTGAAAGTTATGATTTATATAAATGCCACCAATTGTGGTTTAAAGAGGTCACATATGCAAATTGAAAATTAATTTTGTTGATAAGTGATGGAAAGCAACAGTTAATCACAAATATGGCTCTATAGGAAGTGAGTGTTTAGAAAAGTTCTTCAGAGTTTAAAATAATCTCTTAATAAAAATTTAATGCACAAAATGAACAAAACAAGATAGGTGCATGGGGTCCCAGACCAGACATCTCCCCACCCCCCTCCTGTTTCTCTGCAGGCTTCAACCCCACTTGCCCCCACACCTAGTCCAGTCCCCTTGCCTCTCTCAGTGTAGGTCAACCCTCCCACTCTGACCAAACCCCTGTTCTTGTTGCAGACATCCCCCCCATCCCACTTCCTGCACCGGTCTTCGTCTTTGCTCCCCTGGGGCCACAGCCCTACCCTGTCAGTGGGTGATATCACTGTGCATTAAACTTGATGACATTGTCGGCACATGTATAGATCTGCCCTGTTGCAGCCAGCTGACATCACAGAAACTATGTCTGTGCCTGCATTGTGGCCATATTGACGTTTATGGATAATCTTTCCATTGTTGAAATCACATTTACATTAAAGCACTGCAAAACAGGGCTCAATAGCAGCCTTCATACAATGTACCACCAAATATTATTGAAGATACAATAAATATTTGTTGAACCTGTAATGATCATTCATTCCCGTGAAAATCATGCTGGAACAGCATCCCTCCTCTTGTACTGTTATTGTATTCTCCGTGCAACAAAGTCCCTTCTTCAGAGGACAGGAAGCTTTTATGTTTTGGGAATTGTAAGTGTGACATAACATTTGCTCTCCAAGTTTGATAAGCAGCCCATAAAGCCTAAGCAATGTTACCATAACTGTAAAAGAAAATAAAAATGAATGAATGTTGGGTACTATTAATAGCTGTATCAATAGGAATGTACATTTGACTGACATACACAGGTCAGTCTGATGTGGGATGGATTACATTTGGACATTTCAAGGGCAGTTGTAAAATGAGATTTCTATTTCTATAGCTGTGAGATACATTAGACAAGTAGCTCTGGATAACAAGACACTTCGATATTGTCTGTCTGCGGGAGAAAGAAACAGAATGTTAAAGCTGTCTTATGAACATTGAAGCTAAGGAACATTGGAGCATAGGAACATGAGGAGCCCATTTACAGTATTCATCCTGTGTGTTCCCTTATGCAAAGAGATACCTTCATAAACTCAACTTAGCCTTACCTTTAATCATTCTTAGATTCTGGGACAATGAACAGCTCATCTGTTTTATTGATGAGCGTCAAAAATACTGAAGACATTGCAGTTTTTCTGATGACAGCTCAATGCAAAATGGGATAGAAATGGGAGAATAAACAAATAATGAATTTATAGGAAATGAAAATGTTGCTGTAAAGCTTGATTTTGGTGAAATTAGATGCCTCAGTCATGATCTAAAATTTATTGAACTCATTATTGTATGTGGAAGGCTGTATACTGCCCAATTAAAAGATTTGGTGCTGTTTTTAACATTAGCCTTTAGCTTCACTGGAAAAATTTAAGACCACCATTTATCAGGCACTAGTCATGAATGTATGGAATGCTCCCTATTTGCCTGAATAAGTGCAGCTCCAACAACACTCAAGAAGCTTGACACCATCCATATAAGGAGAAAGTGAGGACTGCAGATGCTGGAGATCAAAGTCAAAAAGTGTGGCGCTGGAAAGGCACAGCAGGTCAGGCAGCATCCAAAGAACGGGAAAGCCGATGATTCAGGCATAAGCCTTTTATCAGGAATTCACTATCCATTACAATGCAGCTTGATTGGCAGCACATCCACAAGCAGTCACTCCCTCCACCTCTGGCACTCACTAGCAGCAGTGTACTATCTACAAGATGCGCAATAGAAATTCACCAAAGATTCATAAATACCACGTTCCAAATCACAACCACTATCATCTAGAAGGGCAAGGGCAGCAGCTATATGGGAACACCACCATCTGTAAGTTCCCCTCCAAGTCATTCATCATCCTAACTTGGAAATATATCACCGTTCCTTCAGTGTCACTGGGTCAAAATCCAGGAATTCCCTCCCTAAGGGCATGTACTGCAGCGGTTCAAGTAGGCAGCACACCTCCACCCTCTCAGGAACAACTATGGATGGACAATAAATGCTGGCTGGCTAGTGACGCCCAGACCCCATGCATTAAAAAAAATGATATAACTGCCAAAACTTGTAAGCTGATTTATATTCAGCTGGCTTGTTTCCTGAAAATAAATATGAATACTGCAACAAAAAGACCTCTCAGAGGATGCTCTCAAATGTGATGTTGTACATGATTTAACAGGCCATTGTATCACATGGAAGACCAAATCCCTGGAAAATCCATTAATTGAAGCATGGGAAAAATCTTTGTGCGGACTACTGTACAGTTACAGGAGGCTTAGTTGGAAATAGATCAACATACAAATCTGGAAAGATGATAAGTCAAAGCAATGGAGGGATTTGAAGATGAGGCTTTAACCTCTGCAATTTTTCTCCATAACCCTCTCCACTTCCAGCTGGGGAGGCAGTGGCATAATGGTAATGTCATTGAAATAATATCCTGAACCCCAGGCCAATGCAACATGGGTTTGAATATGACTTTAACAGAAATTTGAATTCAATAAAAATCTGGAATAAAAATCCACTTGGTTCACATGGAAGACAAGAGAACCTTCCTTTCAAGAAGAATTTCGGTATGGTTTACCTGTGATACCCATAGGACTCACACTGGCTGAGATTATCATGAAAGATTCTTCTTCTGTGTTTCTCCCCTTGCCTGAGCTGTGATGACCCTCAGGTCAAACTACCACCAGTCATCTTCTCCGAAGGAGAAAGCAACCCTATGGTCACTTGGGACTTTGGCAACCTCTCCCTTGTTTTTTACATGTGACTCCAGGTCCACAGCAATGTGGTTGTCCCTAATGTCTTATTGAAATGATGTGGCAAACTAGTCAGATAAAGGGGAAGTTACAGATGGCTAATAAATGCAGACCTAGCCAGTGATGCCTCCGTTCCATGAATGAATCAAAAAAACCCAACTTACCTTCTTCAAAGTGATCTTTAAAACTGATCTCTTTAGAAGAGCTTTTGATCATTTGTCCCATTACCTCCTTATGTGACTCAGTGTCAAATCATGCTTGATACCAGACCAGTGAAATGCCTTTGAATATATAATACAATGAAGCCACTAAATAGATTCAAGCTGCAATTGCTGTGTAAGTTGAAATTTGTACTTTCCACTATGTAAATCATTTCCAGTAACACAGTGTCAATGTACTCAAATTCATTTAGTAGATTCCATTGTCTTACTTTATTGTCCACCAAGTGTTCATTTTACACTTCTCCTATTTTAATTCTCCGTAATCTCAAAATTTAGTGGCAACTTTCAACCCACAGGATGGCTAATTGATCGTAATAAGTACTGTTCTCTTAATATATTTGTGAATTTTTTGTACTGTTTGTGTGACCAGAATGAACAATTTCTAATCAAAGATTAGTTAGCACTACAGACACATTTCCATACAATACGTGACCTCCTTATACTTCCTACCAAAATGTATTATATTGCATTGAAGTTAATTTGTCAATTACATGCTCACTATACATATTTGTAAAAGCCTTCCAGTATTTTGTCAGAATCCTTCTCTGTACTAATGACATTTGTTAATGTGAAGTTCCTCAGCATATTTTGAAATTTCCTTTACTTCCTTGTTGTAATGTTACCCAAAAGAATAAAATAACTGTTTTAACTCGAGACTGAACACTACCTTGAAAGCTGGTGCACGATAACAGATTGTGAACATCCAATTATTTTATATTGCTCAGGGAACACAGCTTATATATAAATTCTGAGCCGAAGCCTGACAGAGAACTCTATAATCCGTAATGATTTAATCAACAAAATAAGTGGTACAAAAAACAATAGAAATTACAAAAGACTTTATCTTACTGGATCTGAAATTAATTGATGTTTCAATTTTTAAACATCTGATAAAACTCAAATATAATGTACAATGAAAGTACGTACATGATAAACAAACTCCTTTTGATTAGCAAATTGATCAAATGTATAAATATTTTTGATTGCAGGACCTATTATATTAATATTAATGAAATCATTTGTCTTCTTAACAGCTTTTCCATGTGGCTTATATTCTTATAAAGTTTGCTAATTCTCCACGTCCTGACCTTTGGGTGCTTGAGAGATCAGTTGACTTTGGAAGATCCTACAGTCCATGGCAGTACTTCGCTCGTAAGTCTCACATGTTTTTACCTCGGGATTTTACTTTATTTTGTTCTTGCTTTTACAAACTAGTTTCTTCATCTAGAGAGGAATAAGTTGATTAGGGATAGTCAACATGGTTTTGTGAAGGGTAGGTCATGCCTCACAAGCCTTATTGAGTTCTTTGAAATGGTGACTAAACAGGTGGATGAGGGTAAAGCGATTGATGTGGTGGATATGGATTTCAGCAAAGCGTTTTTTAAGGTTCCGCACAGTAGGCTATTCCACAAAATGCTGAGGCACGAGATCAAGGGTGATGTAGCAGACTGGATCAGATATTGGCTAGCTGAAAGAAGATAGAGAGTGGTGGTTGATGGGAAATGTTCATCCTGGAGTTCAGTCACTAGTGGGGTACCGCAAGGATCTGTTTTAGGGCCACTGCTGTTTGTCATTTTTATAAATGACCTAGATGAGGAAATAGAAGGATGGGTTAGTAAATTTGCAGATGACACTAAGGTTGATAGAGTTATGGATAGTGCTGAAGGTTGTTACAGGTTACAGAGGGACATAGATAAGCTGCAGAGCTGGGCTGGGAGGTAGCAAATGGAGTTTAATGTGGACAAGTGTGAGATGATTCACTTTGAAGGAGCAACAGGAGTAAAGAGTACTGGGCTATTGATAAGATTCTTGGTAGTGTAGATGAGCAGAGAGATCTCGGTGTCCATGTACATAGATCCCTGAAAGTTGCCACCCAGGTTGATAGGGTTGTTAAGAATGCGTACCGATGTGTTAACTTTTATTGGTAGAGGAATTGAGTTTCGGAACCACGAGATCATGCTGCAGCTGTACAAATCTCTGTTGCAGTCGCACTTGGAGTACTGCACATAGTTCTGATCACTGCATTGTAGGAAGGATGTGGAAGCTTTGGAAAGGGTGCAGAGGAGATTTACTAGGATGTTGGGTGGTATGGAGGGAAGGTCTTATGAGGAAAGGCTGAGGGACTTGAGGCTGTTTTTGTTAGAGATAAGAAGGTTGAGAGGTGATTTAATTGAGACATGTAAGATAATCAAAGGATTAGATAGGATGGACAGTGAGAACCTTTTTCCTCAGATGATGATGGCCAACACATGGGGACATAGCTTTAAATTGAGGGGTAATAGATATAAGACAGATGTCAGTGGTAGTTTCTTTACTCAGAGAGTAGGAGGGGTGTGCAACACATTGCCTTAAACAGTAGCAGACTTGCCAACTTTAAGGGCATTTAAATGAACATTGGATAAACATATGGATGAAAATGTAATAGTGTAGGATAGATAGGCTTCAGCTTGGTTCCACAGGTTGGCGCAAAATAAAGGGCCGTAGGGCCTGTACTGCGCTGTAATGTTCTATGTTTTATATGTTCTTCAAAGTTCAACTTGAAGTTCTTGGCTGAATCAAAAAATGAAATACTGAAAATGCTAGGCACCTGGAATAAAAACAAAATGCTGGAAACATGCAGCCTCTTTGGAGAAGAATTAATGTCTTGTTCAAAGATCTTTCATTATTGACATGAAATATTGAGCTCAGATTTTGCCACCCTAACACAGGGCAAACCTGGATCTGGTGACTTTAAATGGAGGTTTTGGGTGGAACATAAATTTAAATGTCCCAGCCAATTACCAGAGTAAACCTGATTGGGTGGTGATCCAAAGTACTCCAGAGTTATGTGAATTACAAAAAGCTAGTGTCCAAGTTCACTGGGGAGAAGGGGAAGGCAAATGGAGTTTTTTTTCAAGGGAATATAGTGTAACAATAGGAAACATTGAACATGAAACAATATAGCACAGGAACAGGCCTTTCAGCCCACCATGTCTTTGCTGCATGATGCCATTCTAAAAGAAACCCATTTGTCTGCATGTGGTCCATATCCCTCTATTTCCTGCCTGTTCATGTATCTAAATTCCTCTTAAATGTTGCTGTCATGTTTGCTTCTACAACATCCCTAGGCAGTGCATTCCACTACGTAAAAAAGCTTCCCTTATCTCCTTTAAACCTTTCCCCTCTCATCTTAAACCTATATCCCCTACTATTTTCCATTTCCACACTGAGAAAGAGACTCCCAACTACCCATCCTTTCTGTGCCTCTTATAATTTTAAATACTTATGTCAGATCACTCCTCAACCTTCAATGTTGTAGTGCAAATAATCACATTTTGTTCAAGTTCTCCTTATAGCTAGTACACTCCAACCCAGGTTACATTGTGGTAAATTTCTTTTGCATCCTCTCAAAAGTCTCCATATCCTTCCTATTGTGTGGTGACCAGAACTGCACACAATACTCCATAGGTGGCCAAACTAAAGTCTTATACAACTGCAATATGACTTGCGACCTTTTATACTTAATGCCCCAACTGATGAAGGCAAGCATGCCGAATGTCTGCTTTCCCACCTTATCCACTCGTGTTGCTATTTTCAGGGAGCTATGGACATGCACCCCAAGATCCCTAAAGTATATCAATTCTTCTGAGGGTCCTGCCATTTACTGTGCACTTTCCACTTGCATTTTACCTCTCTAATTATAACTCTGATCTCTCTCTCTGCACCTTCTCTGTGGCTGTAACAATCTATTCTGCACTCTGTTCTGTCACTCTGATGCACTTTGTATGGTACGGTCTGTGTGTATAAGAACACAAAACAACACTTTTCTCTATATCTCAGTACATCTGACAATAAATCAAACTCAAATTCAAATCAAACTTAAACTCAAGATGTTTACCTTACACCTCTGTCTGCAATACTTCCTCTATAATGTGTCGACTTAAAATTATCAGATGGGCACACAATGTGGTTCACTTACACTTGCTAGACATTGTATATATTCATAGGCAGGCACCTGGCCTGGAAAAGGAACATGCCCAGACGTTGAGCTTTATTTGAAATACACTAAACAGGAGAATGATACTTCCCCAGTGATTTTTCCATGGCAACGCCCTGACGAGGCAGAATTACCTTGCTGTCCAATGACTACCCTTTTTTCTTGCCATATAAGTAGCTGCTTCCTTCTTTGTTTCAGTCCTGATGAATGCAAGACTTAAAGATTCTTCAATAGTTTTTATTTCTTCATCAATACTCAAATTCTGTCCTGTCATCTGATTTATTCTCATTAAACAGATATTATATGCAATAATCACATTTTTCCTTTAAAATTACAATTAATAAGGAGAAAACATTCCTGGGCAGCTTCAGCTTTTTTTTGTTTCTTTATGATTTATGAGCAGTAAAGTAGTTAGAATCATAGAATCCCTACAGTGTGGAAGCGGGCCATTCAGACCATCGAGTCCACACTGACCTTCTGAAGAGCATCCTACTCAGATCAACTCCTCTACCTTATCCCTGTAACCCTGCATTTTCCCCGTGGCCAATCCACCTAACCTGCACTTCCCTGGACACTATATGCAATTTAGCATGGCCAATCCACCTAACCTGCACATCTTTGCACTTCGGGAGGAAACCCATGCTGACACGGGAAGAATGTGCAAACTCCACACAGTTGCCCAAGGGAATCAAACCCGAGTCTCTGGTGCTGTGAGGCAACAGTGCTAGCCACTGTGCCACCACTGAGCTACTAGACCACCACTGAGCCATTGCAGTTGAATGTTTCTGTGGGATTTTATTGTGTACAAATATGACCATAAGATCAAGTTGGCCATTCATCCCCTCATGTCTGCTTCACCATTCAGTGGGATCATAGCTGATCTGATAATCCTCAACATCATTTCTCTGCCTTTTCCTCATAACCCTTGATTCCATTATTGAATAAGAATCTGTTGTCTAGCCTTGAATATAGTTAATGACGTGGCCTTGACAGTGTCTCTGGTAAAGAATTACACAGGTTCACTGTCTTCTGAGAGAAGAAGGATTATTCGAGGGGCTGAGAGGGTGATAGATAGAAGCTGCAGGGACATAGTTACGCCAGAGAACAGAGGTAGCTGGGTAACAGTTAGAGGTGGGAAGGGGAGGAAGCAGGCAGTGCAGGGATCCCCTGTGGTCGTTCCCCTCAACAATAAGTATACCGCTTTGGATACTGTTGGGAGGGACGGCCTAGCAGGGGTAAGCTTCAGTGACCGGGTCTCTGGCACGAGGTCCGGCTCTGAGGCCCAGAAGGGAAAAGGGGAGAGGAGGAGAGCGCGAGTTATAGGAGACTCTATAGTTAGAGGGACAGACAGATGGTTCTGTGGACATGGGCAAGACTCTCGGATGGTTTGTTGGCACCAACGACATAGGTAGGAAGAGGGGTGGGGAGGTCATTCAGGAGCTCAGGGATTAGGCTGGAAGCTAAAAGCTAGGACGGACAGAGTCGTCATCTCTGGGTTGTTGCCGGTGCCACGTGACAGTGAGGCAAGGAATAGGGAGAGAGTGCAGTTGAACACGTGGCTGCAAGGATGGTGTAGGAGGGGGAGCTTGGACTGCATTCTGGGGAAGATGGGACCTGTACAAGCAGGACGGGTTGCACCTGAACCAGAAGGGAATCAATATCCTGGGGGGTAGGTTTGCTAGC
>NC_057713.1:2817478-2819954 GCF_004010195.1 Chiloscyllium plagiosum
CCCCGGGTACAACAGAGTGTTACAAGGGGACATAAATTTAAGGTGTAGGGAGGAAGGTAGGGGGGGAATATCAGGGGAAGGTTCTTTACCCAGAGAGTGGTGGGGGCATGGAATGTGCTGCCTGTGGGAGTGGCAGTCAGAATCATTGGTGACCTTTAAGCGGCAATTGGATAGATACATGGATAGGTGTTTAAGCTAGGACAAATGTTCGGCACAACATCGTGGGCCGAAGGGCCTGATCTGTGCTGTATTGTTCTATATTCTATGTTCTAAGAAATTCCTCTTTATCTTTGTCTGAAATGTACAGTCCCTTATTTTGAGACAATGTCCTCTATTTCTAGACTCTCCCAAAGGGGAAACAATATTTCTATAAGTACTGTATCAAGTCCCCTAAGAATCTTATATGTTTCAATCAGCATTTGATGTGCGTCATTGACTGTGAAACATTGGAGCATCCTGAGGCTGTGAAACACACTTTGTTTCTTCCTTCAAAGTAAAGGAATTCATAATAATTATGTGCTCTATTACTAGACATTCTAGTAAAACTGCATTAAAGTCAATAGCACAGTGAGAGAGAAATTTGTACCTGTAGTTACTTTCCTTAATATAAGGATCTTTTCTATGTGGAGTTTTTCAGTCCTTTTCCTGGCCACAATGTCTAGTTATTGAGATAGAAGACAAAATCACAATTATGTGTATTTGCAGCTGGATGGACCAAGAAAGTGTTACGGTCAGATAATACAGCCAACATACTGGGAGCCTGGATAGTTCAGAGAAAGGATAATTGGCCTTTTGTTGTGGTGCATCTCTTCTCTTTCAGTTTATTTGGAACTAAATGTATTTCAGCACACTTTCCAGTATCAGCAGAGTATGGAATGCTGACTTATAACTGATTTATACACTGTGAGTATTGTTCTAACATTAGAATTGGATACCCTATTGAATGATGGTTCATTCCAACCTAAATTATTGCTCAAGTTAAAGAAATTCCCTCTGATACCAATGTAGTTGAACAAAAGACTTTTTATTATTCTTTTATAAATGTTCAGTAACTACATCAGATTCTTTAATGCTTAAACCATGCAACCGACTTGTATCTGCTTGTAGCTCTTGCTATGGAAAGGTGGCTGACTTTATTCCAGGTGCCTCTTCATCATTGAGAGATGGGGTAGTGTCAGCAGGCATCCATTGGGAGGCGATGATGTGCATAGAAGCTTCTCCTCAGTCTCTTCTGGAGATGCCCTTCCTCCCCACTTACCCCTGTCTGCGATCACAAACAGCACCTTTGTCTTCCAATGGCCAGACAGTCATTTTTCCAGTGTGGATAGGATGCACATGGAGATCCTACAGATTCCTTGTTATAGATGTTGGGATATCATGTTGTGGATGTACAGGACATGGTGAGGCCGCTTTTAGAATACTGCATTAATTTCTCTGCTATAAGAAATACTTGACAAATTTGAAAGGGTTCAGAAAAGATTCACAAGGATGTTGCTGGGATTGGAGGGTTTGAGCTACAGGGAGAGGCTGCGGCTCTTTTCCGTGGAACATCGGAGGCTGAGGGGTGACCTTATCGAGGTTTATAAAATCATGAGGGGCATGGATAGGATAAATAGACCAGGTCTTATTCCCAGGATAAAGGGAGTCCAAAACTAGAGAACATAGGTTCAAGTTGAGAGGTGCAAGATGTTAAAGGGACCTGAGGGGCAACTTTTTCATGAGGAGGGCAGTATGTGTATGGAATGAGTTGCCAGAGGAAATGGTGGAGGCTGGTACAATTATAATCAAAACATGTATCAGTGCCGGCTTGGAGAGCTGAAGGTCCTGTTCCTGTGCTGTATTATTCATTGTTTTTTGTTCAATATTTAGAAGCCATCTGGATGGGTTTAGAGGGATATGGGTCAAATGTTGGGAAATGGGACTAGATCAGTTTAGGATATCTGGTCAGCATGGACGAGTTGGACTGAAGGGTCAGTTTCCATGTTGGATGATTCCAATTGCAAGGGAAATTGAAAATTCCATGATCAATTCCTCTCCACATGGAACCCTTCAAGAGTATCCATTTAAATTTGAGGATTGATTAAGTAAGTTATTCAGCAAAAGTTGTGATGTGCAGGTGCTATTGTTGCACAGGGGTGGACAAAGTCAGAACTCACCAGGTTACAGTCCAATAGGTTTATTTGAAATCTCAAGCTTTTGGAATGCTGCTTCTTTGTCAGGTGAAGTTGTATTATTAAATACAGAGTCAAACTCCTGAGTAGCTATTCAATTGATGCCATGCTTACCTCACACTGCCCCCTAGACAATGGCCTATCATTGCTCTTAAACTCTCCAGGATGTAATACCCCTGACCCCGCACCAGACATGCTCACCCCTTCCCGCTCTTGACTCGCAGACTCTTTCTCCCCTCGACCTGGCTTCTCCCTCCCCCACTCAATACATACCCCCCCCCCACCCTCCGGTTTTTAACCCCATT
>NC_057713.1:2820704-2855354 GCF_004010195.1 Chiloscyllium plagiosum
TCCACACACACACACACACACAGATATATATACACACACATACACACTCTTACAGACCTACACACTCACGCTCTCTCTCAAGCTGTCTCTCACTCACAGACATATACCCCTTTACATCACTTTACACTCACACACATATACATACACACATTCTCTTACTGACACTCATATCCCCCCCTGCCAAACACATCCACATGCGGCGCGCGCGCGTACACACACACATATAAGTTTGTGGGGTGAATTTGTACTTACAGAATTGCATTTTATTTTGCTCAAAAACTGCATAGATCTGTGTAAAATTCTGTAAATCCCACTTTAAAAATAGAATCAGTCTGACCTAACATTGGGACTCAGACCTTAACTTCACACCTCCAATGCATTATCTGAGTTGAGATGGCACCTATTGTTAAAAGTGATCTTGTGAATGTAACTTTTTAAAATTTCTGGGATTTACATAGGAAGGAACCATATGAGGCAGCATGGTGGCTCAGTGGTTAGCACTGCTGCCTCACAGCGCCAGGGACCTAAGTTCTATTCCAGCCTTGGTTGATTGTGTGGAGTTTTCACATTCTCCCACGTGTCTGCGTGGGGTTCCTCTGTGTGCTCCAGTTTCCTCCCATAGTCTAAAGATGTGCAGGCCAGGTGAATTGGTCATGCTAAATTGCCCACAGTGTTAGGTATATTAGTCAGAGGGAAAAGGGTCAGGATGGGTTACTCTTCAGAGGGTTGATGTGTACTTGTTGGGCTGAAGGGTTTGTTTCCACACTGTAGGGAATCTAATCGAATCAAAACTAACATGATCATTCTAAAAGATGTTGTGTGGTTTTTAGCTTTGAACCAGTCTACCTCACTATCAGCCTGGCACTTGACCCTCCGAGCAGTTGACCCAACTGTCACTTTAGCCACTTACTCAGTTTCCTCACCAAGCCACCTGCCCTGCCACCATACCATTCAGTGATTCATCCATCACCCATTTACTATATTTACATTGGTCATTAAACTTATCTTATAGCAACAAGTGCCATATTATGAGGCTTTGTCTTCTGCACTAATTCTGTTTGTGCTCTCTGCTTGGTTTGTAGTGCTGAGGAATTCCTTTGCATCGTAGATCAAGAATTCTGGCCTTTTTCACTGTAACTAGGCAAATAGGCATGTTTTTTTCTGATCAGAGTTGGACTCAACAGTTCAGATGCTAATCGGAAGATTTGGGCCAATATTTTACAGCTGAAAATGTATTGCTGGAAAAGTGCAGCAGGTCAGGCAGCATCCAAGGAGCAGGAGAATCGACGTTTCGGGCATGAGCCCTTCTTCAGGAATGAGGAAAGTGAGACAAGGTGGGGGGAGGGGAAATGAGGAAACCGGAGAAATCTGAGTTCATCCCTTGTGGTTGGACGGTTCCTAGGCGGAAGATGAGGCGCGAGGAAGAGCACCTTTTATCTTAGCCTGCTTGGCACACTTTCCTCATTCCTGAAGAAGGGCTCATGCCCGAAACGTCGATTCTCCTGCTCCTTGGATGCTGCCTGATCTGCTGCGCTTTTCCAGCAACACATTTTCAGCTCTGATCTCCAGCATCTGCAGTCCTCACTTTCTCCTAGCCAATATTTTACAGGTCATTCTCAATTTTGGGAGGACTAAATTTTTAAAGGTAAGGCAATTAAAACATTGGTCTTTAGAAATTATCAGAACACCTCAAATGTTGACAGTTTAAAGCATAAACTGTGTCTGTTTAATAAAGTCAGACTAGAAGGGACAGAGAAAGAGAACTACAAAATGGCAAATGGGCTCATTTCGCTTCAAAACTAGTGATAGGATGCCTGAGCAGCATTGTCCTGCCTTTGTTAGAGGTGAATTAGTTTCACAAAACCCGGTTTGATTTTGAATTTAAAAGTTAATTAATTTAAGTATTCATCAGACCTTTCAGAATGGAACCTTGGATCAAATTAAGGGAATCTATGGGGTTTTTCCAGAAATTCTTTGTGATTGAAGGTGAAAACACTTGGCTTCATGTGGGTATAAGTTCAGAAAACAGAGGGAAAGCATTGCCAAGAGTTGTGCCCACCTGTGTACCTACAAAATCTAGTTATTAGAGATCAGGGTTCATTCTAATCTTCAGTCACTGCATGGGAATTGTGAGTAAAGCTCAGGCTTGAGCTTAAAAGTCTCAGCTGTTACAAAGGAGCTGGGTAGAAAGATTTGATATTATTTCCAGGAAAGTGGGTGACTTTAGTCTGGGAAGTAACTAAAAACTTTCTCAGTGAGGTCAAATTGAAGATGCAGAAGTTCAGTTGGCGACTTCAGCTTAAAGTATTTTAAAAAAGATTTTGGCATGGGACGTGAGTATCGCTGGCTGGGCCAACATTTATTGTCCATCCCTAATTATCCTTGAGACGATGATGGTGAACTGCTTTGTTGAATCTGTTGGGAATACATAATGCTTAAAATTAACTACGTGAAGAAAGCAGGAAGAGATGTAAGTATTTGGACAATTTTGGAACACAGGAACAGGAGAAGGCCACTCAGATATCTGGTCTGTTCCACCATTCAATATGATCATGGCTGATTGAATAATTCAATGCCTTTTGTGAGTTCATCTCATTTGAAATTCTCAACAATTCTATGGCTGTCAACATTTCAATGTCTTTGACATGAAATTAGCTGGACCGAAGGGTCTGTTTCCATGCTGTACGTCTCTATGACTCTATGGACTATGGGAAGTTTTCCCATTTTTACTCTGCGTTTGGATTCTTGGCCCACTATGATTTTCCTTTACATTATTTAAGCCTAAATCATCTCTGCAGAGCAGTTTTGTCTTGTCATTTGTGTATCTCTGGCATTAAAAGAATGTATTTTCTTTCTGTGTATTAGCTTAGCCGTTAAATTGTTTTACTTGTTATTGTAAGAATATTGTTTCTAATAATCACATCATTTTCGAGGTAATTAGGAAATCCTGGTGGCTGTTCTTTTTATTCTGGATCATTGATTTACAAATGTCCAACCTATGAGCTTGTGTACTTATGAACATGATCCAATACAGGAGTGTAATTTTAAAGGTCTGGCATACTAACGTTTCTAATGCATGCAAAAGGCTGCCTTATATTGTCCTACATTGTTGCGATTTGCATACAAATTGACCTGTGAATGGACTCAAGTACAGAACCTGTTCTCAGTCCGGGAATTGTCTGTATAGTCAAAAACAGAAACATATTGGTCATTTTGATGATTAAAGAAAACATTTACACTTTTGTTACAGCTTGTGGCGTAGCGGGGCTTGATAACCAACTTACCCCTCCTGTTAGAGGTCTAACAAATCACTGCAGTCCTTTGTGTGAATGAACACTTTGTAATGAACACACTTCATATTTAGTATTGTTTGCAGGATCTAACTTTTGAAGGATTGTGAAAAATTGGTTGACTTCAAATCTTTTGGAAATCCCTGGACTTGTTTTTTTAAAAAATAGATTATAGAAGGATCAATGTGATATTGGAGTTTTTAAAAAAAATAGGATTCCTAGTAAGCACATAACTGGTGCTAATTGCTTGTTCCACCGTAGCTCAATGGTTAGCACTGCTACCTTACAGCAGCAGGGATCTGGGTTTGATTCCATCCCTCAGGCAATTGACTGTGTGGGGTAGATATGTTCTCCCTGTGTCTGCATGGGTGTCCTCTCTCAGTTGAAAAATGCAAATTAGGTGGATTGGCCACGCTAAATTGACTGTTAGTGTCCAGAGATGTGTAGGCTCGGTGGATTAGCCAATGTAAATGTGGGGTTATAGTGAATAGGGTAGGATGCTCTTCACAGGATCAGTGCACACTTGATGGGCTGAATGACCTCTTTCTGCATGTAGGGATTCATTCTATGAGATGTAGTTGTAAAGTGGGAAATGGAAAGGAGTTTATTTCTCAGTGTACTGTGAGTCTCTGGAACTCTCTTCCCAAACATTGGTGGAAGCAAAGTCTTTGAATATTTTTAATACATAGAGAGAAAGATGTTTGCTCAGTTTGTAAAGTCATTAGGAGATAAGCAGGAATGTGGAGTCATCAGATCAGCCATCATTCCCTTTTGAATGGTGGGCAGGCTCGAAATGCTGAGTGGCCTACTTCTCTTCCTAGTTTGTATGTTTGGATGTACTGGGACCTTCTGTCATTTCTCCAAATGGACTCTACCTTGCCAAGGTGAACTTCAGCTTTGTTTTGGTAAAGATTTCCAGCATAGGACTAATATTCTTGGCAAAATCTTAATCAGGAATCTAGAAAGTTTTAACTTGAGTGTCAGACAAGTAGAGCTCCCAATTGCTGTTTGGAATGAGAGACATAGTGACAGACATCAAATTATTTGTAAATGAAAGTTAAAAGTTTTACCAAGGTGTGGTTTTGTTCAATTTACACTCCAGATTCCAAACGCGATTGTGAAGATTTATTTAGAACACGAGCCCGTGAGAGGATTACAAGAGATGATGATGTTATCTGCACTACAGAATATTCCCGGATTTTACCCCTTGAGAATGGCGAGGTAAGAGATGGGCTAAAATCAAGAAGCACTGTTCATTGGTGAGGTTACTAATAGATGCTGAAAGTAAATTTTCCTTTTACAGACCCCTAGTTGGTGAGAGTTCTCTGCATTCAGCTGTTGTAACAAACAAATAAATCATATACCTGGATGAAAATTACTGAAACCAATTCTTTCAACTAACTATTGATACAAAGGGAAATTAATAGAGTTTTCATATTTATGACTTGATTTGAGTAAAGAAGGAAAAACTGTTTCGTAAACAGATACAGATTTAAGATAATGAAGCAAAAGAGCCAAAGGGAAAATTGCAGAAAATTTCTTTTTAATTGAACAAATTATTGTGAACTGGACACTGCCTGAAAAGGCAGAGTATGTCCAAGCAGTAATGACTTTCAAAGGAATTGGATAAATATTTAGAAAGGAGAAGTGACCCAAATGATAGATGAGGGCAAGAGACAGACATTTACTACATGGACTTTAGTAAAGCCTTTGATAAGATTCTGCATGATAGACTGATAGGTAAAGTTAGATCACATTGGTTTCAGGGAGACAACTTGTCAATTGGATACAAAATTTGCTTGGCTGTAGGGGACAGAGAGTGATGAGGGAGGGTTGTTTATTGGACTGGAGACCTGTGACCAGTGGTGATCTGTAGGGATTGTTGCTGGGTCCACTGATGCTTGTCATTTATAAAAATGATTTGGACGCGAATTTAGGAAGCATGATTAGTAAGTTTGTGGATGATACCAAAACTGATGGTGTGGTAGACATTGAAGAAGATTATCTAAGATTACAAAGGGATCTTGATCAAGTGGGCCAATAGGCTGAGGTTTGGTAGATAGAGCTTAATTTGGATAAATGGATAAATATAAATTCCACTTTGGAAATAGAACAGTCTGACTCAAGATTGGGATATAGACAGCCTCTGACCTCATACATTTAATGCATTGTCTGAGCTGAGATGTCACCTTTTGTTATAAAACCTTAAGTTATCTCAAGGAGGTGATTTGAAAGGAGGTCTGGGATTTACATATTAATGAACCGAAACCTGCAACCCATTCTAAAAGATGTAAGACTTAGCAACAATCCAGGTTTGTTCAATATATCATTTCAGTTGCATGACACTGTAATATTTTGCTCTAAATTCTGTGTCTTATGATCTTACACTCCACAACCACCTGATGAAAGAGCAGTGCTCCGAAATCTAGCGCTTCCAAATAAACCTGTTGGACTATAACCTGGTGTTGTGTGATTTTTAATTTTGTCCACCTCAGTCCAACACCAGCTCCTCTACATGGTACAATTGCAACATTTAAAAGGCACCTGGATGGGTATGTGAGTACAAAGGGTTTGGAGGGATATGGAGCAAATGCTGGCAAATGGGACTAGAGTAGGTTAGGATATCCGGTCAGCATGGATGAGTTGAACCGAAGTGTCTGTTTCTGTGCTGCACATGTCTACGACACTATGACTATCACTCTAGAAAAGAGCACAGGAATTGGGATTAATCGATACCTCTTCAAATGGGTATGATGGGCTGAATGTTCTCTGATTCTGCTTAGTGCATTAGAAATAACTTCTGCTTGATATACATGGTAAACTTGTACCATCATCTAATGATAATATTGTCCCTAGATTGTTATATCTTTGGTGAATGGTCGTCCAGGATCCACAAACTTCAATGATTCTCCTGTCTTAAGAGAATTCACAAAGGCTACAAACATCCGACTACGATTTCTTAGGACCAACACTTTATTGGGTCATCTAATTTCCAAGACTCAAAAGGATCCCACAGTCACTCGAAGGGTAGGTGCAGTGCTGACTACAGAGGCAAAACTTTGGTTTGAGATTATAGGATCTTGCATCCTATAAGGGCAGAAGTTTTCCTGTAAGTCTTTCTGGAAAGTGAAATGAATGGAGGTAATGTTTAGTCATTCATTTTGTTTGTTTCCTTAGTATTACTATAGCATCAAGGACATCAGTGTTGGAGGCCGATGTGTCTGCAATGGACATGCTGACAGTTGTCGTGCAAAGAATCCAGAAAACCCATTCCAGTAAGTTATTTAATTTCAACCTGTAACTTGAAAATTTTCAACTATAATGATAGTGGAAATGTTGAGCATTAAACATTTATCTGCATAGAAAATACCATTCATAAATTCATTTCAGGTTGTTTGTTAAAAAAAAATCACATAATAAGATATTAGCATATGTGGCCCAAAGCAAGATAAAAGAAATGTTTTTAAGGAGAGTGTTAAAGGAGGAGAGAGAGAGAGATGCAGAGTTCTAGAGCAGGGAATTCCAAAGCTTGTGACCAGCCAGCTGAGAGTAGGGACACCAAAGGACAAATTCAAGTACTTTCAAAAGACCAGAAGTGAAGAAGTGCAGAGACCTTAGAGGACTTTTGAGCCAGAGATAGTTACAAATATTAGGGAAGTTGGGAGAGCTAGCCCATGGAGGGATTTGAAAAGAGCAAAAGTTTTGTAGAAATATAGGAACTAGGAGCCTTTCTAGTTCTCTTAGAATTTTATAACTTTCTATTGTTTTAAAGTTCCTGAATATAGTCCTTACAGATCCAGACTATGGAGCTCTACTTCATATATTTAGATACTACTTTTTAATGTAATAAAATGTGCCAAGGCATGTTTACAAGAACATTATAATGTAGAATGTGACACCAAGCCACATCATGAGATATTAATCATTCAGTAGCACAGAACCTGTGTGTCACTGAAATAAGTGACGTGATGTTAAGGCTTTTCATTTTGTACTCGTCAGAACTGATAGAAGAATGCCAAATATCAAAGGGAGCAACAATTTATGCTGCCTCAGATTAGAGTGCTGATGGATTGGCATGTTGACTCTGGTTTGTCAAGGCATTGTCAGGGAGCTAGTGTCCCTCTCAGTTTTGATTACAAGTAATTCAAAAAAGGCACAATGCCTAGAATGTTGCTTTATTCCTGAACAGGATAGATTTCTGCATTTGAACACATGGAGCTTTAAATATGTTTTATCAAGCCACATTGCAAGTCTAACTGATAAACTTGAAATGATTGCTAGTGTATATCTTAGTACATTCAAGACTGTTCAACCAGTGCTATCTTCTTGCAGAAACTCAAATAAAATTAGACATTATGTTCTGAGTTTTGGAAAAAATGGAGCAGTTTTAACTTTTAAAATAAATTCTCAAATGAAACCTCAATGGCTGGCCCTTTATTCTGGAGGTATGATACTTCATTTTAGATTATCTATGCAGGAGAAAATCTTCTCACAATCCATCCTGTGAAGCTCTGTAAAACATTTGATGTTCCACTGTGATCTTTAAAAGTCCTCCAAACTCAAGCGAGTAGAAAAAGAGTCTTATTTCAAATCAAACAGCGATGAGGCATCTTTCATTTTCTCGGTGACAGCACCTTCCAAGCCCACAGCCACTTCCATCTAGAAGGACAAGGGCAGTAGATACATGGAAACACCACCCCCTTCACATTCCTCTCCAAGCCACTCACCGTTCTGACTTGGAAACATATTGCTTTAGCATTAGCATTCCTGGATCAAAATCCTGGAATTCCCTCTGTAAGGGCAGTGCGGGTCTACCAACAGCACGTGGACTGCAGCAGTTCAAGAAGGTAGCTCACCACCACCTTCTCAAGGGGGCAACTAGGGACAGGCAGTAAATGCAGAATAGCAGCAACACCCCTACCTCATGAGTGAGCACGGTTACGATAGTGGCAGAGTAAGATGCTCCAGCCGGAGCTCCTCTGTTTGCCAGCTCCATTTCCTTTTTTTTTTCTCTTGCTGTGGTTTTTCATTCCCTGCCTGCCAACTTCCACCTTCTTTAAGTATCCTACCTGGAGGGAAGAGAGAACAGAGTCCAAGACATGCCTGGCATGGGAGACAAGTTGAGTCACAGCTGGAGTGGCTGCAGAGCAGCATAGGCTGAGTCCCAGAAGTGAGTCGTGGCTGGAGCCAGAATGGGAGCAGAGTGAACATGGGCCTAGTCCTAGAACTGATTGGTGACTGGAACAGGAGTGGGAGCAGAGCGAGCGTGGGCTGAGTTAGGAGTACGAGTCCTGGACAGAGGCCAGCGCGTGCAGGCAGTGAGGCCTCATGTTCTGAAGCCCAGCAGGTATGGACTCAGTGAAAAAGGACTATAACTTGAGTACTTTAAAAATACTTTTTATCTTCATTGTGGACTTTTTACTCTGTATTCCCATGATTGCCTTTTTTAAAAGCTATTTCAATTCTGCGACAACACTTAATGTATCTGTACCTAGGTACCCTGTACCTAAGATGACGATGCTGAGAGGCAACATTACAAACCTTTCACTGCACTCATTCAAGTCCAGTAACAATAAAGGCCGTTTGCTGAATGAAAAAACACCAGAGGGATACCATGCATCATTGTTATAGCATTGTATTAGCAACATATACAGCCATGAGTATGTAATTTCATACTCATTTCAATATAATTTTTAGGTTTCAGAATTTGGGTTTTAAATGTAAAATAACTGACAAGCTTCCTTAGTTTGAGAAATTGTTAAGCAAAGTGTCAAATAATGTCAATTCAAAGAATAGTTTGTATTTACTATTTTCGTGTTCATTCATTTTTGTTTATTCATGGGATGTGGGTGTCTGGACCAGCATTTATTGCTAATCCCTAGTTGCCCTTGGGAAGGTGGTGATGAGCTGCCTTCTTGAACACCTGTGGTTCATGTGCTATGGGAGACCCACAATGCTGTTTAGGAGAGAGTTCTAGGATTTTGACCCAGCAACACTGAAGGAATTGAAATATATTTCCAAGTCAGTATGGTGAGTGTCTTGGAGGGGAAATTGCAGGTGGTGGTCTTCGCATGTATCGCCTGCCCTTGCCCTACTTGTTGGTAGAAATCATGGGTTCGGAAAGTGCTGTTGGGGGAGTCATGGTGAGATACTGCAGTGTATTTTGTACATTGTACACAAAAATGCTACTGTGCATCAGTGATAGGAAGAATGGAAGTTGAAGGTGGAGATGGCTTCTGATCAAAAGGGCTGCTTTGTTTCTTGAGCATCATTGGCACTTTGCTCATCCAGGCAAATGGAGAGTGTTCCATCAAAATGAAGAATAAGTGTTAACAGTGTCAAACAAGAAGGAACATTTGGTCCTTTTTGAGTCTTAGAAGAGACTAGATGTTTAGAGTTATATTCATGAAGAGTTTATTTATTTATGGAGATGACACTTTAGAGAATATTTAAAAATGGTGAGCAAAGGGAAGTTTAATGTATCAAAGTATTTTTCAGATCAAATTACAGGTATAAAATTGTAGTTAATTAATGAAAATTGTCATCTGGGACATCACAGTTGTGCCACATAATGCTAAACCAAAATGAGGGGCTTTTGGTGCTGTGGTAGTGTCCCTACCTCTGAGCCAGAAGTTCAAGTATCACCTGCCCCAGTGTCATAACATTTTGAGCAAGTTAATTAGAAAATATAATAAAACACTAAAGGAGGCCATTTCATATAATCCCTACAGTATGAAAGTAGGACATTTGGCCCATCAAGTCCACACCAACTCTCTGAAGAGCATCTCACCCAGACCCATCCCCCCAAACCTTATTCCTTGTAATCCTGCATTTCCCATGGCTAGCTCACCTAACCTGCACATCTTTGAACTGTGGGAGGCAGTCAGAGCACCCAGAGGGGCCCCACACAGACATGGGGCAAATATTCAAGCTCCACACAGTCACCCAAGGGTGGAATTGAACCCAGATCTCTAGTGCTGTGAGTCAGCTGTGCTAACCACTGAGCCACTGTGCCTGCCCAGTCATTCTTGTGCTATCCAGTTATTCTTGATATAGCTCTGACAATTTTCCCTCTTCCAGTATATGTTTTGTTTCAAGTAATCATTGAGAAGGTATAGTATTAATATAACTGGATTAGAAATCCCAGGCTAATTTTCTGAGGGAATGGTTTCAAATCCCACAATGGCAGATGATGGAGGTGGAATTCAATTTTTCAAAAAATCTAGAATTAAGAGGCTAGTGTAATGTTGACCACTGTCAATTGTCATTAAAACCCCATGTGGTTCACTCATGTCCTTCAAAAAGGAAATCTGCTGTCCTTATCTGGTCTGGCCTACCTGTGACTTCAGACCTACAACAATGTCATTAACTTTTAACTGCCCTCTGGGTAAATAAGAATGGTCAATAAATACTGGCCTAGTCAGCAATGCCCATAACCTGTAGATGAATGAGAAAAAGAATTTTGTTTCCACAGCTCTTTCAGGCTGTTTATTGCCATTCACAATCATCCATTGCAAAAGTTACATCCTCATTATCTCTGTTGCTGGTTTTTTCAGAGCTACCTTAGCCATTATTTGATAATTGTGAAAGGATGTTTATATAGTTACTGACTAAGATGTTATTTGTCAAAATTTATTGGCTCTAATTCAATCCATTTACATTGGTTGTCTCTGACTGTGTGTTATTAACAAAGGTTATAATGTTCAGGTTGCAGTGTGAGTGCCAGCATAACACATGTGGAATATCATGTGACCGGTGTTGCCCTGGATATAGTCAGAAACAATGGCAACCAGCCACTACTTCATCTGCAAATGAATGTGAACGTGAGTATTCATACCTATTTTATCTAAACACAGACTAAGGAACGTTTTTGCCCTCAGGGAGCAGATTTTTTTAACAGACATGATGAACTCTGCCAAGTCATAATGATGACACCTCACTGAGGTAGTGTGCTGGAAATTCAGAGTCTTCACAAAAGTAAAAATATTATCAAAGTATACACAACTTTCCAATTTATCTGTTGTTTTAGATGCAGGTTGACAGAAAGCATGGACTAGGTTTCTGTACTTAAGAAGGATTACTGCTTATGACAAATAAATAGGTCCCACCTGCAGGAAGATACTTATAAACCATGGCTATAAAACTCTACTAGTTAAAACTTTATTCCTTTATATATCTGCCCCAACAGACGCATACAAACAGACACACAAAATAAAGAATTGGTGTTATGAGTGGAGGGAAAAACTGGGAAGGCAGTTCAATAGTCCCTATCCACAGAGTTTATTCAGTGAATCTTTTTGGCTTACCAGGACTTGCTGAACTTAAATTGTCTTCTCCAGGTACTTACAATTACTTATATGAGGAACAGATCACCTACTTCACAATTTACAAAGCCTCTGACCTATTCATCAAGAGCACACTTACAGCAACTAGTGAGGGAAAATAAACTGATTGTCTTCAGGCTTTAGATGCTCTATACTGAAGAGAAAAAGACACCACTCCATTTCTGAAGTCCAACGACTTCTATATCATTACACCCACAGTCTGGGAGTCAATCAATCAGTTGTTTTCCAGAAGTATTAATTCTCTGTTTCCAGATGAGCTTTTTGACTTGGTTCAACAGACTGCTGTTCCATCAGTCCTGACATTCCTACATTCAAATCGTGCCAGGCTAATGTGCTACGTCCACGTGCATCTCTGCAGATTACTGAGTAGTCATACAACATTCTCCTGTAGTCCCTCCACCTCCAGGAGGATGCCATGACCAAATACATCTTTCCCTCCCCTTCATTGTCAGCATTTTGCAGGGACTGTTCCCTCCATGACACTCTCGTCCATTCCTAATGTTTGCTCACTCTTTTTTCTGACCTAGGTCTGTTGCAATGTTGCAATGAAGGTCAGTGCAAGCTTGAGGAACAATGCTCCATTGTTCTTGACACCGCAAAACCAGAGGAAATAGTTTCTCTATCTATTTTTTAAAATTATTTAATTATCTTAAACACTTCAATTAAATCACCCCTTAATCTGTTGTACTTGAGAGAATAAAAATGTTGTCCATGTAACAATCCTTCTAATTTAATCTTTTTAGTCTAACAAGCTCTGACAGTATAACCTCCAGCCTGGTTGTTTTTTTTATTAGAACTCTGTTTAGAAGTTGCTGTTTGGTATGCTTGTAAAATCACTGTAAAACACAGTGCCTCAGCCTTCACATGGAACAGTGCAGTGGGGATTAAACAGTGATGTTCCACAGCTACTTTCTGGCAGAGAGAAAGCTGGATGTCTGCCAACAGCTCATAAAGAGAAAGTTTCCTCCTTTTTTATTGTTTATTTTGCTACATTCCAGACCTGTAATTCTAAGATTAGACTTGCCTTGACCAAGTGAAAAATAGATGGTGAACCCATGAACTTCAATCAAAAGAAGCTAACAATTTGATGTGACATTATTTGTAACATCCCAAACATTAACGATAGTTCCCACAAAGAAAGCATGAGAAAATAGAAGAGACAACTGGCCTGTCTCATTCTCCAGTAGCTTGCTTCACATTTTGTAAGCTTCTTTCCTGGGAATTGCTGTCCTGTTAATTTAATGCAGTTTATACACAGCAAGGACTTTTCCCCTTCAAAGCTGAAAAGTCTCTGCCACAATTCAACATTTATAAAGTGGTGTGCGAAGTGTAAAGTATCTCAAATTACTTCATAGGATCATTATCAGACAGGATTTGAAGCTAAGATACAGCATAAAATAAAGTTCTAAGAAGATTCACTGGACTCAAAACATTAAACTTGTTTCTCTTTCACACAGATGCTGCCAGACACATTGAGTTTCGCCAGCAATTTCTGTTTTTGTTTTCAATCTTCTTCAGCATCTGCAGTTCTTTGTTTTGTAATAAAAGGATAGACAGGATGGATATGGATAAAACTTTTCCCTCAGTTTTGGTGTCTAGAATCAGGGGACACACAGGACTGAGCCACATAGGCTGAGAAATGGAGACTTTCTTGCCTCAGAAGGTTGTGAATCTTTGGAATTCTGTACCCCACGGAGCTGAGAAAACTCAATCACTGACTATACTTAAAATAAAAATTAACACATTTCTAAATGACCAATGATGTAAAGCGTTATAAAGATATTGAAAGAAAAAGGCACTGGAGTAGATGATCAGTAATAATAGAATTGAAAAGCTGAGCAGACTCAACAGTCTGACTGACCTAATGCTGTTCCTATATCTTTATAAGGAGATATTAAGTCAAGACCTTAGTCTAAGAGATACAGTTTAATTAAGAGTTGTAGGCAGAGAGATTTAGGGATAGAATTCCAGAACCTGTGGAGCTCAAAGTATAGCAACTGATGGTGAAGTGACTAAAATTGAAGATACTGAAGAGGAAGAAGGAGCATAGACATCTTGAAGGATTTACACTTGGAGGAGGTTTCAAGTACAGTTTAGGGTGAGACATTATTGTGATGTGCATTCAAGAAAGAGACTGTTAAACTTAGGACATTGTTCAACCATAAGTAAATATCAAAGTTTGTGAGAAGATTTGTAGCTCGGGTGCTTGTTGCTGTGGTTCTGTTCGCTGAGCTGGAAGTTTTTGTTGCAAACGTTTCGTCCCCTGTCTAGGTGTCGGAGGAAACACCACAGAAACGCTTCACAGGAGGCTCCCAATCACTGAGGATGTCACCTAGACAGGGGACGAAACGTTTGCAACAAAAACTTCCAGCTCGGCGAACAGAACCACAGCAATAAGTAAATATCAGACAGTATGAATAGTGATAATAGGGAAACAGGGCTTAATATGATCTACAAAAGAGGCAGCAAAGTTCAAATGTATGCCTATTACCTGGCAGCAGAATTTCAAACAGGGTAAGAAAGAGAATTTTGAGTAATTATGCATTTGAGTCATGGGTAGCAATGTCTTGCTTCAATTATACAAGGCTATGGTGAGACTACACCTGGTGTGTTATGTGCAGATTGGTCTCTTTATCGGAGAAAATATGTTTTGGCTCTGGAGGGAGTGCAGCACAGATTTACTATAATGATTTCTGGAATGGCAGGACTCACATATAAGAAGAAACTGAATCAGTTAGGATTATATTCACTGAAATTCAGAAAAGTGAGGAAGAATCTCATAGAAACCTATAAATTTCTAACAGGACTAGAAAGGGTAGATGCACAAAGGATGTTCCTGATGACCAGGGAGTCTAGAACCATGGGCCACAGTGTAAGGATATGGGAGAGGCCATTTAGGACTGAGATGAGGAGAAATCTTTTCGCCTGGAGAGTGGTGTGCCACAGAAAGCAATCAATACTGAAACAGTGTACGATTTCAAGAAGGTGTTGGATGTAACACTTGGGGCTTAATGGAATCAAAGCATAAGGGAGAAATATGGAAGGAAGGCACTGAGTTGAATAATCAGCATGATCATATTCAATGGCGGAGCAGGCTCAAAGGGCTGATTGGTCTATTCCTGCTACTAGTTTCTATGAATGGTCTCACCCAAAATATTAAAATATCTTTCTGTTTCAGGTACTGGCCATGCTGAGGTGCATTTCTAATTCTAATCTCTGGTATTCATATTAGAAAAAAAGTGCTTTTACTGTCATTGACATTGACTCATAATGTACTTCCAACAACTCATTCCAATAATAGTATACAGATCTTTGTTGACAGCTGCCCAGAAAGTCTTAATTCACTATTATTTTCAAAGAATCGTAAGATGCAAGTGGACAATGGATTAAATAGACTGGCATCCAATTTATAGCAAAGAAACAGACCATTTGACCCAAATGATCTGTGCCAGGGTAATGCACTACACAAGCCTCCTCTCATTTAGTCTCTTCCTTTCCCTCTGATGTACCTATTTAATTTCCTCTTGAATGTGTGTGTTCAATATGCACAATAACTGAATATTTCCAGACTTGATTATTCCATTGCTTCCCACCCAACAGCCCATCTTTTACATTTCATAAACTTCAGGTTCTTGAAATTTCTACTGTTGCTATCCTATTACACATCAAGTCTGGTCACGCATCATCCCTGTGGTCTGGTTTAGAGTCTGGCTTTTGGTACAATAGCACTTTGATTTTAAAATTCTTATCCTTGTATCCTTATCCCTCCATGATCTTGCTCTCTTCCTATCTCAATATTGTCATATTATGCTCTTGAATATCTGCACTCCAAATAATTCTAATTTGTTGTACATCTCTAATTTTAATCACTCCATTGGTGATTGTATTTTCATCCTAATATGCCCTTAGGTGGTTCACTGTTGAGCATTGATACCGTTTCTAAGAATGTTTTACTATTTTTAAGTACAATGTAATTATAATTTGTTGAAAATGTGTTGCTGGAAAAGCGTAGCAGGTCAGGCAGCATCCAAAGAACAGGAGAATCGACGTTTCTGGCATAAGCCCTTCTTCAGGAAGGCTTATGCCTGAAAAGTCGATTCTGCTGCTCCTTGGATGCTGCCTGACCTGCTGCGCTCTTCCAGCAACACATTTTCAGCTCTGATCTCCAGCATCTGCAATCCTCACTTTCTCCTCGAATTATAATTTGTTGCTTGATTTGATAAGAAGTTGAGAATTAGGGACAGAAGTAGGTCATTCAGCCCATCAGGCCTGCTTCATCATTCCGTATGATCAGCTGATCTGCTGCAGAATTCAGTTCCCTTTCTTTCCATCTCACCATAGCCCTTAACTCCTCAATATTTTGAAAATCTGTCTACCTCATCTTTATTACTGCATGTATTTGGGATGCCACCTTAGGATACAAAACCCAAACAGCTGAAAAAATGTTGAAGATAGATAAAGATAAATTATTTCATTATCTTGGGACTCCTTGGACAGTGATGGTTCAAGAAGGCAGCTCAATTCCACCACCTTATACAGAGCAATCAGGGATAAGCAGTAAGCGTTGTCCTTACCAGTGATGCTCATGTCTCAAAAAGGAATAAAAATGCCCTGAAGTTGTTGGCTTTCGGACTAGTAATGTATGAGGGAGACAAAGATGATTTTGATATTAATTTCTGGATCATTCTTACTCAGTGGTTAGCACTGCTGCCTCACACCGCCAGGGACTTGGGTTCGATTCCAGCCTCGGGTGACTGTCTGTGTAGAGTTTGCACATTCTCCCTATGTCTGCGTGGGTTTCCTCCGGGTGCTCCGGTTTCCTTCCACAATCCAAAGATGTGCAGGTTAGGTGAAATGGCCATGCTAAATTGCTCATAGTGTTAGGTGCATTAGTCAGGGGGTATGGGTCTGGGTGAGTTACTCTTCGGAGGGTCAGTGTGGACTAGTTGGGCCAAAAAGCCTGTTTCCACACTGTAGGGAATGTAATCAACTAATCTAATCTATATCCGAAAAGGTTTTGTGTTACCAAGTATCCAGTGATGTTGAACCAACAAAGTAAGTGACCAATGATGAGATATTGCCTTTCCAGGCACTTAGCATTACAAATGTCAGCATGCCCATTACAAGGACATCATTCTCCAAGTTATCATCATTTATTTTTGCCAGTATTGTTAAAATGGACATTGAGTTAACAGTTTCTTGATCATTTTACAGCGTGTAATTGCCATGGGCATGCCACAGATTGTTATTATGATGCTGAAGTCAGCCGGCGCAGAGTAAGCATGAACAGCTACGGGCATTATGAAGGTGGAGGTGTTTGCTTGAACTGCCAGGTATGAGGCAAGCTATTCAAGTCAGGACAATTTGTTCCATTAAAAGATAGCCAGGAATGTCATAGTTGAGAAGCATATGCCATGTGTTGCTGTCCCATCACAGATGTTTCCAGTACTTGTTAAACTAATTGTTGTAACTTGCCTTAATGTTGAAATGTTACAAATGTTTTCAACATCTTTATTAATTTGATCTTCTAGGAAAAAGACAACAAAATATCTTTTAAAGGCTTGCTTCGGCAGTAGAAATGTGTCAAATATTTCTTAACAGCAGTGCCCCATTAACTTGAGCAGACAAACACAAGACGTTTTTAATGACTCCGTAAATAGACACAGCAATTTCTGTGTTGGAGTCACTGTCATTGTGACATGGTGATTGAATTTAGCTGTTTACAGTCCATCTTGTGCAGCAACTTTAAATTGATAACATCTTTAACCAGATTTAAACAAGCATCAATAGTGCTGTTAACACTTTAATTTCATTTGATGGCTCTGAGCTCATGAAAATAAACCTTTTGCTAATTTTTTGAAATCATAAGCCTTAGTTGTCCAGTTGGAAAGTCAACATTAGAGATTGAGTCTGATTTCATAAAGTAAACCTCAATTGTTCACATGATAATTTATCATCTCAAACTAAGCAGTATCAGTGGCAGCAGAAGATTTAATGAGTCATGTATCTCTAAATTTCTCCATAGCACAACACAGCGGGAATAAACTGTGAACGATGTGCTCCATTTTACTATCGACCATCTGGCGTTCCAAAAGAGGCAGTGGATGGCTGTTTACGTATGTTTTTCTTGGGTTATTTTCTTTTTCCACCAGTGAAATGATTATTGTAAAAGCCTTCATGGAATCATTTTAGACTGTTATTTGAAAAGGAAGAATGTTGAGGTATGACAGCAGTAGACAGAACGCACCACGGAAAACTAAATGAAATACTCATTCAGAAAGCCAGTGCAGACATGATGAAGTAATAGACTTTTTCCTGTGTTGTAACAATTCTGTGATTCTGAGAGTAATTTTAACCTATCTGGCAGAGCAGGAATCCCATGGAATCCGTAAGACCATGAGAAATACAAACAGAAGTAGCCCATTCCTTTAGTCTGCTCCATCATTCAGTAGAATTATTGTTGATTCGAAATTCCTCACATTCACTTTCGTACGTTTTCTCCGTAACCCTTGATTCCCCAACTGATCAATAATCTATCCATCTCAGCCTTAAATATACACAAGCACTCTGCCCCCTTAGCTCTTGATGGAATTGGGTGGAACATCAGTTCTTCAGCCCTTAATTTCTGTCACCAGTAAAATCAGTTAGAGCATGAAATCAGCATTTCCTCTGATAAATAACATTTTCTTATGCATAACATTTTAGAATGCAAAAATATTGTTTTTGCTTTTATTTTTCTAATTTTTGTCAAAGGATTGTAATGAAAATAGAATTCCAGTATGGAAGATTTTAAATTTATATTATTTTACTCCCTTCTTTATGGCTACCTAAAAGAGAGAAATAAACTTTTGGATCTTAAAGCAAAATTTCTGACTTCAAGATGTCATAGGGACATAGAAGCAGGAGCAAGTCATTCAACCAAGTGAGCCTGCTCCACCATTCAATTGGACCAAGACTACTCTTCTACCTCAATGCATTATCTTCATATCCCTTTATGTTATTAATCTCTAGAGTCATACTGCAAGGAAACAGACTCTTCAGTCCAACCAATTCATGCCAACCATAATCCCAAATAAAAATAGTCCTACCTGCCTGTATTTGGCATATATTCCTCCAAACTTTTCCTAATCATGTACTTATCTAAATGTCTTCTAAGTATTGTAACTAGACCTGCATCCACCACTTCCTCTTGAAGATCACTCCACACACAAATCATTCTCAGTATAAAAAAGTTACTCCTCATGTCCTTTTAAAATATTTCTCTTCTCACCTTAAAATATGACCCCTAGTCTTTAAAACCCCACCCGAGGGAAAGACATGTGCCATTCACTTTCTCTCATTATTTTATAAACCACTGTAACCTTGTATAAACCTCACCTCCCAACCTCCTCCTTTTAAAATATTTCTCTTCTCACCTTAAAATATGACCCCCTAGTCTTTAAAACCCCACCGAGGGAAAGACATGTGCCATTCACTTTCTCTCATTATTTTATAAACCATTGTAACCTTGTATAAACCTCACCTCCCAACCTCCTACATTCCAGTGAGAAAAGGCTCAGCCTATCCAGCCTCTCCTTATAACTCAAACTCTCCATTCCTGGCAACATCCTGGTAAATCTCTTCTGAACCCTCTCTAACTTAATAATATCCTTCCTCTAACAGGGAGACCAAAACTGGACACAGTACTCCAGAAAAGGCCTCTAGAAATCTATTGATTTCTGTCTTGAATGTGCTCAATGTTTGAGCTTCTACAGCCCTCTTGGCGTAAATAAATTCCAAAATTTCACCACCCTCTGTGTGAAGAAACTCTCCCTGAAAACTGACAGTAGCGTAAATAGGACTTTAATTGACGAGACAAAGCGAAGACTCGCAGGGCCTGTGCTGTATAGAGTAATAGATTTTTTACAGCAAGATAGCTTCAGCCCCATATCAATATCTTAGGTGATGGGAATGATGGCATGGTGGCTACATTTGCAGAGTGCACAAAGATAGGCAAGAAACTATGCTGTGAGTATAACTTAACACTAATGCAGATTGATATGGATAAAATGATTGGACAAAAATCTGGCAGATGGAGTATAACATGGGAAGTGTAAACTTGTTCACTTTGGCTGGAAGATTAAAAGAAAGCAGAGTATTTTTTTAATTGGAGAATTAAAAACTCCAAGGTGCAGAGTGATTTAGGTGTTTTAATGTATGAGCCATTGGAAGTTAGAATGCGGGTATAGCAAAGTATCACAAAACTCTTCCTGATTACCTTGAGTTTTTCTTGGTGTCCAGCTACAATCTCTTCAGTGATTGATTCTAATACCTTCTTCATGACAGATGTCAAGCTAAATGGCTTATAATTTCCTGGTTCCTGAACTCTCCCATTTTGAAAGTTTTATTTTGAAAAGGAGTTAAACATTAAGATGAGAAGGCAGCATTAAAGTGCAGATTAGCACTCTCTCATTATTATACTGGGTAAAATTCCACCATTGACATCCACACTTTCAGTTGTCTGTGTCCTAAACTCTTAGTCACTCCTTAAACCTCTCAGCCTCTCTGGCTTCCTTTAAGGCACTCCTAATACCTACAACTTTAACCAGCTTAGCATAACCATACAACGGAGCAGTTAAATTTTGGCAAATCCTCATTTGGGAAAATACCATTGAAATTATATTTCAATCCCATGATTTATTACCATGCAACACTAGCACACAATCTATAATTAGTGTCTTGAGCTAAATAATCTGGTTGCCTGTTTGTGGCAATTAGAATAATGGCTGGAAGCGAGTGATAAGGTTTTAAACTGGGTAATTACAATGACTGCAAAGAGTGAAGCTCAGGCAGTCAGTATATGTCTTCCCAGCCTCACGATTGCATTCTTCAAGATCAGTGTGGAAGATAAATATCATAGAGTCATAGTGGTGTACTGAAAAAGACCCTTTGGCCCATCTAATCTGCATCAGTCAAAAACAAACACCTAATTATTCAAATCTCATTTTCCAGAACTTGGCTCATCGACTTAGCAAACAATATTCACTTGTTTGTAACATTAGAGAAATTGTTATGATCTGGACTAGACTGCTATGAAACAGGTTCACACAAACTTTCAAACAGAATTGGAAATTATACTTGAAAGGCAAAGTTATAGGATCACAAGGACAGAGTAAATGCAGGGTTATGGGGATAGGACGGAGGTGGTGGAAGGCTGCATTTGGGTAGGATGCTCTTTGAAGGATCGGTGCAGATTCAATTATCAGAATGACCTCTTTCTACACTGTAGGAATTCCGTGATTCTAAGAAATGTGAGGTGAAGAATTTGGCAGGAAGAACATGGAGTGACAATATAAAATGGGTTAAAAAATGCAGTAACCTCCACTTTCAAATTCAAGTCCCCAAATAACAATGAAAATATGTTATAGACCTTCAATAAATTGTATAAAAAGTAACATTTTTCATTTATATGGTGTCTTTATCAAGGTAAAGTATCCCAAGTAAAAATGAATGACTATCAAATAGAATTTGGCCACCAAACACGTAAGGAAATAATCAGATAAGCAACCAAAATATTAGTCAAAGAAGCATTTTTTTAAGTATGGTAAATGAGGAGAGAAAGGCAGGGAAGATTTAGAGAGGAAGTTTCAGGCAGCTGAATGCACTTATTGCATTGGGCACCACTAATGGAGTGATAAATATTCATGATACACAGAAGGTTAGGATACCATAGAATCCCTATAGTGGAGAAGCAGTCCATTTGGCCCATCGGGTCAACACCAATCCTCTGAAGAGAATTCCACCCAGACTCACCCCACTACCTTATCCCTGTAACCCCATATTACCCATGGTTAACCCACATATCCCTAGGCACTGTGAGCAATTTAGCACAGACAATCCACCTAACCTGCACATCTACAATTCTGGTCTTCTTCCTATCAGAAGGATGTTGTGAAACTTGAAAGGGATCAGAAAAGATTTATAAGCATGTTACCGAGTTTCGAAGGCTTGAGATAGGGAGAGGATGAATAGGCTGGGGCTGTTTTCCCTGGAGCGTTGGAGGCTGAGGGGTGACATTATAGAGGTTTATAAAATCATGAGGGTAATGGATAGGATAAATAGACAAAATCTCTTCCCTGGGGTGAGGGAGTCTGGAACTAGAGGGCATAGGTTTAGGGTGAGAGGGAAAAGACATAAAAGAGACCTAAGGGGCAACATTTTCACACAGAGGGTGGTACGTATATGGAATGAGCTGCCAGAGGAAGTGGTGGAGGTAGTATGATTGCAACATTTAAAAGGCATCTAGATGGCTAAATGAATCGGAAGGGTTTGGAGGGATATGAGCCGGGTGCTGGCAGGTGGAACTAGATTGGGTTGAGATATCTGGTTGGCATGGATAAGTTGGACCAAAGGGTCTGTTTCCATGCTGTACATCTCTATGACTCTGTGGACTATATGTAGGAACCAGAGTCTCCAGAGGAAAACCAGAGAGACATGTGGAGAATGTGCAAACTTTACACATGCAGTTGGCTGAGGGTGAAATTGAACCTGGATCCCTAGCACTGTGAGGCAGTAGTGCTAATGATGTGCTACCATGCCGCCCCAAAGTGCATGAAGTGCACCAGGAGTGCAAAGATCTCAAACTTGGAAGATCTGCAGGAGGTTACAGAAAAAGGGTCAATGCTATAGAGGATTCACAAAAAAGATCTTGGAGACGTTGATGATCTTTCATCAGACTGGTTAACTGTTGTTTCTGTTTCTAACTCCACTGATGCTGCCCAATCTGCTGAGGATTCCCAGCATATTCTGAAAGATTTGAACACTTTAAGAATTGTAAGTTTGATTTGGGAATAAAACCTGAAAATGCGATTGTATTATTTTCAGCCTGCAGGTGTAACCCTGAATTTGCAGATGGATGTGATGGAACAACAGGTCTGTGTCGCTGCAAACCGCAGTACAGTGGTCAACACTGTGACAGATGTTCTCGTGGATATTACAGCTTCCCTCAGTGTGGTTGTATGTAGAACACTTTCATCCTTGTGGTTTTAATTATTCACCTTGTTTGCAGATTTAAGTACTCTTTTGCTCAGTTCCAAGCAAGTAAAAATGTAAGCAAAATAATAACATAAGCAAAATAATATTTTTTATTTCAGCTGGAGAGTTTTAGATCGTAATCTAGACATCATGGTCTGATACCTGATTTAAGTACAGGGTACATTGTGCTCCTTATATTATGGACTCTGAATTTTGGACAGACCACTATACTTGTAGTACTGTGACAGCCTCAAGTGTCCTCCAATTCAGAGGCCCACTAGCTGGCCAGGCACCATATCTGGATGGGGCCAGTTGGCCATTACTGGGAGTCTCACAAGTGCAAACTTCATACACCCATTCATGTTTCAGATTAGTCCAGAGTTACTTAAAATATACAGCAAAGACATAGATCATTCAGCCTAAGTGGTCTTGACCCACAGGAGCTTCCTTCTACCCAACTCATTCCAGCCTATCTACCTCTCCTCCCAATCCATATGCCCTCATGTTTTTATCAAGCTTCCCCTTAAATGGCCTACTAATGGCCTGGTAAGAGTTTTAAATTCTCACCACTTTTCTAAGTAAATAAGTTTCTCCTGAATTTCCTTTTGAATTTATTGGAGAATATCTTAAGTTCTGACCATTGGTTTTGGACAACCCCCTGTTGAATCCTTTAGTAATTTTAAAGGTCTCTGAATAGACCACCCATTAACTTTCTATTTTCTAGAAAGAAGAGTGGCTGCCAGTCCAGTCTTTCCCATGAGTTTGTACTGTCTTGGTGTTGGGATCACTCTTCTGATTTTTTTAAAATGCATTTTCCCAGCATTTGCGTCCTCTTTGTAATAACCGAAGCTGAAAATGTTCACAATGTCCCATGTGTAGTCCAACAACGGGATTTCTAAATTTATGAATTCTTTCCTCTGAAAGAGAACCATTCTACTTTTAAAATATTACAACCAGCCTGAACATGTTTCATAAATTAGTACTGTATTTTCTGTGGAATTATCAAACCACACAAGTCATTTCAATCCCTGAGTCTGTTAAATCTTTGAAAAAGGTTTGCCTGCAATTGAAAGAAAATCTGTGTTTGGTATTCCACTGTTCATGGACATAACGATTTATGCTGCTTGACTGATTCCACAACCAGTCATTATCCCAGTGAGGGGATGCTGGGTCTGTAAATTCATGGATTTGAATGACAGCTTAAAATGATTATGAAGAGATTTTCTACCTTTGATGTGGGGCTACAAATACAAATATATGTTCTAGTAAAAGCTTAAGCAGTTTAGACCATAAGAGCAAGAGTAGGCCACTCACCTTGATCACCATTCAATTAGATCATAGTTGGTTAGGATGCCCTTCGGATAGTTGGTGTAGACTCGATGGGCCAAATGGCCTCTGTCTACAATGTAAGGATTCAATGATTCTATTAAAGGTGGAGCAGACTTGAAAGGCCAGACAATACTCCAGCATATATCAGCACAGTCAGACAGGGGAGGAATAAGGGACCAAACTTGGAAAGAAAAAATTCTTCCTTGGAACTATATCTCTTAATTCATCTGTGAGAGAATTCATTTGCATGTGATGCAGATTTGACATTTTTAACTAAGAGTGTCTTTTGTTCTAGATGTTCCAGTTTATTCCACAGCCAGTCCAGTAACTGTAGTCCCATCAGCTGGAGATTTCCAAAGTAAGCATTTGCAATTATCATTGAGCATAGAACCAAAGATTAATTGTAGTTTTGATTTATACCATGACACAGCAGGCTTTTTAATGTGGAAGTAGCTGGAAATACACTTCTACATTCTGCATTAGGGATGCTGGGAATCACACCAGAATATGAGTCAGTAATTTAGAACATAAATGATGAAAATGATCTTTATTAATTTCTGCTAACTCCTTTCTACTATAAATTACACTGTTTTGAAGATATAATGGGCTGAATTGTCACCTTAGTTGGAAAATAGAAGTCAAGGTTGTTTTCAAAAAGTGTGGTGCTAGAAAAGCACAGCTGGTCAGGCAGCATCCGAAGAGCAGGAGAGTCGATGTTTTGAGAATAAGCTCTTCAGCAGGAATGATGAATGCTCTTTGCATGCTGCCTGACCGGCTGTACTTTTCCAGCACCACACTTTTTGATTCTGATCTCCAGCATCTACGGTCCTCATTTTCTCCCAGTAGTTTCAGGTTCCAAGCTTGACCTCAGAGCAACAAGACACTCTGAATTTTTTTACCAGTGCACCTCCCGCCCCCTCAAACTTACTTCACTTGGAGACAGTTTCCCCATTCAATGACAGATGGTGTATGAGCTCTTGAAGGGATTGAGGGATGGAAACCCAATCTAATGCTGGGTGCCTAGATTTAGGCAGGTAGGCTACCCAGTTAGCCTCCTTCAGTGCTGGTTAATGAGGCTCTTAATGATCTTAATTGTTTGCCTGCCTGATCCCAAATCTGTGCTGGCAAAAAGATAAGGAAGTCAATATGTGATTGGCCCTGTAGTTATTGAACAGCATTCACCTCTGATAATGATAAATGATAAAGCTTTAAAATTCATTTAATTGAACCATTTGATAATTTATTAAAGCCCAAATTATCCACAAAAATAATTTGTGTGAATTATTTATCAACATAAGGTTGCATTGAAAACCTGTAAACTAAAATGAAATAGCCCAGTCAAAAGGCTAACAATAAATAATTGAATGCAAGTATTTTAACATCAAGTACTGCAAAAACATTTCTAACATCTTAACTATTAAGAAAATGTTTGAGATAAGAAAATACAACTATTTTTGCACCAGGTTTGTGCAAATAGCAAGCTAAAAATTCTAATGAAACCTATACTGTAACCTAGCAGATAATAAAAGCACTTTTCAACAAATCCTGCTTGTGAAATTCAAATATTATCAAACATTTTTTCTAATGTTTAAGTGGCACCTCTGCTTCCAATTCCTGAAATATGCAAAATAACATATCAATACCATGCCATGAGCTATTGGCATAGAATTACACCCTTCCACTGAGTTCCCGCTCTCTGCTGTATTGCTGTGCCCACATCTGAGGTAGGGAAGGGGTTCCTAATGGGGAAATCATCACGGTACTGCATTCATATGCCAATCTAACAGAGACATTAGTGAACGTCTCAAGCAGGTCAGCTGCTCACAAATTCAGTCACAAGGGAAACAAAAAAGCACATCAATAACAAAGGGAAAATGAGCTTTGATGAAAACAGACTCATTTTGTCGAAGCTTTCCATCTTGTACTCATCAGGACATTTTGCAAGACTACCAATTCAAGAGGAAAAACAACATTTGTACTGCATGCAAGGGGAATGCTGATTGGTTGTGAAGTGGACTCTGATTATGAGAGTCATCGCCAAGGAGAATTAAGCCATTAATGCTGATTGACAGTTAAAATCCTGGTTTTATTTAACTTTTAAGCTGGGCAGTTTTATTCTGCTTGATCAGAGCATTGCCCTGAGAAATGAACCAAAAATGGTTGTCACCTATTTTGTTGAGTTGAAAAGAGGACTAAATCTTGAAGGGTAACCAAAACTAAAAGTCCTCTTATTTTGATATACCGAACTACAGAAGTGTTACAGCGCTGAAGAAGACCATCTGGTACATTGTGTCTGCGCTGGCTTGTTAAATGGACATCATTACTTAATGTTAATTTCCCACTTTTCTCTCTCTCACAACCCTTGCACATTATTTTTATCTATATAACCACTTAATGCCCTCTTGAATGCCTCAGTCGAACCTGCCTCCCCCTCACATTCAAGCATTGCATTCCAGACCCTAACTACTCACTGAGTGAAAAAGGTTTCCCTCACTTTATCTTTGCTTCTTTTTCAGATTACTTTAAATCTATGCCCTCTTGTTCTTGTGCCTTTTAAGATTGGAAACAATTTGTCCCTGTCTACTTCATCCAGCACTTCATGATTCTATAAGCCTGTATCACATTTCCTCTAACCTTCTTCCCTCAATCTCTCCTCACTGGAGATTAGAAAATCCAACTACTGAACAATTTGACATCAAGTAATGGGCTAGACTGACTGAACTTGAAAGTCCAACTTTAGCATGATTTGTTCTCACTATAGAGAGAACATTGTGACATAATACTGTCAAAGATCATAGGAGAGATGAATGTAATAAACAGCCTTGAAGTGGAAAATGTCAATGTATACTAATTGTTTTGGTACTGAAGTATTGATTTTTCAGTCATCGGCTTTTGTTCTTTACAGATTGTAAATGTAATGTGCAGGGCACAGTGGCAAATACCTGTCACATAGATCCTCATACTCAGCGTTGTGATTGCAAACCACACTACACTGGTCCATACTGTACTCACTGTGCCACAGGATATTTTGGGAATTACTGTCAACGTAAGTATGTATAGAACCACAAATTATTCAGTTGTTAAGTAGTTATTTCAGCTATTTAGATAGCTGACAGCAGTTTAAGATAAAATATTAGTGGAGATCTGGAAGGAGCAGTCCAGAATAAAGGGGTATAACCTTAAAATTAGAAATCACACACCAAGTTGTAGTCCAACAGATTTATTTGGAAGTACTAACTTTCATAGGGCTGCTCCTTCATCAGACAGCTACCTGATGAAGGAGCAGCGCTCCAAAAACTAGTACTTCCAAATAAACATGTTGGACAATAACCTAGTGTTGTGTGATTTTTAATTTTGTCTATCCCAGTCCAACACTGGCACCTCTACGTCATGGCTTAGAATTAGAGAAAGTCCTTTCAACAGTGAAGTCAGGGAGAACATTTTCATGGAACAATAATTTGAAACTGGAGATTAATTAACAATGTGATTTGTTGGTACAGAACTTGAATATTGCTGAAAAAAGGCATATTTTGTCAAGGTCTTTCACCTTACACTCATCAGAACAAAAAAGAATATTAATTAAAGGGAAAACCTTATTTACCTTGCGTGAAGAGAGAATCCTGATTGGTTGGCAAGTGGACTTCTGTCTGGTAGTGATATTGTCATGGAGACTGCACAAACTAATGATGATTGACAGTTAACTGGTGACTCTGATTGGTCTGGGCATTGCCCTGAGAATTGAGCGGTGTTGATACAGACTGCTAATTCCTATCTCCATAATAAATGAAAGCATCTATTCTTTGCCTACTTCATCCTTTGTAGTTATAATCATCCTTCAGCCTTCTGTTTTCCAGAGAATTCCAAAAGGTCAGTCTTTCATGAAAACTATAACCTCACATACTTGGGTCTCACCTCCATAATTCATTTCCTGTACTTTCTGCATGGTCTCTTTATATTCTTTTGGTAACATGGAGACTAGAATTCTGTAAAGTTGTGGTGTAACCAGAAGTTTATGTTGAAATAGGTGCACTATGTGTACATATTCTTTCTGTTTGCAAAGAGCAGGGTCTGTGTGTTAATATATGTAACTTCCAGTACATGCAAACACTGCATGCTGCGAGCCCGACTAATAATCCTAAATTGATTGTCAGCTTAATTCTTCACACACTCAATATTATCTAGCAAATGTTGACGAATTGCAGAGTCATTTCTAATGTTGGGCACCATGTTTTGAATTTTCCAAATGCAAAACTGTTCTGGTTGCATACAATCAGTTAGGGTAAGAAATAAACTTTTTGAATATATTTCCACATCGTAAGTTGTTGCACTTAAGCACTTGCTGCTTGTTACATTACTATCATTATATCAATTCTTTTCTCACTCATCAGATCCAGTCAAAATAATTAAACCAGTGCAGTTTAAGTGAGTTAAACCCAAAAATACTCAACGTACATCTTTTCTGTGATCTCTTAAACTAGTTTACGATTCATTTTCCCAGATCATGGCCCCCCCACAAACTTGGTGCCCGCCCCCAAGTCTAAATTACAAAATTCTTTGATTGTGATGATTGAGAAAGCCTCACTTCAAATTGAGCTAAGTTTCCTCTGTGCCTTTACAGTAGTCAGTACATTAATACATGATTCCTTTCTCATCAAATACTGTTAAATTAATTGAGAAACAGATTAATGTACACAATCATGAAAGTAGTAAACAGCTCAAGATAGTGATCTCAAATCATTTTCAGTGTGTCAGGAACCCTGCTGTGAAAGACTAGGTATTATTAAAAAATGTTTACTTTTGGTAACCAGAATATTTTCAGCAGATACTCTATCTTACAATGTAGAGCTATAACAGATGACACATAACAGAACTCTTGTTTAGAGTATCATGCCTTCAATGATTGAAGATCGATTCTCTTTGTGTGCAGTGATTTAATACTATACAATATTTATTTAGAATGTCAGTGCTACGGTGCTGGAGTGACAAATCAAGTGTGTGATCCAAACACAGGACAGTGTTTGTGTCGAAATGGATTTCAAGGTTATTTTTGTGAAAGCTGCTCAGCAGGATATTTTCGGTTCCCCTACTGTGAGCGTAAGTAAGACTTGTCACTATAGGTGGACAACACTTTTCAGTTACAGCTAAGCAACAATATTTTCATTTCAGTCACATAACCTATGCGTCAGGTGCGTTGTACTTTTTTGTATTTCTCTCCAGGAGGGCTTAAACTCTGAATAGGGAAATACGTCAAAACCATTACAAGCTAGAGATTGTTATGACACAGACACAGACAGCTGAACCAAATCAGCCTTTTTTATCTCTGTATTTACCTCAGTAAAATTAAAACCTTTAAATACCCTCAAAGTTAACTCAATGGTTCCTAACCAGACTTTGAGTAGCCAATCCCAGCCTCTGCGAATAATCAGTGTTAGACTCTGGTTTTGAGGCTTAAGCAAAAGATTTAGCAACTTATTAACAATATCGCAATTTCAGCGGAACAAAATAAAACAGCAAATTAATCTAATTAATGTCTATGATTTTAAAGCCAATAAACACTTGTTTTTCAGCCCTATTTATATAAAAGACCGACAGACAAGCAAACATGATTAAGGGATCAATAAAAAAGAAAAGCAAAACTGGAAAGGTTACGAACATAGTTTTCACAATGCATTATTCCACAGGCATAAGTGATTGTTTTTTGGTTTTCTGAAGGGCCATTTTTTTCAAATCACTCAGAATACTCCACTTCAGTAATATTTATAACTTAATTTCTCTCAACTTCCAGTAGCTGATAACGGGAAGTTAGGCAGGGAGCTTTCAAATCTTCAAGCTATAGCATTAACAGCCAAACTCCTTCTCCAGGAAACATATTCCAAAACCCAGTTCAAATGCTGACCACTCCTGGTAGACTGACTATCCCCTCATGAGCTGGCACTTACTATTCAACATCTGCCATCTGCTTGAGCATAATGTCTCGCCAGACTTGCTGGAACCAATTCCCAGGTACTGACCTCATTTTCGGTGAGCCATCTGCTATCTATTTAAATGTACTGTTCCTCACGGGTGTTCAAGAGTTTGTAGAGCCAGAAACAACCTACAATTAACTTTCAGGCCTGGCCTCAAAAGCAAACAACTGCTTATGAGTTCTCTCTTTTTTAACTCAGGCTACATTTTCAGCTGACAATTCTTAGTTTACAACTCCAAACCAAAACTCATAAAATAATAAATTAAAAATAATGAAAAATTAGCAAGGGTCTAACAAGATGACAGATGGCAATCCGTGTCCTGATGAATATTGGCTTATCAGTGTCAGCATGGTAGAATGATATGACATAGATGGAGGTGGCATATTCCATTCTATATAGTGACATGTGTGTTCTGACTGAAGGCAGAGCCTTAGTACATTGTCTGCTGATGCTTCACCTTGAGCCTTTTCCTTGGCAGTTTTTTGCTAGTGGAAATCTGCAATTTCTTCCATTCTGAGGGCAGTGCAAAGGGACAAGTCTCAGGTCCACCTCAGCCTGAAGAGGAATTGAACCATTGTCTTTGATGTTCTTCTGAACCACATGCTAGCCATCTACGCTAATGGTACCCTATTATATATTGTCTTTTGAATTGGCTGTTCAATGAAGGCCTTATCTGCCTTCTCATTTGGAAGTAAAGGACTCTAGAATGGCATTTTGAAAAACTTAGAGTTTTCCCTAGTCTCCTGAACAATATTTACCCCCCCACCCAACAAGATATGTACAGGGGAGCATACCACTGTAATGGACTGAACACTCTTGGCTGGCTGAATCAGGACAGACTGAAAAACCTTCCCCATTGTGGTTTCATCTTGGCTGAAAAAGTATTCCAAATAAATACAAGTTGTTACTTCCCGCTAGTACTTTAAAAGGAAGCATTGTTTTGCCCATTGCTGAAATCAGACTTTTTCTGCAATGGAAATCTGAGAGAATTTCCTGACATAAAGGGATTTAGTTGCTTTATTAAAAAAAGAGGACACACAGAACTTTCAACTAAACAAATTATAAATCCCGTGTGGAGGAATTTTTATTTCTTGATCAGCAACTTTTTAACTGAGAGATACCAGGAGGGGCTAGACAGAGAAAGATTTGAACAAAGGATGAAGTGCAACGTTGAGTAGGAATAATTGAGAGAGGGCATATTTGACAAGTACAAGAAAATTCGTCTCACTAAAATTTTGCCACTAAAAAGAAAATACAGTGTTTCAAAATATTAAGGTTGGACTCAAAGTGCAACAGGTTAGTGTTCTGTCTGATCTAGTTTCCTTGCCACTGTCACACTACCATGCTACTACATCCCCAACGTCAATCACACTCCTTCCAGCTCATCCTATATCCTTACCATCCAGCTACCGCTGAAATCAGGAACCAAACAATGATAGACATTCGTATAATAAGACATTAAGAACAAAAAAGAGGCCAATCAGCCCATTATGCCTGTGCTCACTTTTTGAAAGAACTAGTCAACTAGTCACCCATTCCCCTCTGAGCACTTACCCAATTTCCTTTGGAAATCTTCCTCTTCTGAATCGAGTTCCATTGCCCTTTCAGACAATGCATAATTCAGTGTGTATATTTAAAGAAAATCCTTCTCACCGGCCTTAATACCAATAACCTTAAATTACTGATTGGGACCTGTACTTCATAACTCTGTGCTCCATCGATCACTGCAATGCAAGCTTCTTGTCACCAACACACAATTTAAACTCCAACATTGAATGAATTACAAAGATACTAAATTAGCAGCCACGAGAAAAGACTGGCTGGTCCATCAGTCATTCTCCACGTCAGGGTGACCCAAGTGTTGAAACAAACCCTATTTGATTGCCCTCCCGTCATCTAATCTCCTGGGATCATTATTTCTCCAGCTGGTAGGAGTACTTAATTCAGCCTGTCAGAAAAGGGATGTTAGAGAGATTAGTTTGCTGCAATGTGAGTTTCCAATTGTTGCTTATTACATTGTCTAAGCAGTGAGCTGAATGTTTTCTAGCATGTCGGTGTAACAATGTTGGAACGCTACCTGAACGCTGTGATGACTCAGGGAGGTGTCTCTGTCGGGCAGAATTTGCAGGCAATCAGTGTGATCAATGTCACCCAGGATATCATTCATTCCCACGGTGTCAAGGTAAGATTCTTATTTATTAATTACTGAGACATTCTGAATTTATATGCTGGGCTAAAATCTTGCATATTTGTCTATCACATTACTTTGTTATCGTAAAACCATAAATGAAGGAGTAGAAACAGGCCATTCAGCCCATTGAATCTGGCCCACCATTCGATGGTCAGCAGATTGTCAGGCCAGCATGATAATAGTCGTATTACCTGGTACACTAGCCCACTCACAATAATCCTCCAAACCACTCTATGCCCCTTTATATTTTAGTGCCTCATCTATGACCTCTCCAGATCTATATTCCCCCAACTCCTCACTTCTACTTGTATCCTCCATGATTGGTCCATACCTTCCATTGCCACTTACCCAGTATTCACTATAGGCAGACTCCAGGATGTCTTTGAAATGGACATTGTAAACAAATAAACCACTAACAAACTAATCTGATTCTAACACACCATACTGAATAAAATCTCCTTAAAAAATCCCAAAATAATTAAGTTTTGTCAATGTCAAACTAAGCACATCTAAGACATCTAATACTTTAATAACCTTCTAAAACTGTCAATCAAAATATTAATACAACCCCTGAACAGGTGGATAAAAATTCAACTGATCATTCAAAATAGTCATAGCTGACATAGCAAGCTATGCCAGCTTGCAGACAATGGAGTCCATTGAATTACAAACACAGATGGCCACTTTTTTAGAAAGTCCATCAATTGAAGCAGCCCAGGAACAGATGGGTCTGTTTTCTAATTGACAGTTTCTGAATTGAATTATTTACTTTTAAAAGGATTCTAGGCATTTAAATCTCTTCAAATTATTAGACTGAAAACCCCAATCATTGCAGTAAAAACATATTTCACTTACAGCGCATCATCTAAGTATTTAAACTGAAGGAACAAATTAATCTTTTTATATTTCAAAGCTGATCAGTGAAAGGTAACCATTCCTTTTGATTCCCTACGTGGTACTGGGTTTCTTATGTGATTCATACTTCCTCTGAAACCTTAAGCCAGACCTATTGATTGAAGGGCTCCACCCCCATTAAAATTGCAGATGGGCTTTAAACTGCCTACCCCACAATGGAGCTGGCATGTGAATATAGACATGCAATGCTGTACCCATGTAGGCTATCCATACCTTTCTTCCATGGCAGCAAAAATTTCCAGAAATGGGAATAAGGGCATAAAGTCCGGAATCAGTCCCACCTACTATTTTTAATGAGGCATACAAGATGCTAAAGGGATTGACAAAGTAGACACAGAAAGGAAGTTTTCTCGTGAGAGATTCTAGAATGAGAAGTCATGGTTTTAAGCTAAGGTGAGGCAGATTTACGACAGGGATGGGGAGGAATTACTTCTCTCAAAAGTTGGTCTGTGGAATTCACTACCGCAGAATATGGGTGTTGCTAGGTTACTGAATAAATTTAGGGAGGAGATAGATTTTTAATTAGTAATTATTAAAGAGTTATGGAGAACAGTCAGGAAAGTGGCATTGAAGATGACATGAGATCAGCTGTGATCATATTAAATAGGAGAAGGCTTGAGAGGGGGCTGAATTGCCTACTCTTGCTTTTAGTTCTTATGTTCTTATGATCTTCCAAATCAATTAGACTCAGTAAAAATCTGGGCCCTGATCTTTTTAGCTTCCAAGTGACTTAGCTGACCCAAATGAAGGCCTTGTTCAGTACACTGATTCCTGTTTATCTACAGCCTGTTCCTGTGACCAAATAGGATCGATAGATAATAACTGTGACACTATTGGACGCTGTCGCTGTCGTCCAAACTTCACAGGACCAACATGTTCCCACTGTGCGCCTGGTTACTATGGTTATCCCACTTGTTTGTGTAAGTACTCAACAAATATTTTATTCTCCTTAAAAAAAACAAAGAACTGTGGATGCTTGAAATCAGAAACAAAATTAGAAGTTACTGGAAAAAGTCAGCAGGTCTAGCAGCATCTGTGGAAAGAAAGCAGAATTAAGGTTTTGGGTCCCGTTCTGAAGAAGGGTCACTGGACCTGAAACGCTAACTCTGCTTTCTCTCCACAGATCCTGCCATTCTGATTTTATCATTATCAACTTTTTTTTATTTTCGAACATGACAGAAGGATTTCAGAAGGATAAACATTTACACAAAGCCTTAATAAATACAAATCTACAGAACAGGTGAAAGGGGAAAACCAGTATTAAAAAAGTTTATTCATCACTCAACACTGCCAAAAAAATCTGAGATAAACCAAAAGATATACGATTAAGAACCTCGTCTTCAGATTCATAACTTGCATTCCTGTTTATCAGATTTGTTTTAATAATTTTAGCTACTTACAGAATTGTTCAACCATTTGAAGCTTAGTTAACTGATAAGCTCCTTTTGAGTCTAAATCCTAAGTTCATAGAACATAGAACAATACAGCACAGAACAGGCCCTTCGGCCTACGATGTTGAGCCGAACATTTGTCCTAGCTTAAGCACCCATCCATGTACCTATCCAATTGCCGCTTAAAGGTCACCAATGATTCTGACTCTG
>NC_057713.1:2855445-2881827 GCF_004010195.1 Chiloscyllium plagiosum
GCACCTTCTCCAAAGCTTCCACATCTTTCCTAAAGAGAACTGCACACAGTACTCCAAATGTGGCCTAACCAAAGTCCTGTACAGTTGCAACATCACCTCACGACTCTTGAATTCAATCCCTCTGCTAATGAATGCTAATACACCATAGGCCTTCTTACAAGCTCTATCCACCTGAGTGGCAACTTTCAAAGGTCTATGAGCATAGACCCCAAGATCCCTCTGCTCCTCCACCTTACTAAGAACCCTACCGTTAACCCTGTATTCCGCATTCTTATTTGTCCTTCCAAAATGCACAACCTCACACTTGACAGGGTTGAACTCCATTTGCCACTCCTCAGCCAAGGAGGAGCCAAGTTCAGCCAAGTCTCATTAGCGTCCTGTACTCCATTACCTATATTGATACCAGTCCAGCAAGGTCTTCCCTTTACAATTCTTATCTGTGTTTTCAAATCCCTCCAAATTCTTGTCATTCCCTTTCTCTGTAATTTCCTGCAGTTTGATGCCCCTCCAAAATCTCTGCACTCCTCTAATTCTGCCCTTTTTTATTCATTTGTGGGACGTGGGCATTGCTGGCTGACCAGCGTTTATTGCTCTTGTGTATTCGTGATTGCCTGTAGTGACCTTTAGTTACTTGGGCTGTTAACTCTGGAATTCCTTTCAAAATCATGATACCATTCCACTACTCTGTCCTCCTTTAAGTTACACTTAAAACCTAACTTCAACTTCTTAATCTTTATTCTTAATATCAACTTCTATGGCTAAGTAAGTGAAAGTGAGGACGGCAGAGTCGAGAGTGTTGTGTTGGAAAAACACAGCAGGTCAGGCAGCATCCACGGAGCAGGAGAATCGACGTTTCAGGCAAAAGCCCTTCATCAGCAATGGCTAAGTGTCAACCTTTGTCTAATAATGGTCCTGTGAAGCCATCTTGTGATTTTAATTACATTAAAGGCGCTATATAAATTTATACAAAGTTTTCATGATTTCTTGATATCCATTCACTTTTCCCTTGATATCATTCCCTTCTATTATATTTTCATCCCTTTTCTTGGCATCTATTGATCACTCTAACCAGCCTTGTTCCCTCCTCCATTGATCTGCAGCTGTAAGGCTTCCAGTTGTTGGCTCTGCCCTGCTTTATTTTAGAAGGGTCTCCTTGAGTCCTCACCTCTTCGTTAATGCCTTTCCCTTGATTTAATATTTTCACAGATTTGATAATGGCAGGACAAATGAGATCAGTCCAGAGACAATAGAGAAAATCTATTGAACAGCAACAGTTGAACAGAAAAATATGTCGGCATACAGGGAAATATAGGCGTCATAGACATAATTAGATAGATCTTCTAGTTATTTGAAGCCTGTCATTTCAGTTCTAAAGCATTGTTGCAGGTGTTCTTCAGGCCACTCTCTTAGGCTAACAGTTATTCAGCTGCTTCTTCAATGACATTTTTTCCACTTCTTGATCATAAATGGAGGTGCTTGCAAATGGTTATGCTTCGGTCAGTTGGATTTGAATTTCCATAGATACTGAAGCAAGCCATGACTACATGCAGCAAGACCTGAATTATTTAGGTTTGTGTTGATAGATAGCAAATCACATTAACACCACCCAAGTAGAAGTACACAGTGGCAAGTGAAGATCAATGTTAGGCCAGCATTATTGCCCAATCTTAATTGCCCTGGAGACAATGGTGATACTGCCTTCTTGAACCACTGCAGCTCATGTGGTGAAGGTAAATCCACAATTCTGTTAGAAAGGAAATTCCAGGATTTTGACCCGACAACAGTGAAGGAAAGGCCAATGTATTTCCTTGGAGAGAACTTTCAGGTGATGGTGTTCCCATGTATCGACTGCCTTGTCCTTCTATGTGGTAGAAGTCGCAAGTTTGGAAGATGCTGCTGAATGAACCTGGGTGAGTTGCTATGGTGCATCTTATAAATAGTACACACCGCTGTCATTGCTGAAGGGTGTGAATTTTAAGGCTTATGGAGAGCATGTCAGTTAAGCAGGCTGCTTTGTCCTGGATCGTGTTGAACTTGTTTGATTGCACCATTCAGACAAGTAAGGAGCATTCCCCTCACACTCCTGACTTGTGCCATGTCGATGGTGGACAGTCATTGCAGAAACAAGAGGTGAGTTATTTGCTGCAGAATTGCTAGCCACTCACCTGCACTTGTAGCCACAGGATCCAGTTCAGTTCATAGTCAATAGTAACTTCCAAGATGTGGATCGTGGGAACTTCAGTGATGGTAGTGCCCTTGAATGTCATGGCTTTCATCTACTAAATGCACTGTGAGATTTGCTAAGTTGACTTTGAAAGCCCGTTCAAAGATGAAGAGCTTTTGCCTGAAACATCGATTTTCCTGCTCCTCGGATGCTGCCTGACCTGCTGTGCTTTTCCAGCACCACTCTAATCTAGACTCTGGTTTCTAGCATCTGCAGTCCTCACTTTTGCCTAGCCAGAAATTTTAAAAAGTCACAGAATTTGAATGATGTGACCCAAAATTTGACCCAGACCTGATTTTCTTCAAGCTTGCACATTGCAGAATGGAGCAGATAGATCATCACCCTGAATTAATTGAAGAACAGACTGGAAAAAGAATGAGGAAGCCACAAGGACAGGAGAAATAATGATAATTGGGTGTTGGGGTGGGGGGTGGGGATGTGGGGGGAATCTGTCTGCTAGGCTTCATGTAGCCTTGTTTTTCTGAGTTCCTCAGGGGAACAGCACTTAGTTGTGCCTTAACCAACCTAAAGGCTCAAAATGATGCGACAAGCCACTAAATATCTAAGTTTGAGTATTTGGTTTAGTTTTCCGTCATCTTACAAACATCCTTTGTTCTGTCTTTTTTAAAGCATGTGAGTGCTCTGCTGATGGTTCTTACGATGCTGAATGTGATCAGACCACTGGGAAATGTAACTGCCGGCCACGAGTTACTGGACAACGTTGTGATACTTGTGTGACAGGAGCATACAACTTCCCTGCTTGTCAAGGTAAGCATTGCTTATTATTGCAGTATGCTGTTAGGCTTCCTGTGAGTGATATCTTCTAAGTTTTGCAATTAAAAGAAATTTGGTGTAAATAATTTACACTAAAATTGGCAAATTTTCAATATGTACTCCGAACAGCAGGTGAAAGATTGCTTAAGCCGTTATCTTATCCTCCTTTTCTCATATCTATACCTTGCAATGTGTCACTATTCATTACTGAATAATTTTTGCCAAATATGTCATCAGCAACTTCTGAATTTTTTCAAGTACTTTATATGAAAAGAAAAAAAATTACAGGGCAAAGTAGAAAGACAGTAGGATCAATTGGATGACAGAGGAAGCTCAGAGGGATGTTGGGGTGCTTATCCACAGATCCTTGAAGGTGGCGTTTTGATTTGATTTGAATTGACTTATTATTGTCACATGTACCTATATACAGTGAAAAGAACTAATTTGTGTGCTAATCAGGCAAATCATACCTTACGTAAGTATAACAGGGTAATAGAATAGAATGTAGAATATAATGTACAACTACAGAGAAGGTGTTGGGAAAGGTCAACTCTAATATATGAAAAGTCTGTTTGTAAGTCTGATAACAGCAGGGAAGAAGCTGTTCTTAAATCTGTTGGTACATGTTTCAAACTTTTGTATCTTCTACCCAGTGGAAGAGGGTAGAAGAGAGTATAACGGGGTTGGAGGAGTCTTTGATTATGTTGGTTGCTTTCCTGAGGCAGCAGGAAATGTAGATGGAGTCAATGGAAGGAATGCTGATTTTTGTGATGGACTGGGCTACATTCACAACTCTCTGTAATTCCTTGCAATCTTGGGCAGAGCAGTTGCCATAGCTAAATAGGATGCTTTTTATGTTGCATCTATAAAAATTAAGAGTCACTGAGGATGTGCTAAATTTTCTTAGCCTTCTGAGGAAATAGAAGCTTGGTGTGCTTTCTGACTGTAGTGTTGATGCAGATGGACCAGGATAGATAGAACATAGAACATTATAGCGCAGTACAGGCATTTCGGCTCTCGATGTTGCACTGACCTATGGAACCAATCTGAAGCCCATCTAACCTACACTATTCCATTCTTGTCCAAATGCCTATCCAATGACCATTTAAATGCCCTTAAAGTTGGTGAGTCTACAGTTTTTGCAGGCAGTGCGTTCCATGCCCCTACTACTCTCTGAGTAAAGAAACTACCTCTGACATCTGACCTATATCTATCACAATGATAATTGGTGATATTTTCTTCCTACAAAAGTGTACAACTCCACATTTTTCATCAAAATACACCATCTACCACAGTTCTGCCACTCATTTAACCTTTATGTCATACATACCTCTTGCCCTTCCACCTATTTTTGTGTCATCAGCAAACTTGGTAATAGTGCACTGATTTTTACCATCCAAGTTATTAATACATATTGTAATTAATTGTGGCCTCAAACTGATCCGTGTAGCACACCACCAGACACAGGTTGCCATCCTGAAAAAGCCCTCTTTGTCCCAACTCTTTGCCTTCTATTATTTAGCCACTCGTCTATCCATGATACATATCAAATGCCTTTAGGAAATCCAAATACGTTTTATTTCCAAGTTCCCCCTTATCTATCCTGCTTATTACCTCCTCAAAGAATTCTAAAAGTCAGTCGCATGCTTTCCCCTTCATGAAGCCATGGGGTAAAAACAGATGCAAAATATTAAATTAATTTCACAGCCATGCCTCCAGACTCTATGTCTAAATGCTCTTTTTTTGTCCCTAATCAGCTCTATTCCTCCTTTTACTTTTCTTTTATTATTTATATGCAATAAGATTTTCACCATTCAATAGTATCATAGCTGATCTGCCATTTCTCATATCCACTCTCCTGTATTTTTTCCTGTAACCTTTGATTCCCTGACTGATCAAGAACCTATTTGTCTCAGCTTTGAATACACACTGTCCCATAGCTCTCTGTGGCAAGGCGTTCCAAAGACTCACAACCCATGTAGAGAAGAAACTCTTTCTCACCTCAATCTTAAAATGGCCTCATATTTATTCTGAGACTATGCCCTCTGGTGCTATACTCCCCCATGAGTGGAAATATCCTTTCAGCATTTATCTTGTAAGACCCCTTAAGAATCCTATATGTTCCAATGAGATCACCTCTTATTTGTCTAAATCCCAGTGAGTAGAATCCCAGCTTATTTAGCGTTTGCTCAGAAGACAATCCCTTCCTACTCAGGATCATCCTTGTAAACCTTTTCTGAACTGGCTCTGAAAAAAAATGATATCTTTCCATAAATAAGGGGACCAAAATTGCTCACAGCATTCTAGGTGTGCTCTCACCAGCACCTTGTTACCACTTGTACTCAGCCCATTTGAAATCAGAGCCCAAATTCCATTTGCCTTCCTGACTACTTGCTATCGCGTGCTAGCTTTCTGTGTTTTGCGCACAAGTCCCCCCAAGTGTCTTTGTGTTACAACCTTCTGCAGTCTTTCTCCATTTAAATAATACGATGTTCTTTTGTTCTCCCTTCCAAAATGAAAAATCTCACATTTTTCCACGTTCTACTCCATTTGCCAACCTTTTGCCGACTTACTTAACCTATAAATATCTTTCTATAAACATTTTATAACCCTGTCGCTAATTATTGTTTCATAAATTTTTACGTCATCTGTAAATTTAGTTACAGTACGTTTGATTCCTTCCTCCAAGTCATTAATATATGTTATAAACAGCTATGGCCCTGGCACTGATCTCTGTGGAACCCCACTGAGAAAAAAACCTGCTAATTTTTTCCTGCCCATTAGCCAATTCTCAATCCATGCCAATATACTACCTCCAACACCATGAGCTGTTACCTTGTGACTTAACCTTTTGCAATGTACCTTGTCAAACGTCTTCTGGAATTCCGAATACAACACTCTTACTGGTTCTCCTCTATCAACTCTGGTGAAGACTTCATTGAGAAGTTAAACATTAGTCACACACAATTTCCCTTTCAAGAAGCCATGAAGTAGCTAATCTGTTTGATTAGATTCTGATTTTCCAAATAATTTGCCACACCTCCTCCACGATTATCTTCAATATTGATGCCCCGCAAGGTTGTATGCTCAGCCCCTTACTATAGTCTTTATATACTCACAGCTGTGTGGCCAAATTCAGCTCTAACTTCATTTACAAATTTGCTGATGACACCACCGTCGTGGGTCAAATCTCAAATAATGAGACAGATTACAGGAAAGGAATAAATAGCTTAGTGGCATGGTGTAAAGACAATGATCTCTCCCTCAATGTCAGACACATGAAAGAACTAGTCATCGTCTTCAGGAAGCAGAGTGGAGGACATGACCCTGGCTGTATCAATGGGGCTGAGGTGGAAGTGTTTGAGAGCTTTAAGTTACTTAAGTTCTGAGTGGCAGAAATGTGGTAGATGGTGTATTTTGATGAAAAATGTGGAGTTGTACACTTTTGTAGGAAGAATAGAGGAGCTGAATATTTAAATGGGGAGGAACAGCAGATATCTGCAGAACAGAGGGATTAGGATATTCTTCTGTGTAACTATCTCCAATAAGAGAGAATCTAACCTTTATATTCAATGGCATCACCGTCACTGAATCCTCCACTATTAACATCCCAGGGCTTGATGAGAAACTGAACTCAACTAGCCATATAAATACAGTGGTTGCAAGAGCAGGTCAGAAGTTAGGAACCTTGCAGTGAACTATTCACACAACTATTCACAATATACAGTCAGCTCTTCTATACGTGATGATTGCGTAGTTGTGCAACCCTGCTTTGTAGAAAAGTTGTGCTTTAGAAACAGTGCTGAACATGTTGGCGCTGTAATCACATTAAAGTCAATACACATTTTAAAAGTTTGCACTGTAAAAACAGCATCCCCGATTCCTCAGTTGCTTTACAGCAAATTTACGTTGATGAAATGCGCATTATAACAGAACGACCTGTACATTAATGATTAGAGGAAACTATATACCATATCTTCAAGTTTGCAGACAACGGAAAGTTGTGTGGGAGAGTCAACTGTGAGGAGAATGCAGAGATACTTCAGTGCGATTTGGACAAGTTGAGTAAGAGGGCAAGTGCATGGCAGAGACAATGTAATGTGGATAAATGTGAGGTCATCCATTCTGGTAGCATAAACTGGAAAGCAGATTATTTTCTGAATGGCGATAGGTTAGAAAGGGGATACATAAGTACACTAGTCGCTGAAGGTAAGTATGCAGATAAAATAAGCATATCATATGTAGGCCTTCACAGGAAGAGGAATTGAGTACAGGAGCAGGGATTTCTTGCAGCAATTGTATAAGGCCTTGGTGAGCCCACACCTTGTGTGCAGTTTTGGTCTCGTTTTCTGAGGAACAATGGAAGAAGTGCAACAAAGGTTTACCGGACTGATTTCTAGAATGACATGACTGGTATATGAAGGGGGACTGGATCAATTAGGATTGTATTCACTGGAGTTCAGAAGAATGAAGAAGACTCTCTTAGAAACTTATAACGTTCTAACAAGCTAGACAGGGTAACCACAGAAGGGATATTCCCAAAGACTGGACAGTGCAGAACCAGTGATCACTCTAAAGATATGGAGTAAATCATTTAGGACTGAGATGAAGAGAAATTTCTTCACCCAGAGAATGGTGAGCCTGTGGAATTCTTTGCCACAGAAGCAACTGAGGCCAAAACATGGAATATTTCCAGGGAATTAAGATATAGTTCTTAGACCTAAAGACATCAAAGATATGAGGCGTAAGCAGGAACAAAGTACTGAATCAAATGAACTTTGATTAAAATAAAATTTGAGGTCTTGAGTGTGTATGTTTCAGTGAAAGACGGTCACATTAAATAATATAAAAATAGAAATGCTGATCTATCAAACTAGTACTCAATCTGTGATCTGATTTGTTCAGTACAAATATCACTACCATCAATTACATCACTACCAACACAAACATCACAACCAAGACCAGATCTTCAAAGCTATTAACATCAGCACCATCACTAACATCACCACAAACTCTAATTTCACCACAGTCGCTAACATCACCAATACTTCTTAGGGCTAAAGGGATCAAAGGCTTTGGGGAGAAAGTGGGAACAGAGGACTGAATTGGATGATCAGCCATGACCATATTTAATGGTGAAGCAGGCTTGAAGTGCTGAATGGCCTACTCTTGCTTCTATTTTCTATGTTATCTGAATGTTTCTAAATTGAGATTGATCGGTTTTTTTGGGTAAATGTCACAAAACCAAGCAGGTAACTGGACATCAGATACAGAAGAACCAAGATGTAACTGAATGACCGTATGGGCCTGAGATGTTGAATGGCCTTGTTTTGATCTGCATGTTTCTATCATGTGACTGTTGTTTCAAAAATGTAATCACCATTATACAAAAAAAAAATATGGTGTTGAGATAAAGACTCAACACCTTTATCATGATCATATTGAAGGGTGAAACAGGCCTGATGGGCCAAATGGCCACTTCTGCAGCTATTTTCTGTTTCTATTATGTCAGTTTGACTGTAGAGCGAGAGATTCGATGTGATATTTAACATGTGCTGTGAGATATGTAATAACTTTGAACCTTTCTGTACCTAATACGTGGTATTCTTTACAGTTACTGACTGCAATTCAGCTGGCACAGTGACTCATGATCCTTCATCCCAGTCTGTAAGTATTTGTTGTGTTTTTGAAGCTAAATACATGAGAATGAAATGTATTTTTGGCAAACATGTGAGTTGGATAGCTGCAAGAGACCTGCCCTATACTGAGAGCTCATGGACTGTTGCCAATGGTTACAGCTTCCAAGGATCTTCCACGTCCCTGGTTTCTGAGTGGCTCAGGTTCAACTGCATAAGACTATATTCGTAATGATTCCGACAAATACAGTTTCAAGTAAGCAGTTGTGATTATAAAAGCAACAGCAGACTTCTGTATGGCGGCAAGAGTCTGAATATTATTAACACAGGCATTTAAATTGTAAGTTACGTTATGTGTTTGCTGTTGGAACACTCACTGGCACAGTCCAGGGGCCAGGATTGGGTCTCAATGAAGGCAGACAATCAAAGAAAATGCCACTGACATCATGCATGACAACTTCCTGCCTTCGTTCATAACACTGGACATGATGAAGGCATGAAACTTGCTCCAAACTCATGTTAAAACTAATTAAAGCTGTTCAAATGCCAACTTTTTACCTGTCTCGATATTTTGTGGGAACAGCCAGCTATCTGTCTCATCAATCAAGTCTTGTTTGAGTTAGTGAGACAAAAAGTGCTGAGGGAGGTAAAAGCCTAAAAGCTGATCACTGCTGAAAGAGCTCATCTCTTTGAAAGGAATGTGGCAGCATCCAATCCTACATCAGGAAATAATCAACGTGAAGAACTTTACCAATTAAGGGACCATTACCCTCCTGGCATTGCATGGGCATAGTGCATATGTGAGTGAGCTGCTCCAGCAAATACTCCAGGTGCAAACATGTATGGCTCTCATTGGAGGAGCTCATAAAAATTAGGAGCGGAGATAAAGCAAATGCTCCTTTTTCAGTCTGTACCGCCATTTAATGCAATCATGGCTAATCATGTGCTCAAAGCTCTCAGAAATGACACACTTCCACTGGATGGATTTTTCCATTCACAGTCCATGAGCTCATACAGCCCAGGAAATTCTGGCTGGTGTGTTACAAGTAAGGCTCTTCTATATTGTGACTGCTGATACTCTATACTAGTGCAAACTTGATATCATTGTAGGGGCAGTCTGTGGTGTAGTGATAACCTCACTAATTTAGTAATCTGAATAAATTTAAGCTCATGTTCTGGGATGTGAGATCAAATCCCACTACAATGGTTAGTGGAATGTAGATTCAATTAATAATGAGATCTGGATTTAAGACCAAGGTAACCATGAAACTATCACCAGTTATCATTAAACACCCATCAGGTTCATCAGTGCATTTTGGGAAGGAAATATAACCCACATGTGACTTCAGATCAATGTGCTTGACTCTAAACTGCCCTTTGAAATGGTTTAATAAACCACCCAGCTCAAGAGCAGTTAGGAATAGGAACAGAAGCAAGTTATTTGGCTTATCAAAACAGCCCTGCCATTCTAGATGTTTGCTAGTCATCTCTTTTTTAAAATTCATTTTGAGGGTTTTGGGTGTCGCAGGCTGGCCAGTACTTCTCACCCATCCTTAGTTGCCCTTGAGAAGGTGGGGGTGAGCTGCCTTCTTGAACCGCTGCATTCCACCTGCTGTGGGTTGACCCACAATGCCATTATGGAGGGAATTCAGGATTTTGCCACAAAATCTCCGGAATGCCATTGTCTAGCACTATCTGATCGAGGTCTACAAAGTCATGAAGGGTATGGAGAAGGTAGATAGAGATAAACTTTTTCCCAGGGTGAAGGATTCAGTAATGAGAGGTCACGCTTTCAAGGTGAGAGGTGAAAAGTTTAAGGGGGATACATGTGGCAAGTATTTTACACGCGTTGCCAGCAGAGGTGGTAGAGGCAGGAACGGTAGATTCATTTAAGATGCGTCTGGACAGATGCATGAGTAGGTGGGGAGCAGAAGGATACAGATGCTTAGGAATTGGACGACAGATTTAGACAGTAGATTTTAAGGTGAAAGGCAGGAGATTTAGAGGTTTATTTGAGGAAATGTTTATTAACCCACAAGGTGGTGGAGGTCTGGAATGCACTGCCTAGGAGGGTAGTTGTGGCGAGTAACCTTGCTTTACTCGCCTTTTTGGCTCAGGCTTGGAGGGCCAAAGGGCCTATTCCTGTAAATTTTCTTTGTTCTTGTTCTTATCGCCATATCCATTAATATCACTAGTCTCTTGAAACTTATCGAATTCTATCTTGAACCTGCTCAATCATTGAGCTTTCATAGCCTTCTTAGGTTGAAGGGTCAGCTAGCCCAGTTGGCTGGTTTGCAATACAGAGTTACACCAACATCACGAATTCATTTCCTGCACTGGCTGAGGTTGTAATGAGGGACTCTCTTTCTCAATTTCTCTCCTTGTCTCAGGTGTGGTGACCAAATCTGTACCAATCTACACTCATCTCGCTTCTAGGCCCAAAGTCTTGACTCTTAATTCATCTCAGTAGTTTTTAAAGCAAGGTTACTCGCCTCAACTACCCTCCTAGACAGTGCATTCCAGACCTCCACCACCTTGTGGGTTAATAAACATTTCCTCAAATAAACCTCTAAATCTCCTGCCTTTCACCTTAAAATTATGACCCCTTGTTATTGGCCTATCAACTAAGGGGAAGCAGTTGCTTTCTATTCACTCTGTCCATGCTTTTCGTAGCACCTCTATCAGCTATCCCCTCAACCTTCTGTGTTTCAAAGAAAACAACCTGAGCTTATCCAGCCTCTTCAAAGCTATATAATTCCAAAGATTCACCCCACCCCGAATGCAGAAATTCCTCCTCATCTCAGTCTTAAAAAGCTGGCCCCTTATTCTAGATTATATCTCCTGGTTTTGGAGTCTCCAGCCAGAGGAGCCATTCTATCTATATCCACCTTGTCATATGCTGTGAGACCCAGTTTCCTCTTCAGTCCAGTGTGACGGATTAATCTGGTGAACCTTTGTTACACTCTCTGTGTGCCAAGTATCTTCTTCCTTGAATAAGGAGACCAAGACTTACTCCAGATGAGGTCTTACCAAATCTCTATTCAACTACAGCAAGACATCTTTACTCCTGTTCTCAAATCCCCTTGAAATAAATGCCAACATACCATTTGCTTTTCTGATTGCTTGCTGCAGCTACTTGGTAACTTTAATGGCTCTGGGTCAAGGACACCAAGATCATTCTGAACACCCTGACATTCACACCTCACATTATTCAAGAAATATTCTGCATTTCTGTTTGGATTGAACAGTTTTGTTTTCAATTTATGAAAATATCAGCATAGGAAAACATGCAGTTTGACTGGCTGTCCAGAATCAGCCAATTGAGTAATACATGGTAATTGGCTGTGGGAAGGCCAGGCAGTGCATGTGTGGATGAGTCAATTGACCAACAACAGCATCGAGGCAGGATGCCCTTAGATGAAAGCTCCAGAAGTATACTCAATCAGAGTTGGAAATCCTCCAATTTATACCCAGATACTAAATTTGTGAATTCAAATTGGAAGGAAGTGGGTGTGCAGTATATTATTTTAATAGATTAGGCCACAGCTCCATCTTGGGAAAATGTAAATAACTAACAGCAGTCTAAAATGTGACAAGGACTGCACCCATTGTTTCAAGTGCAACATAGCAGACTGGTTTACAAACTACTTTTTAGCTTTTGTATGTTTTCTGTGACCTTCCTGTTTAACAGGGGTCCTGTCAGTGCCTGGCAAATGTCAAGGGATCAAAATGTGATCAGTGTAAGTCACTCTACTGGAACCTGGCTGAGGAGAATCCTGATGGTTGCATTGGTAAGTAAGTTTTGTCTTCCTTACGTAGTTGAAATGGTTTGGACCTTATGAATTTATTCATTGTATGGTGCACTGGCTCTGCACTTGTGAGATGTTTAGCAATAATTATACCTGATACATTTCAATGATCATTAATTGATATCAGTACTTTCAATTTGATTGATGTGGAATAATACTCATTGACACTTCTTATGGAACTAAGAATGAAATAGGTGCCAATTTAGGACTGAGATGAGGAGGAATTTCTTCTCTCAGATTGGGTGAACCGGATAGCTCTTTCAAAGCTCACTGGAGCAATGGGCCAAATAGCCTCACCCCGTATTGTATCATTCTGTGAAGACGTTCTTCTACATTATGTTGTCATTTCTAACTGGGAACTGATGTAGATCTCAAATAAGCTGATCCTAGCAATATTTTTGATATTGCAGAATGTCGCTGTAATGTGATTGGCACAATTAGTGGGATTGGAGAATGCAATCAGGTGAGCACACAGAAGAAATTGCAGGATTTGCAAAACAATGACCAGCATCTGCTTTTGCACAGGGAGGTTTTGTTTTGATTTTTACCTATGACTTTAATGTTTCAGGATGATGGCCATTGCTACTGTAAATCTAATGTATGCGATGAGCTCTGTGATTGGTGCAAGGAAGGACACTATGCTTTAGAAGAGAGGCACTATTTTGGTTGTCAAGGTAAGTCCAAATATTAAGGTGAAACAAGTCACCACCCTCTGAACTTGGGGCATATCCCCTTTCCTTCATTTTCATGGGATCAATATCCTGGAATTCCCCTACCTAAGAGAACTGTGGGTCACCTCAAATACTGCAGCGTTTCAAACAAAGAGCAGCAGAGATTGATGGGAGAAAATGAGGAGTGCAGATACTGGAGATCAGAGTTGAGAGTGTGGTGCTGATAAAGCACAGCAGCTCAGGCGGCATCCGAGGAGCAGGAGAATCAACGTTTCAGGCATGAGGTCTTCATCAGGACTGAGGGGGTGGCCCAAGGGGGAATGAGAGATAAATGGGAGGGAGGGAGGTGGGGCTGGGGAGAAGGTAGCTGGAAATGGAATAGCTAGATGAAAGTGGGGGTGAAGGTGATAGGTCAGGGAGAAGGGTGGAGTGGATAGGTGGGAAGGAAGATGGACAGATGGGACAGTTCAAGGAGGGTGGAGCCGAGTTGGAAAGTTGGATCTGGGATAAGGTGAGGGGAGGGGAAATGAGGAAACTGGTGAAATCGACATTAATCTCATGTGGTTGGAGGGTCCCAAGGTGGAAGATGAGGCTTTCTTTCTCTAGACGTTGGGTGGCTAGAGTTTGGCGATGGAAGAGGCCAAGGACTTGCATGTCCTTGGCAGAATGGGAGGGGGAGTTGATGTGGTCAGCCACAGGGCGGTGGGGTTGGTTAGTGCGTGTATCCCAGAGATGATTTCTGAAATGTTCCGCAAGTTGGCGTCCTGTCTCCCCGATGTGCAGCAGACCACATCAAGAGCAATGGACACAGTAGATGACATGTGTGTGTGGAAGGATCCTTTGGGGCCTTGGACGGAGGTGAGGAGTGTGGTTTTGGCACTTCTTGCAGTGGCAGGGAAAGGTGCGGGAAGTGGAGGGTGGGTTGGTGAGGAATGTGGAACTAACAACGGAGTTGTGGAGGGAATGGTCTCTGCGGAACCTCAATAGGGATGGGGAGGGAAATATATCCCTGGTGTTGGGGTCTCTTTGTAGGTGGCGGAAATGCATTGTATCTAGAGGTTGGTGCGGTGGAAGATGAGGACTGGCGGTTTCTGTCCTTGTTGCAGTTGGAGGGGTGGGGTTCAAGGGTGGAGGAGGTACACTGGACAGCATAGTTAACCATGTGGGAGGGGAAATTGTGGTCCTTGAAGGAGGAGGCCATCTGAGATGTTCTGTGGTGGAATTGGTCCTCCTGGGAGCAGATGTGACGGAGGCAGAGGAACTTTGAGTAAGGGATAGTGATAATAGAGCATTTAGGTTTAAAGGGAGATGGGGAAGATTTTAAAATGTGTGAGGAAAGAATTTTATACAGAAAGTGGTAGGTGCCTGGAATGAACTGTCAGGGGAGGTGGTAGGAGCAATAGCAAAGTTTAAGAGGAAAGTTTAGGCAGCCACATATGTAGGCTGAGGTACAGACCATGTGCAGGCAGATGGGATTAGTTTGGAATCATGGTTGGCATAGACATGGTGGGCTGAAGGCCCTGTTCCTGTGCTTTACTGTTCTATGTTTTATGATGCTGATGAAGCTAAGACTGTATTATAATGAGGCAGACTGGCCCGAGAGAACTTGACACTGACTAAGTGGGAGGCCAAGTTATTTTACATTAATATATGTAGATACTCCATGCTATGAAACTATTTGGTGCAGAAGTATTCTTCCCCTCAAGGTTTTTTTTTAACTTCAAAAAACTACAGAACTGCCGATGTAGAAAATAGTCTATGCCTCATTTTCCCACCAAAGTACATAACCTCCCACTTTCCCACATTGTATTCCATCTGTCATTTCTTTGCCCACTCTCCTAGCCTGTCCAAGTCCTTCTGCAAGCTCCCTGCTTCCTCGACATTACTTGTCCTCCATCTGTCGTTGTACCATCTGCATTTTGGCAAAAATGTCCTCAGTTCCTTTGTCCAAATCATTAATATATCAAGGTCATCTACAAGGAAAATATATATATATATTTACCTGTGTTATGCTCCCCTTGGTCAATGTGGGAGCTCAGGGACACAGTTGATGTCCCTGGCTCCTTCATGTGCAGGAAGTGTGTCCAATTGCAGCTCTTGTTAGACCGAATGACAGCTCTGGAGCTGCAGATGAACTCACTTTGGAGCATCTGTGATGCTGAGGGGGTTGTGAATAGCACGTGTAACGAGTTGATCACACTGCAGATTAGGAGTGCTGAGGGAGAAAGGGAATAGGTGACCAAAAGGCAGAGAAAAAGCAGGAATGCAGTGCAGGTGTCCCCTGTGGTCATCTCCTCCAAAAAGGTGTTCCTTTTTGGATACTGTTGAGGGGATGGCTCACCAGGGGAAGGCAACAATAGCCAGGTTCATGGCACCATGACTGGCTCTGCTGTACAGAAGGGCAGGAAATAGAGTGGAAGGGCTATAGTCATAGGGGATTCAATTGTAATGGGCGTAGATAGGTGGTCCTGTGGTTGAAAATGAGACTCCCTAAGGGAATGTTGCCTCCCAGGTGCACAGGTCAGGGATGTCCCAGATCCGCTGCAGAAAATTCTCCACGGAGAGGGTGAACATCCAGTTGACTTGGTGTACATAGGTACCAATGATATAGGTAAAAAAATGGGATGAGGTCCTACACGAAGAATTTAGGGAGTTAGAAACCAAGTTTAAAAAGTAGGATCTCAGAGGTAGTAATGTTAGGATTGCTACTCGTGCCATGTGCTAGTCAGACTGAGAATGATAGAATATTCAGGATGAATGCATAGCTTGAGTGATGGTGCAGGAGGGAGGGGTTCAGATTTTTGGGACATTGGGATCAGTTCTGGGGGAGGTGGGGCAACTACAAATGAGATGGTCTTCAACTGGGTCAGACTGGAACCAATGTCCTTGGGGGTGCTTTTGCTAATGCTGTTGGGGAGGGTTTAAACTAATGTGGCAGGGGGATGGGAACCAAATTAGGAGGTTAGTGGACAGTAAGAAGGTAGTAACTAAAGCCTGTAAGGAACTAGATCATGAAATCAGCATGACTAAGGGGAAGAGTAGGCAGGAAGTGGAGAATAAAGGCAGAGGGACTGGTGGTCTGAGGTCCATTTGTTTTAATGCAAGAAGTGTAATAGTTAAGGCAGATGAACTCAAGGCCTGGATTAGTACCTGGGAGTATAATGTTATTGCTATTACTGAGACTTGGTTGAGGGAAGGACATGTTTGGCAACTAAATATCCCCGATAATTGATGCTTCAGGCAGGATAGAGAGGGAGGTAAAAGGAGTGGAGGAGTTGCATTACTGGTCAGAGAGGCTATCACAGCTGTGCTGAAGGAGGGCACTATGGAAGACTTGAGCAGTGAGGCAATACAGGCAAAGCTTAGAAATACGAAGGGTGTGGTAACAATGCTGGGATTGTACTATAGGCCTCCCAACAGTGAACATGAGAGAGAGGTACAAATACATAGAGAGATCACAGAAAGATGTAGGAGCAACAGGGTGGTGGTGATAGGAGATTTTAATTTTCCCAATACAGGGGAACCTCGATTATCCGAACAAAATGGGCAGGCACTATTTCGTTCGGATAATCGTTTATTCGGTGATTCGATTAAATGCCTTTCCTCAGGCATTTTTAAAAGTCTGCTCCATGTTCAGGAGACTGCAGCACACAGCGTGTGAGGCCCCACCCCCAACTCCGCCCTCCACCTGTCCCCCAATCCCCAACACCATCCAACACCGCCCTGCCCCCAAACGGTGCCCAACTCCATCCCCTGCCCCCAACCATGTCCAACTCCACCTCCACCCCCCAACCCCATCCAACACTATCCCCTGCCCACTCCCCCAACCCTGAGAGGGGACAATATCTGTGGAGCTGAGCCTCTGTGATGGAGCCTGAAAGACCTTGGGGTGGTGGGGAGGGAGGGTGCCCGCCCCCAACCCTGTCCAACACTGCCCCCAACCCCAACCCCGTTCAACTCCACCCCCCCCTCCACACCAATAACAAGCTGCTGCTGCTGCTGTCTTTGTGGAGTGAGTCTCCAAATAGCACACACAGCCACACACACAACGTTTTACTGCAACCTTTTGATAGGTTCCACGATTAAGCTGTACAGGACAATGTTGGAGAGATTATCTGGGGAAGTGAGGTTAGGTACACCCCTCTGTAGAACTCTAGGGAAAGTGTAGGGGAGAGAGAGAGGGCAGGAGATCAGTCATTTGGAGACGGTGCCTGTTTAATCACTAAATAAAAGACGTGATCAGTGTTGGAAACACGTCTTTATTGTAACGTTTCTGTCGGGACCTCAAGATCACCTTCGAGTAATCCGATTTTTGGATAATTGGTATTCGGATAATCAAGGTGACTCTGTATTGATGGGATTCGCTTAATGTTAGAGGTCTGGATGGAGCAGAATTTGTAAGGAGCATCCAGGAAGGTTTTCTAGAGCAGTATGTAAGTAGCCCAACTCAGGAAGGAGCCATACTGGACCTGATGTTGGCAAATGGGCTTGGTGGTTGAAGTTGCAGTGAGGGATTACTTTGGGAATAGTGATCACAATTCCATAAGTTTTAGAATACTCATGGACAAAGACGAGTGTGGTCCTAAAGGAAGAGTGCTAAATTGGATGAAGGCCAACTTGTGGGTGGCATAGTGGTTAGCACTGCTGCCTCACAGCGCCAGAGACCCGGGTTCAATTCCCGCCTCGGGCAACTGTCCGTATGGAGTTTGCACATTCTCCCCGTGTCTGCGTGGGTTTCCTCCGGGTGCTCTGGCTTCCTCCCACAGTCCAAAGATGTGCAGGTTAGGTGAATTGCCCGTAGTGTTAGGTGAAGGGGTAAATGTAGGGGAATGGGTCTGGGTGGGTTGTTGTTTAAAGGGTCGGTGTGGACTTGTTGGGCCGAAGGGCCTGTTTCCCCACTGTAAGTAATCTAATCTAATCTATACCAAAATTTGGCAGGACCTGTGGAATATAGATTGGAGCAGCTGTTTGAAGGGAAATCCATCTTTGATATGTGGGAGGCTTTTAAGAGAGGTTGATTAGAGTTCAGGAGAGATATGTTCCTGTGAAAATGAGGGATAGAAATGGCAGGATTAGGGAACCATGAATGATAGGTGAAATTGTGAGACTAGCTAAGAGGAAAAAGGATGTGTACATAAATTCTAGGCGACTGAAGACAAGACAAAGCTTTGGAAGAATATCGGGAATGTAGGACGTATCTGAAATGAGGAATTATGAGATCTAAAAGGCGTCAGGAGATATCCTTAGTGAGCACGGTTAAGGAAAACCCCAAAGCTTTTATATAAGGAGCAAGAGGGTACCAAGAGAAAGGACAAAGGAGAAAAGATATACATGGAGTCATTTGGAATACCCATTTGAAAGAAAATAGGCTTATCAGTGATGGTTTTGTGCAGGAAGGTCATGTCTTACAAACCTAATAGAATTCTTTGAAGATGTGACAAAGTTGAATGATGAGGGAAGGGATGTAGATGTCACATACATGGACTTTAGTAAGGCTTTTGATAAGGTTCCCATGGTAGGCTGATGAAGAAGAAGAAGTCGCATGGGGTCCAGGGTGTTCTAGCGAGATGGAGAGAGAACTGGTTGGGCAACAAGAGACAGAGAGTAGTAGTGGAAGGGAGCTTCTCAAAATGGAGAATGTGACCAGTGCTGTCCCACAGGGATCCATGCTGGGGCGATTGTCATTTGTGATAAATATAAATGGTGTAGGTTGCCTCATTAGCAAGTTTGCAGATGACACTAAGATTGGTGGAGTAGCAGATAATGAAGGGGACTGTCAGATAATACAGCAGAATATAGATAGATTGGAGAGTTGGGCAGAGAAATTGGAGAGGGAGTTCAATCTGGACAAATGCGAAGTGATGCATTTTGAAAGATGCAATTCCATTGTGAACTATAAAGTAAATGGAAAAGTCCTGGGGAAAATTGATATACAGAGAGATCTGGGTGTTTAGGTCCATTGTTCCCTGAGGGTAGCAATGCAAGTCAGTAAAGTGGTCAAGAAAGCATACGGAATGCTTTCCTTCATCGAACAGGGTATTGAGTACAACAGTTGGCAGGTCATGTTACAGTTGTATGGGATTTTGGTTTGGCCACATTTGGAATACTGGCCCTGGTCACCACGTTACCAAAAGGATGTGGATGCTTTGGAGAGGGTGCAGAGGAGGTTCACCAGGATGTTGCCTAGTATCGAGGGTGCTAGCTATGAGGAGAAGTTGAGTAGATTAGGATTATTTTCTGTGGTTCTATTCGCCGAGCTGGAACTTTTTGTTGCAAACGTTTCGTCCCCTGTCTAGGTGACATCCTCAGTGCTTGGGAGCCTCCTGGGAAGCGCTTCTGTGGTGTTTCCTCCGGCATTTATAGACAACCGGAAGCGGCAGGGACAGGCCACTATAAATGCCGGAGGAAACACCACAGAAGCGCTTCACAGGAGGCTCCCAAGCACTGAGGATGTCACCTAGACAGGGGACGAAACGTTTGCAACAAAAACTTCCAGCTCGGCGAATAGAACCACAGCAATGAGCACCCGAGCTACAAATCTTCTCACAAACTTTGAAGGATTATTTTCATTGGAAAGAAGGAGGTTGAGGGGGGACCTGATTGAGGCCCACAAAGTCATAAGAGGTGTAGATAAGGTGGATAGCAAGGAACTTTTTCCCAGAATGGAGACCTCAATTACTAAGGGTCACGAGTTTAGAGTGAGAGGGGAAAGGTTTGGGGGAGATATACGTGGATAGTTCACGCAGAGGGTGATGGATGCCTGGAATGCGTTGCCAGTGGAGATGGTAGGGGCAGGAATGATAGCATAATTTGTGATGTATCTAGACAGATATATGAATGGGCAGGGAGCAAAGGGGTACAGATCCTTAGAAAATAGGTGGCAGATTTAGATAGAGGATATGGATCGGCACACGCTTGGATGGCTGAAGGGCCTGTTCCTATGCTGGAATGTTCTTTGTTCTTTCTTCAGATTGAATGAGACTGCAGGACTGTCATACAAAGTGGCAAAAGTGAGGACTGCAGATGCTGGATACCAGAGTCTAAATTAGAGTGGTGCTGGCAAAGCACAGCAGGTCAGGCAGCATCCGAGGAGCAGGAAAATCGGTATTTCGGGCAAAAGCTCTTCATCGGAAATGGAGGCAGGGAACGTCCAGGGTGGAGAGATAAATCTAGACTCTGTCATACAAAGTGTTGTGTTTCTGTCAGTTGTAATTTTGTAACTTTGCACCTGAAATGACTTCAATGTTCTTTAGTTTTTCTTTTGCTATGTCTAGGTGCCACCTGGAATCCTGATCCAGAACTCCCAAGTCTCTTTGCACTTCAGACTTATGAATTTTCTCCCCGTTTAGCAAATAGTCCATGCCTCTATTCTTCCTACCAAAGTGCATGACCTCACACTTTCCCACGTTAAACTCCATCTGCCACTTCTTTGCCCACTCTCCTAACCTGTCCAAATCCTTCTGCAGTTCTCCACCTCCTCAATGCTATCTATCCCTCTGCCTATCTTTGTATCATCTGCAAACTTAGTCAGAACGCGTTCCGTTCCTTAATCCAGATTGTTAATGTATAAAGTCAAAAGTTGTGGTCCCAACACTGAGCCTTGTGAAACACAACTGGTCACCGGCTGCTATCCTGAGAAGGACCCTTTTATACCCACTCTCTGCTTTCAGACAGACAGCCAAGCTTCTATCCATGCTAGCATCTTGCCTCTAATACCATGGGCTCTTACCTTACTCAGCAGCATCCTGTGGCACGTTGTCAAAGGCATTCTTGAAGCCCAAATGCATAACATCCATTGGCTCTCCTTGGTCTAACCTGCTCGTGATTGTAGCAGATTTGTCAGGCGTGACCTCCCCTGATGAAACCATGCTGACTTTGCCCTTTTTTTGTTACCATACTTTCAAATATTCAGAAATCTTATCCTTCACAATGGATTCCAGGATCTTACTCATGACCAAGACTAATCAGCCTGTAATTTTCCGTCTTTTGCCTTACTTCCTTTTTAAACAGAGGTGTCATGCTAGCGATTTTCCAGTCTTCTGGGACCTTCCTGGATTCTAGCAATTCCTAAAAGATCACCACTAATTCCTCCACTATCTCTTCAGCTTTCTCCCTTAGAACTTTGGGCTGTAGTCTATCTGGTCGAGGTGATTTATTCATCTTCAGGCCATTCAGTTTTTCAGTTCCCCTTGGTGATGGCTACCATACTCAGCTCTGCTCCCTCATTCTGTTAAATGTTTGGGATATTACTCGTGTCTTCCACCGTGAAGACTGATGCAAAGTAATTACTCAGTTCCTCAGCCATTTCCTTGTTCCCCTCTACTATCGCTCCAGCATCATTTTCCAGCAGCTCAATGTCCACTTTCGCCTCTCTTTTGCCCTTTATATATCTCAAGAAACTCTTACAGTCTTCCTTTATATTGGTGGCTAGCTTGCCCTCATATTTAATCTTCTTGCTCCTTATTTTTTTTTGTTACCTTCTGTTGATCTTTGTAAGCTTCCTAATCCTCTGGTTTCCCACTGCCCTTCACATTATATGCTTTCTCTTTTGCTTTTATGCTCTCCTTGATGTCTCTAGTCAGCCATGGTTGCCTCATCCTCCTTGTACCATGTTTCTTTTTCCTCGGGATGAATCTCTGCTGTGTCTCCTGAATTACTCCCAGAAACTCCTGCCATAGCTGTTCCACTGTCTTTCCTGCTAGGCTCCTCTGCCAGTCAATTCTACCAAGCTCCTCTCTCATGCCTCTGTAGTTTCTTTTATTCAGCTGTAACACTGTTATCGTTGATTCTATCTTCTCCTTCTCAAATCGCAGAGTAAATTCAATCATATTATGATCACTGCCTCCAAAGAGTTCCTTCACCTTAAGCCCCTGTATCAAGTCTGCCTCATTGCACAACACTAAATCCAGTATTGCTTGTTCCCTCGTGGGCCCCGCCATAAGCTGCTCCAAAAAGCCATCTGGGAGACATTTCACAATTTCCTTTTCTCGCATTCCATTACTAAGCTGATTTTCACAGTCTATCTGCATATTCAAATCCCCCATGATCACTGTAACTTTGCATTTCCTACATGTCTTGTCTATCTCCTGGTGTATTTCCTAACTACTGTTTGGAGGCCTGTACATACCTCCGACTATGGTTTTTTTTTTAACCTTTGCGGTTCCTCAATTCCACCCAGACAGATTCTACGCCATCTGACCCTACTTAGTTTCTTACTATTGATTTAATTTCATATTTTACTAATAAGGCAATCCCACCCCCATGCCACCCTGCCTACCTTGCCTAATAAAGTTACAGTACTTTGGGCAATAAATGCTGGCCAACCAGTGATGCACGCATCCCACGAGTGAATTTAAAAAGTGGCAGACATTGTTTGCATATGAGACATCTGATGGAGATGACTGCCATCTAATCTGATGTGTGACAGTCCTCTTCAGTGTTGAAAAGTGTGGCGCTGGAAAAGCACAGCGGGAAAGGCATTCTCTGAGGAGCAGGAGAATCGATGTTTCAGGCATAAGCTCTTCATCAGGAATGTGGAGGGCACGGTGAAGGGGGCTGAAAGATAAATTGAGGCTGGGGTGGGGCTGGGTGTAAGGTATCTGGGAAGGCGATAGGTAGTTGCAGGTTGGGGGGTGATGGTAATAGGTTAGAGTGGAGGGTGAAGTGGATAGATGGGAAGCAAGATGGACAGGTGTGACAGTTCGAGAGGGTGGTGCCAAGTTGGAGGGTTGGATATGGGGTGAAGTGGGGGAAGGGAAAATAAGGAAACTGGTGAAATCCAAATTGATCCTCTATGGTTGGAGGGTTCCAAGGTGAAAGATGAGTGCTCTTCCTCCAGGCGTCGAGTGGCTAGGATTTGGTGGTGGAGGCGACCCAGGACTTGCATGTCCTTGGCGAAGTGGGAGGGGGAGTTGAAGTGTATGGCCACAGGGTGGTGGGGTTGTTTGGTGCGTGTGTCCCAGAGCTGTTCCCTGAAACATTCTTTGAGTTGGCGTCATGTCTCCCCAATATAGAGGAGACCACATTGAAAGCAACAGAGACATTAGATGAGGTGTTTGGTTGTGCAGGAAAATCTCTGCTGGATGATGAAGGATCCTTTGGGGCCTTGGACGGATGTGAGGGGGGGGCGGGGTATGGGTGGCGGCAAGGGAAGGTGCCAGGAGTGGAGGGTGGGTTGGTGGGGAGAGTGGATCTAACAAAGGAGTTGCAGAGGGAATGGTCTCTGTGGAATGCTGATACGGGTGGGGAGGGAAATATATCTCTAGTGGTGGGGTCTGACTGTAGGTGGTGGAAATGGCATAGGATGATGCGCTGTATCCAGAGACTGGTGGGGTAGAAGATGAGGATGGGGTGGGGGGTTCAGGGGTCTATCCTTGTTGTAGTTGGAGTGGTGGTGTTCAAGGGTGGAGGTGTGGGAAGTGGGAGCTGGAGGGCATTGTTGTATTCCTTGCCACTGCAAGAGGTGTAAAACTTGTGCCCACACCTCCCCCCGACCTCCATCCAAGGCCAAAAAATTATTCCATATCCGGCAGAGATTTTCTTGCATACCCAACACCTCATCCATTGCTCTGAATGTGGCCACCTCTACATTGGAGAGACAGGGTGCCAACTCAGGGAGCATTTCAGAGAACATCCTGGGACGCACACACTAAGCAACCCCAGGGCCCTATGCTGATCACTTCAACTCCCCCTCCCACTTTGCCAAGGACATGGAAGTCCTGGGCCTCCTCCACCGCCAAATCCGAGCCACCTGACGCCTGGAGGATAAACACTTCATTTTCTGCCTTGAGACCATCCAACCACATGGCAACAACATCAACTTGACTAGTTTCCAAACCCAACTCTCCAACTTGGCACCGTCCTCTTGAACGTCTCAGCAGCCCATCTTGCTTCCCACCTCTCCGCTTACCCTCTATTCTGACCTATCACCATCAACCCTCACCTACATCTACTAATCGCCTTCCCAGCTACCTTCCCCCAGCCCCACCCTCTCCCTTAGATTAGATTACATTAGATTACTTAGTGTGGAAACAGGCCCTTTGGCCCAACAAGTCCACCCCGGCCCGCCGAAGCGCAACCCACCCAGACCCATTCCCCTACGTTTACCCCTTCACCTAGCATGGCCAATTCACCTGACCTGCACATCTTTTGGAATGTAGGAGGAAACCGGAGCACCCGGAGGAAACCCACGCAGACACGGGGAAAATGTACAAACTCCACACAGTCGCCTGAGGCGGGAATTGAACCCAGGTCTCTGGCGCTGTGAGGCAGCAGTGCTAACCACTGTGCCATCATGCTGCCAACAACTGTGCCACCCACACTGTGCCACCGTGCTGCTCACACTGTGCTCCCTTCCTGCCTCTGCATTCCTGATGAAGGGCTTATGCCCAAAATGTTACTCTCCTGCTCCTTGAATGCTGTCTGACCTGTTGTGCTTTACCAGCACCACATTTTTTGACTCTAGTCTCTAGCATCTGCAATCCTCACTTTCTCCTAGTCCTCTGCAGTGATTTGTTTGTAATGCTAACTCACACTCAGAGGGACACGGAGCATTGAATGGACAGTGGTACATACACTGGGGAAGTGCAGCAGATCATTCACCCTGTTACAGCCCTGGACCCAGGTTCTCTTGAGCATCTCCAAAGCTGCTTCTGCACATGGACTACTTTTGTCACTTGGGGTGACCTCTTGTGGTTTCCCATCTCTCCAGAACAGCCTGAAGGGGAACCTTTAGGGAGGTATTGCTAGGGTATGATATCACTTTTTTCTGAATCTCTATTATCTCCAGGAATGGGGATAGTAGATGGGAGCATTGTTGATGAGCAGAGATTATGTGATGTACCTTGTACAGAGTGATGTGCTGTTTGAATGCCTTTTAATTATAGTGCCAAGAAATTGGAGAACAGGAAGTATCTGTTACTTTTAGGCTTGTCTCCATTCTGTTTACAGTGCAACCTAATCTGATCGACGCTTCTTGCAATTTCTGTTTTTATTTCAGCTTTGAACTTACATGATTAGTAGTTGCTTGAAATGTTAATTTCTTACTCATTTCTCTCATTCTACTGACAGGCTGCCAGTGTGACATTGGAGGTTCTACGAATCTAACATGCAATATGTTGTCAGGGACCTGCCAATGCAGACCAAATGTGGAGGGGCGTACTTGCAACGAGTAAGACTCCAGTACTCTGTACTCTATACTCTGTATGTCATTTTTTTGTGTGGGAATAACATCAAAAATGCGGAACCTTTTTCTCATTGGCCAAATTCACTTTGTCAGTTGCCTCTGTAAGGTTCATCTCCCGTTGATGGTGAAAATTAGTTAATTTTTTAAAGAAGAAACAGAGCTTGTAATTGAGCCTTAAAAATAAGACTGTGGCAGGGCATTTTCCCAGTGTGTGCTGATGTTTCTGAAGCTGTGATTCCACAATATGCATCTTAATTACTCAGTTTGTCTCAGACAGAAAGAGCTGTGCCTACTTGATAGTTCACATTTCTGAACGCTAATGTAAAAATGGATATTACCGTAGTGGTAATGTCCCTGCCTCTGAGTCACGAGGCCTGAGTTCATGTCCTAGCTGCTCCAGAGGAATGTAATAATATCTCTAAACAGCTTGATTAGAAGGTACCTGTTGTAGCTCAAAGACTGATTAAGTTCTTGTGACTATTTCCAATAAACACTCTTAGAAGTGTTTCACGAATCTCTGCGGCAGTTGGGACTTGAACCTGGACCTTCTGACCTAGAGGTAGGGACGCTACCACTGCACTCAAGAGTCATAGAGTCATAGAGATTTGCAGCATGGAAACAGACCCTTTGGTCTAATCCATCCATGCCAACCAGATATCTCAACCCAATCTAGTCCCACCTGTCAGCACCTAGCCCATATCCCTCCAAACCCTTCCTATTCATATACCCATCCAAATGCCTCTTAAATGTTGCAATTGTACCAGCCTCCACAACTTCCTCTGGCAGCTCATTCCATACACGTACCACCCTCTGCTTGAAAAAGTTGCCCCGTAGGTCTCTTTTATATCTCTCCCCTCTCACCTTAAACCTGTGCCCTCTAGCTTTAGACTCCCCAACCCCAGGGAAAAGATTTTGCCTATTTACCTTATCCATGCCCTTCATAATTTGTAAACCTCTATAAGTCACCCCTCAGCGTCTGACACTCCAAGGAAAACAGCCCCAGCCTATAGCTCAAATCCTCCAACCCTGGCAACATCCTTGTAAATCTTTTCTGAACCCTTTCAAGTTTCACAACATCTTTCCG
>NC_057713.1:2884155-2906218 GCF_004010195.1 Chiloscyllium plagiosum
AAAGCATACCAAATGCCTTCTTCACTATCCTATCTACCTGCAACTTCACTTTCAAGGAGCTATGAACCTGCACTCCAAGGTCTCTTTGTTCAGCAACACTCCCGAGGACCTTACCATTAAGTGTATGAGTCCTGCTAAGATTTGCTTTCCCAAAATGCAGCACCTCGCATTTATCTGAATTAAACTCCATCTGCCACTTCTCAGCCCATTGGCCCATCTGGTCCAGATCCTGTTGTAATCTGAGGTAACCCTCTTCGCTGTCCACTACACCTCCAATTTTGGTGTCATCTGCAAATTTACTAACTGTACCTCTTATGCTCATATCCAAATCATTTATGTAAATAACAAAGAGTAGAGGACCCAGTACCGATCCTTGTGGCACTCCACTGGTCACAAGCCTCCAGTATGAAAAACAACCCTCCACCACCACCCTCTGTCTTCTACCTCTGAGCCAGTTCTGTATCCACATGGCTAGTTCTCACTGTATTCCGTGAGATCTAACCTTGCTAATCAGTCTCCCATGGGGAACCTTGTCAAACACCATCCTGAACTCCATATAGATCACATCTACCACTCTGCCTCATCAATCCTCTTTGTTACTTCCTCAAAAAACTCAATCGAGTTTGTGAGACATGATTTTCTACGCACAAAACCATGTTGACTATCCCTAATCAGTCCTTGCCTTTCCAAGTACATGTACATCCTATCCCTCAGGATTCCCTCCAACAACTTGCTCACCACCGATGTCAGGCTCACTGGTCTATAGTTCCCTGGCTTGTCCTTACCACCCTTCTTAAAGAGTGACACCATGTTAGCCAACCTTCAGTCTTCCGTCACCTCACCTGTGACTATCGATGATACAAATATCTCAGCAAGAGGCCCAGCAATCATTTCTGAGGCTTCCCACAGAGTTCTAGGATACACCTGTTCAGGTCCTGGGGACTTATCCACTTTTATGTGTTTCAGACATCCAGCACTTCCTCCTCTGTAATATGGGCATTTTGCAAGATGTCGCTATGTATTTTCCTACTGTCCATATCTTCTGGAACAAAACTGTTGTGTCGGTAAAGAAAGCCTCCCCAGTGTTTGAAACACTGTGGTGAATATTGACACATTCTATACAAGCTGATATAAAAACCAAGCAGAGGGGCACACTGTTGCCATTTCCAGGACAAATGCCAGAGACCATACGGTGCAGCTTCAGACTGGCGGTGTTTGCCCACATACTGCAATGTTTTTTAAAGACTGCACAAGTTCAAGGGATGCCAATGAATATCTGCTGAGTAACAAATTGTTCTGGGACAGCTCATGGTAAGATAAGGCCAGAATTGGTCTTAATAGCTGCAAAAGGGGCAGGTAGATAATTAATGAGGTGGGTTTGGTAAGATTCGGTGAGGAAATGCACTATATCTCGGAGTGGAAATCCCTTTTTAAAAAATGATATAACATGGATTTAACCAAAAAAAAAATTGCAGCCCTATAACATTTGTAGTCTTTTTACACCGTCCTAACAATTTACTTTCCTACCTATTTTAGTGTCATCCGCAAATGTGGTAATGAAATCTTCCATCCCTTCATCTAAGTCATTCGTATAAATTGTAAACATTTGAGGTCCCGGCACTGATCCCTGTGGCACACCACTCATTAAATCTTGCCAAAACCGACACAGACCCATGTGTGTCTACTCTGCTTCATGATAATTGGAAAATCTTCTATCCATGCCAAAATGTGCCCTTTACACGATGAGCTTTTTTTTTTCTGCAACATAATATACCACCCTGTCAAATGCTTTTTGAAATCTAAATATAGTACATCTACCGATTCTCCATTATCCACAATATGCATTACTTCCTCAAAGAATTCAAATAGTTTGATCAATTTCCCTTTGACAAAACCATTTTAATTCTGCCTGATTACATTGAACGTAACCAAGTGCCCTGCTATAACAACTCTAATAATGACGTGGAGGTGCCGGTGTTCGACTGGAGTGGGCAAAGTTAAAAATCACAAAATACCAGGCTATAGTCCAAAAGGTTTATTTGGAAGTGCTAGCTTTCTAAGTGCTGGTCCTTCATCAGGTAGCTGGGAAGCAGGATCATAAGACACAGAATTTATAGAAAAATATTACAGTGTCATGCAACTGAACGAATATATTGAACTAATCTAGATTGCTGTTAAGTCTTTCATTTTTTTAGAATGGGTTGCAGGTTTCAGTTCATTAATATACAAATACCATAACTTCTTTTAAGTCACATTCTCAAAATAAGGTTTTATAAAAAAAGGTAACATCTCAGCTCAGACAATGCATTAAAGCTATGAGGTTAGAGTCTGTCTATATCCCAAACTTGAGCCAAACTGGTTCTATTTACAAGTAGGAATTTATAAAATATTACATGGATTGACTGCCTACAGATTGTGTGCTTTTTGAGCAAAATAGAATGTATTTGCAAATACAATTCTGCAAATGCAAATTCACCCCATAGACTTATATATGTGTGTGCATGCATGAGAGAGAAAGAGAGTTTGAGTGTCTCTCTCTCTCTCTGAAAAAAAGATGAAAGATTTAACAGCAATCTAGGTTTGTTCAATATATTGTTTCAGTTGTATGACACTGTAATCTTTTTCTATAAATTCTGTCTTATGGTCCTGCTCCACAGTTACCTGATGAAGGAGCAGTGCTCTGTAAGCTAGTACTTCCAAATAAACCTATTGTACTATAACTTGGTGTTGTGTGATTTTTATCTTTAATAATGGCGTCTAATATTTTCTCTGTGACAGATGTGAAGCTAATTGATCTGTAGTTTCATGCTTTCTATCTCTGCTCCTTTTTGAATAAAGGAGTTACATTTTCTGTCTTCCAATCTAATAGGGCAATCCCTGAGTCAAGCAAGCTTTGAAAAAATTAAAACCAATGCATAAACTATGTCATTGATACTTCTTTTCAGAATCTAGGATGACCTCCACCTGGACCTGGGCACATGTCAGCCCTCAGCTCCAACAATTTACTCTGTATCACTTCTTTTCTGAGTCCCCCCCCCCCCACCCCCCCACACTTCCCTACCTTCCTTTTTCTGATTTATTGCTCCGTTTGGGATATTATTTGCAAAATACCCATTCAATTCGTCTGCCATTTTATTATTTCCATTTTAATTCTTTGGTCAGACTTCCTATAGGCCCAGTGCTTACCATGTTGGCATTATTTTATGCTATGTTCCTGTCACTCTACCCCACAAATCCCTCTGACCTCGACATGGATCTGTGGTCAGCCAAGCAATGGGGCTCTAAGTTATGCAACTTTGCAGCTGTTCAGAGGTCCTGTTGATGCAGTGACATCTACATGCAGAGGCCGCTGCCAGACATGAACCTCAGGGATCCACACAGTGAAAATAATTAGGGGGAACAAAAAGTCTGAGGCCTCCGATGGGTGTATCATGTCAGCAGTCACTGCTTCCTGGTCATGCTGCCAATCAGTGAAGAGCTGCAGGCGTTTGACTTGTGGGGACTTCCTCTCCCCACTGTCTTTGTTGTATCTGAAGGATTCCCTGCATTTCTTATGCCACTGATCACACTTTATTTGGCTGTAAAGTAGTTTTGGACGTGCTGTGGTTATGAAAGGATCTGGATAATTGTACGTTGTGTCCTTATTGAGAAATATTACTCAGTACAGTGTAACTTTTACATGACTATACCATTTGCACTGGGATTAAATATATCTATCTAACCTGTACTTGAAGGCCACGTCGCAACCACTATTTCCCAGATCTTCACCACCTGAAGTATGAAATTGAAGATGGCACTACACCCAATGGAAGAGCTGTTAGGTTTGGGTTTGATCCACAGGAGTTCCTGAACTTCAGTTGGAGAGGCTATGCGCAAATGTCATCTGTGCAAGTATGTGATCAAAGATTCTGATGAAATGCATGTCTGGTGAAAGCTATCTAACCTTCTCAAATCTGCTGGAATGGGTTCAGAATCATTTTGATACCATTTCATGTATAATTTTGCACTTTGCAATTTTTTGCCCATTTAAAGAAATTAAGCAGCAATTGAGGACAATAATTGGCCACTTCAGGTCGTCAATTGGAGCAAGAGTGATACCTTCCTAATATTTAACAAATAAAGCCAGTTGCAAATCATAAAATTAAAAAGATTACTTAAGAAAATGATGGAATAAATATTCTAAATGTGAAGGAATTAAGGGATGTATTAGGTTTGTACTCAGCATGTTGCAAGATGGTGGGATTATAAATGGAATAGAATGTGTGGGTTTAATTTTCATGACCATCACAAAGTTCAGTTTTGTAGGCATGTAACTGGCCCAGTTTTCATGCAGTTGCACAAATACACAAAGTCAAGCACAATGGCATACTGTCATATCCCAGAACTGCATTCTGAAATTTGTAAAAGGTTTTTATTCATTCATGGGATGAGAGTGTCGCTGGCTGGGCCAGCATTTATTGCACATCCCTAATTGACTAGAGGGCGGTTTAAGAGACAACTACATTGTTGTGGGTCTGGATTCACACATTGGCCAGACCAGGTAAGAGTAACAGTAAGTGAAAGGGTATTGGTGAAACAGATGAGAATTTTCGACAATGGTTTCATAGCTAACATTAGACTCGTAACTCCAGACTTTTTCTTCATTGAATTCAAATTCCACCATCTGCCATGATGGAATTTGAACCCAGGTCTCCAGGACATTACCTAGGTCTCTGGATTAATAGTCTCATGATAATACCACTAGGCTCCCCTAAATCTGATCTAAAACTTCCTATAGAGTGATTTGGAGATTTTGCCCTGTTTAGATCATAAAGGAGATTTTTTTAATGTTAGGTTAATACAGGTAGTTACTCCTTACTCCCCCAGCAATTTGGTTTTTTTGAATTATAAAGGGCAGAATTTTTCAGATGACATTGTTTCCCAGCCTACCACCTGAAGAGTTAGTGAGGGACATATCCCTGCTGATCACAGCAGCCCACAGCTATCTCACACTCCGAGGAGGTGAAACATCCAGCTCTCTCTCAGTTGGAAGCACCTTGGCTCTGAAACATGCTGGTCAATCTGATTGCTATCCCAGTAACACAAGCAGCATGTCCAAGACTGGCACTATAAGAAGTCTCCAGGTTCTAAGTTCTAAAGTCCAAGGCTGAAAATATGGTGAGGGAAGGACAGGCCCGGACATTGGGGATTTGGGAGGGTGTGATGAGCAGACTTAATAAAGAAGTGTGGGTGGAAGTGACCACCAAGGAAGTAAATCCTGGGATCTGGTATCAATATCAAAGCCTGTAAAGGAAGCAACACCCTGTGCCTTTCTGCCAGGAGCACAATTAGGGTGACCTGCCAGGTTGCCCCCTTGCCCCTGAACTCATCTCACCAGTTTCAAATTAAGGACAATAATGAAACATAAGAACATAAGAACTAGGAGCAGGAATAGGCCATCTTGCCCCTTGAACCATCTCTGTCATTCATTAAGATCATAGCTGATCTTTTTGTGGACTCAGCTCCACTTACCAGCCCGCTCACCGTAATCCTTAATTCCCTTACTGTTTAAAAATCTATCTATCTTTGCCTTAAGAACATTCAACAAGGCAGCCTTAACTGCTTCACTGGGCAGAGAATTGCACAGATTCACGACACTTTGGGAGAAGAAGTTCCTTCTTAATTCAGTCCTAAACCTGCTCCCTTTATTTTAAGGCTATGCCCTCCAGTTCTAGTTTCACCTGCCAGGCGACATACTTTCAGGACCTCAGTTGGGGTGAGAGTGATCCAGGGAGCTTGAGGATTCAGATGTACCCTGTAAAATTGCGGTCAGATTGGGGCAGGTGGGAGAGTAGCAGGAAGGCAATCTAGGCAAATTTTACCTGCCTGTCCGCCTACAAACCTATCAGTGGAGTCTGTGAATTTTTGCCCCTACTTTTTTCTATGGTATTGGTGCTGGACACTTTTGTTATAAAAAAATATGATTGTTCCAAATATCTTGGCTATTTTGGCTTGATTTATACTCAGATACAGAACAGACTTACTGTTAATGCTGCTGATTGCCTTTTTCTCTTTCGCTTTCTGTTACAAAGTGAATAAGTTTCAAGGTAGTGGAGTATTGCTACAACTGTACAGGTTTTTGATGAGACTGTATTTAGAGTCTGCTATAAGGGAGTCTAAAGTTATGGGGAAGAGACAGGAAAGTGAAGTTGAGGCGAAATTATGTAAACCATGACCTTATTGAATGGCAGACTGGAGGTGCTGTGTGCTCTCCTCCTGTTCCTGTTTCATATATTCCCGAGTACCCTTTATCCTCCTGTGCCTTCCTTCAGAAGACTGTTTCTCCAATATGAGGATTCCTTCCTAATGTGCCAGTTGTAAATTATTGCTTGAGAGTTACTCTACAGACGTCTTTGGGTTGAATTTCCATGGGAGTTATTCCAACTCCTTAACTTCCCTGGCTCCTCTTCCAAAGTTTAGATGTGCAAACATTTAGTGCATTGTGTTTGTTTCATCATTTACTTTATGGTTACTATCTGTCTTAATTCTAACTACCTTCCTTAATTCCATAACCCTCAATACCTTTAACTAACAAATTTTGATAAATCTCAGTTTTTACATTTTACAATTGGTAGCCAATAACAGCAGCTTTTTGGTGGAGAGTGTTCCAGATTTACACCAACCTTTGTGTCCAGAAGTTCCTCTCATATTGCCTGAGCTTACATTTACCATTCTCCCCTGACCAGAGGAAATGAATTCACTTTATCCATTCTATCAACTCCTTTAATTGTTTTCAACACTTCCACCAGATTACATAGGAACAGGAGTAGACTATCCAGGCCCTTGAGTCTGTTCTGCCATTCAGTGAAATCATGGCTGATCTGTGACCTAACTCCAAATGCCTGCCTTTGGCCCATATCTCTTAATACCTTTGCTTAAAGGACATTTATCTATCTCAGAGTTAAAGTTAACAACTGATCTAGCATCAACCTCCATTTATGGAGGAGAGTTCCAAACACCTACCAGCCTTTGTGTGTAAAAATGTTTTTGAACATGTTTCCTGAATAGTCTGGCCCTAATTTTTCGACAATGTTCCTGTGTTCTAAAATTCCCAACCAGTGGAAATAGTTTATTTTTATCTACCCTATCTATCCCTGTTAATATCTTGAAGACTTTGATCAGATCACCTCTTAACCTTCTAAATTCTGAAGAAAACAGGCCTAATTTGTATAATCTTGCTTCACAACTTAATCCTTGAAATCCAGGTATCATTCCTGTATTCCCTCTAAGGGTAATATATCCTTCCTAAGATGAGGTGCCCAGATCTGCTGACAGTACTCAAGGTGGGATCTAACCAGGTTTTGTACAGCTGCAGCTTAACTTCTCTGTCTTAATACTCCTGTCCTCTAGATAGAAAAGACTGGCATGGCATTAGCTTTCCTGATCATCTTCTGCATCTATTCATGGCATTTTAATGAACTATGCACCTGAATCCACAAAGTCTTTTTGGACATCCACTGCATTTAACTTCATCACCATCTAGAAAGTAGCCTGATTTATCCTTTATCATGTCCAAATTGGATCACCTCACAAATGCTTACATTGAACTCCCTCTGCAACAGTTTCGCCTAATCACTTAGTCTGTCAATATCCGTTTGTAATTTTATGCTATCATCTACACTGTCCACAATGCCACTAACATTATAATCAGCAAATTTGGATTCTCTTGGGAATACAAGCCTTGTCTATGTAACCTGTCCTTATAACTTAATTCTGTAAGCTCAGCAAAGATGGAAATTTACCAGTCAGTTCATTTCATTTTCTGCTTAACAGTTAGCACCCTGTAAGAAGATATATTGGATATTCCCAGCTAGGCTCCACAAGAATATAGTAATCATTCTTATAAATAAGGCATGTTTACAGGTACATTATGTGAATTCAATTCTTCACACTATAATGAGTTCACTGCTTGAAAGTTAAAGTGGAGAAATCCTATGTAATATTATAAATTATCCATTGACTTTGCTTTTAAATTTGGTTTCTGCTAGATATCTCTGCTGCTAACTTGCTGCAGTTTTGGGTTACCAGTTCAAACACCATTGCTTGCTTTATGGCATTCAAGTGCTGCTTGGGGTGATCTTCTACTATTGGTGGTGTTTGGGTTTTTCTTTATGCTCCTTTGATTGCATTTTTCTTCCCAGCCAGAGGTGGTCATGTCTATCACTGTGACTTCTCCTAATCTGTTTCGCATAATCTTCCGGTACAAGAACCGTACCCCAAAGCCTGTTAGAGGAAGGATCTCAATCACTGAGGAAGTAAATGTTGATTCTTGCTGTAACTGTAAGTGGCTTTCATTTCTGCACTAGTTTGTCCACCATCTTTCTGAAAACCTACCATAACAACTTCCTACCCTTACTTATTTAAATGAGGTGACTTTCTTTGACCTTGAAGGATCTCCTGGTCTTCATTCTGCATGAGCTCCCTTGACTAGCACTGCCGCTAACTCTGCTTCTAGATTACCCTACCAGTCATGTGTTCATTAACTTCACTTTTACAGAATAACGTGAGGGTAACAGTGCATGTGGAGAATAGAAACCTCAATTTGTTCCGCATCGCCTTCAGATATATTAACCCCGGATTCACTACTGTGTACGGCCATGTAGCAATTTACCAAGCACAACCAAGCACAGGTAAGACTGAGCAGTGTACAGGGTCCAAAAACTTAACTGGCCTGAATTCATCCTATGGTAAGTAAAGTATTTTTAAAATCCTTTTGCATTTTGCCTAAGACAGTGAGTACTACATCTGCATGGGTAACATGTAGGGTTGCCAACTCTGTTGGATGTATTTCTGGAGGTTTTGTTGCATGATGTCCTACTTCCAACTGCACTGCTTACTCCCCCTACCTCTCCTCATGGTGGCTGAATTTATGTGTCCTCATAGGCATCACCTTCTCACAGCCATTAGGGAAGAGGACAGGCTCTTCCTTAACTTGACTGGACTGGATCATTCTTGAATATCACGCAGCCTTTTCTCTCATCTCAAATATTTTTGTAACTAAGCCAAACGTTTTCAAAGAAATTCCCTTTATGACATTCAATATGTCAATCAGCTTCTCCCTTGGCAGCCTCTGCCTTCCTGCCTTTGTCTCTTTAGCTCTCTGCCTCTCTGGTTTACTTGGGCCTAATGGAGAGAGTCCTCAGCATAGTCAAAATGGCTCTGGAGCCCCGATTCCAGAAGTTTCACCATTTTCTCTGGGATGAGGGCAGCAAAGGGACATTTTAGGCTTCTTGAAGGCTTTTGCATTTGTAAAAGTACAGCTTTTGCAAACTGATCCAATTTTCTTTAGTGTTCAATCCAAAATATGACAAAAGATATCTATACGTTCCAGGAGAAGGCTTACACTTACTGAATCTCTTTGGGGAGTTAGGTATCTGTTTGGATAGGTCCAGAGCTAAGGTGCCCTTTTGGACAACTTATGTCACCTTTAAAAGAGATGAATTATTGGAATTATTAAAATTGTGAATATGAAATTAATGTGTATAAATCTCAACTGTGAAGCCATTAAGGCATTTAAATTCACTCAACTGTCAATCTGTCAGTGCATTTAAATCTACTACCTTTTCAATAATAGTATAGACTGTGGTTTAAAAATAATTTCGTGTTTGCAATTTCAATTTAAGAGCCTGAGAACTATTATAATAAGATTAGGAGTGTGTGACTAATTTCACAAACTATTATTAACATAGTGGGCCACTTGTCAGTTCATAGTCTGTTAGTTTCAAATAATTAGAAAACCTTTATTGTAGATATATTAATATTTGTTTTTATAAGGTATTAAATAATTGAAGGAATTTCAATGTAGTGAATAGGTTTTTAATCAGTGGAAGTTTTTAAAAAAATAATAAAGTCACCAATAGAAACTTAGAAATGTATATTATTTCATGTCCTGAGGTCTCTCATGGCAGCTACTTTCTATGTAAATGCAAGGGTGGTAGGTGGGAGGAGGGAGGGGACATTGGTTGTAATGAGAAGGTACTAGGTTGGCAAAGGGATAATGAAAGACCTTTGGGAATCAGTCCAGAGGTATATAGGTTTACATTAAGGATGTAGAGGGGCAGAGCTTTGGCCTGGGAGCATCGGTTGGTGTAGATTGACATGGATGTGGCACAGTGAGTATGTAGGGGACTTAGGGTTATGGGGGATGTGAGGGGCGAGTTTTAGAGGGCTTCTCTTTTTATTTTATAACTTTGCTTGCAAGTCCTAGAGTGCCAAAGTCATCCTTTCACAGAGCCTGCCCCTGCGCACAGCTGTCCTGGTGGCTGTATTTTCTCTGTGTCTGAGGGCAGTGGGTCCAGCTCCCATTAACACTAGCCCCAGACTGAAAATCAGATCATCTGAGGCACTTCTTCCCAAGTCAAATTTATGAGATGTGAGTTTTCTCAACTTTACGGTTTTGAATCAAGAATGAAAATTTAGGCCCTTATCTCACATCACCGCGAAAACAATGTGATGATGTCCAGGAGACTAATGGTTTGTTGCTGGAACCTCCAGTACTATCCAGAAGGTTGGCAACCTGAGTGTCGAAATAAACTACTATGGCTTCAGCCCATGCCTTGGCTGCAGTTGTGCTCAAGCATTAACTGTACATGTAGCTTCCACCCTTACCTTACCTAACAACCATATTGACATGGAATTGCTTTGAGTGTGGCATTGCAGAAGTATTTCCAATGTCATTTGCTAATAGAAACTTCTTTCTAAAGTTTCTACAGTGTTTGTTTGCTGATGTTGCAACATAAAATCCCATGGAAAACAAATGTGAATTCTCTGGTAATAGTTTGTAAATTCTATTTTTTAGTTGGCTGGGATGGAGGTTTAAATGTATGATTATTTTTGTTAGTTTCCAATATCATGGATCAAATGCTTTATGCTAACAGTTTTTACTCTTTTCTTTATTTTCAAATAATTAATTGGATGTGGCATCAAAGGTAAGGGTCAAATTGCCGTAGTCCTAGCAGACCATAAGCTGCTGTCTCATTAGAGATAGATAGAGATAGAGAGAGAGAGAGATGACTGGTAATGAGTTTGACCTGAGAGTCACACACCTCAGGCAAGGGGAGAGGTTGAGAAAGTGATACCTTCGTGGTAACATAAGCTAGTACAGCATCTGAACCCCTGCTGTTGGCATCACTTTGCATGGCAAACCAGCTGGAAAGCCAACTGAACTAACCAAGCCTCAATGTCATTGGTTAGGCCGGAATCTATTGATCATTCCTAATTGTCCTTAATAAGATGGTGGTGAGTCACATTCTTGAATAAAACTTAGTGTCTTCTGGACCACTTCAGAGGGAAATTGTGAGTCAATTACATTGCTGTGGGTCATGTAGGCCAGAAAAGGTAAGGATGACCGATTTACTTCCTTGAAGGAAAGGTGAGAAACGAGAGTCTCACACTAGTGTTCTGGATTAAACAAAGATAATTACTGAGGCACGAAGACAGATTTGACCTAAGTGGACTGGTTGGGAAGACTGAAAGGTAGGATTATTGACAAGCAGTGGCAGATGTTAATTCGTCCAAACAATCTAACCACCTTGATATTTAATGGCATTACCATCACTGAATCCCACAGACCAGAAACTGAACTGGACTCACCATATAAATACAATGGTTATATATAATGGTCAGAAGCTAGGAATACTGTGGTGAGTAATTCACCTCCTGATACCCCAAGGTTGTCCATCATCTGCAAGGCACAAGTCAGGATGGAATTCTTGCCACCTGCTTGAGAAGCTTGACACCATCCAGGATAAAGTAGCCTACCATCTACATTCCTTAGATTAGATTACTTTCAGTGTGGAAGCAGGCCCTTTGGCCCAACAAGTCCACACTGACCCTCTGAAGAGCAACCCACCCATACCCATTCCCCTACATTTACCCCTTCACCTAACACTATAGGCAATTTAGCATGGCCAATTCATCTAACCTCCACATTTTTGGACTGTGGCAGGAAACGGGAGCACCCGGAGGACACGGGGAGAATGTGCAAACTCCACACAGACAGTTGCCTGAGGCGGGAATTGAACCCGGGTCCCTGGCACTGTGAGGCAGCAGTGCTAACCACTATGCCACCATACCATCTTTCAAGTATACTGCAGAAATTTACCAAAGATCCTGAGGCAGTACCTTCCAAACCTAGGAACATTTCCATCTAAAAGGACAAAGGAAGCAGATATATCGGAGCACCACCACATGCAAATTTCGCTCCAAATTACTTACCATCCTGTCTTGGAAATATATGACCATTATTTTAATGTTGCTGGGTCAAAATCTTGGAATTCTCTCCCTAATAGCAATAGAGGTCTACATACACCAAATGGACTGCAGCTGTGCAAGAAAACAGCTTACCCCCACCTTCTCAAGGGAAACTAGGAACAGGCAATAAATGCTGGCCCAGCCAGTGATGCCCACATCCCACAAGTGAAACCTTTTTTTCTGGATGGCAAAATATATCTAGTGGGGTTCCACAGGGTTTATTCCTTAGGGTCCAACAATATGCAATCTATATTGCTGACCTGTATACAGAATGAAAAACACTTTAGCCAACGACAGTAAAATAGGTGGGAAGGTAAGTTGCAATGAAGAAATAAGAAATTTACAAATGGATATGGATATGGATATAGATTAGGTATATGGGCCAAAATTTGGCAGATGGAGATTAACATGAATAAGTATGAGATTATCCATTTTGGTCAGAAGAATTAACAGACAACTTATTATCTAAACCGAGAGAAACTTCAGAATGTCTTGGTGTAGAGGGATCTGGGTGTCCTCATGAATGTATTGTAGAAAACTAGTCTTCAGGTACAGCATGTAATATGGAAGGCAATTGGAATTTTGGCATTTATTCCTAAAGGTATAGAATGTAAAAATAAAGAAGTGTGCTGCAACTATATAAGGCATTAGTGAGACCGCACTTGAAGTATTGCATACAGTTGGACCCCTATATTGAGTTGGAGTGTAGTTCCATTGGAAATAGTTCAGAGGTGGTTTCCTAGATTAATTCCAGAGATGAGGGGTTCGTCCTATGCAATTTAGGCTATACTCTGGAGTTTAGAAGTTTGAAAAAAAATGTAATTGAACTATGTAAGATGCTAAGGGGTTTGACAAAGTAGACATAGAAAGAATACTTTCTCATGTGGTGCTATTTAGAATGACAGATAATTGTTTTATGATAAGGGGTAATGGATTAAAAACAGAGATGAGGAGGAACTACTTGTTTCATAGAGTTGTAAAACTGTATAATTCACTTCTCCAGAATGTGGTTGATGGTGTACTATTGAGTAAATTTAAGGAGGAGATAGACAGTCAGGTTTTTAATTAGTAACAGGTTGAAAGGTTATGGGGAGTGTGAGGGAAAGTGGAATTGAGGCCAAGCTGTGATCAGTCATGAAATAAAAAAAAAGATCTGCAGATACTGAAAATCAGAAACAAAATTAGAAATTGATGGAAAAACGTAGCAGGTCTGGCAGCATCTGTGGAGAGAAATCAGAGTTAACATTTTGGGTCTGTTGACTCTTTTTTAGAAGATCAGAAGAAGGGTCACTGTATCAGAAATGTTAACACTGCCAGATGCTGCCGGAACTGCTGAGCTTTTCCAGTGATTTCTGATTCTTTTGTGATCAGTCATGAATGTATCAAATGACAAGTAGGCTTGATAGGCTGAGTTGTCTACTCCTGCTCCTAGTGCTTAAGATCTTATGTTCTTCTGAGGATATTCATGAAATAATTATTGAATGGCCTCATTCTGCTCTTATGTCTTTATGTCTTATGAACTTAAGGATTTTTACCACAATTTGATTGATTAATTGACATGTTGAAGCTGGCTTTTTATTCTAAATTCTGTTTAATTCAAAGTCTTATTGATGAGGTGCTTACACACAAGAAGACAGGGGTGGGCTGAAATTGCGTTGCCGCCTACCAGTGCAGACCTGAGGTGGGAACAGTGGCAGGCAGATGCCAAGCATAGCAAGTTAGAAGGGTTACCTCCTTCACTAGGGCATTAGCCTCATTCTGTGGATGACTGTTTCCAGTGTTAGGGATATCACTAAGCGGAGGAGAACAATTAAGAAGAAGATAATAAACGAGAACTAGAAGCAACTAGAACAGTAAGTTGCGAAATGGAATCCACTGCCCTGAAAGAGTGGTGGAAACTGATTGAGTTACCTTCAAATGTGGAATTGGACATATTCATGAAAAGGAAAAAAAAAAGCAGGGTTGTGAGGAAAGAGCAGGGGACTAATTAGGTAGTTCTTTTGAAGAGACAACACAGGCACGATTGTTAAAATGGCCCTTCAGTATTGTATAGTTCTATGTCTACATTTTTACTTGAAAGCAAATCAGGAAGTACTTTAACTGATATGATATTTTTAATATAAGGAACTATAAATGAATTTATAAATATGTTGCAATCCCCAAATATTTCAGAATGAATACTGCAATTATCTGTTTTGACAGCACCATTGTATAGTCCAGAACTTTCTGGTGATCCAATTCTTTTTACCTTGTTCCTAGTGTTACCCCAGGCAAAAGAAATTATCTTTGCTCGAAGTAAAGAGCCATCTTTTGTTACGGTCGCAAGGAGTAACTATGGTGACCCTTTCCCACTCACACCTGGGACTTGGACTGTCAACATCGAGGCAGAAGGAGTACTTCTGGTGAGAACAATATGCATTGTATTAGAGCATTGGAAAATTCTTATCAGTAGCTTGAACATCTATTGGAATGAAAGTAAACTTTCTGGTTAGATTCAGTAATTGATCTAATCCATCAATGTATTTTTAAATTATTAGGATTATCTGATTCTGCTGCCCAGTGATTATTATGAAGCTCCGATTCTGCAGTTACAAGTGACAGATCCCTGTACTTATGCAGCTAATCCTGAACAAGTGGGAAAAAAGTAAGCAAAAGACAGATAACAAATTTCTCTAGATTTAAAAGTTGAGGATGTGCTTCCCTTAACCTTGCTGACCTACATTGGCTTCTAGTTTGACAATGCTTCAACATAAAATTTAGATTTTAAGATTCTTCTCTTTGCTTTCAAATCCCTCCATACCCTGGCACCCTCACTATCAATGTAGTCTCCTCCAATCCTTGAACATCTCCAGTTTTAATTGCTGCTCCATTGGTGACCATAGCTTCAACTTTCTTGGTCCCAAGCTCTAGAACCCAACCCTTTCCATTTTCACAACTCTTTTTAAAACTTATTTCTTTGGCTAAACTGTGGTGCTCTGTCCTGTTATTCCTTATGTGGTTTGGTGCTCAACTTCTGACATTGCTCCTGAAAAGCTCCTTGTGTATTGTAAGTCCGTCTAAACACAAGTAGTTGCCAGTCCTTAATGATACTTTTATTTGAGGTTTAAGGTTTTTTTTTGAATTTTTTGATTTAAAACTAAATAATCAAAACAACGAAAGTATTTATAATAAGGCCATATGAAATGGGTAGGAGTAGGCCATTTGGCCCTTGGAGCCTGCATTTGCTATTCAATAGGATCGTGGCTGATGTCAGCCTTAAATTTACACAGGGACACTGCCTCCACAGTTCTCCATGGCAAGGAGTTAAAAAGACACTCAATCCTCTGAGAGAAGAAATTCCGCCTCACCCTCCTCATCCTTTTATTTTGAGACTATGTCCTCTGGTCCTAGACTTTCCCATGAGGGGAAACATCTTTTCTGCATTTACTCTGTCAAGTTCCTTAAGAATCCCTTTTGTTTCAATGAGATCACCTCTTATTCTTTCTAATCAGCAGTGAGTAGAGCCCCAATCTGTTTAACCATTGCTCATAAGACAATCCCTCCATACTGGGGATCATTCCAGTGAACTTTCTCTGAGCTGCCTCTAGTGGATAAGGGGACCAAAACTGCTCACAGTTGCAGTAAGACCACCCTGTTCATATACCCTAACTCCCTTGAAATGAGGGCCAACATATCATTAACCTTCCTGATTACTTGCTGCACCTGTGTTTCATGCCCAAGTACCTAAGTTCCTTTGTGTATTTCTCCACTTAAATAACACGCCATTCTTTTGTTCTCCCTTCCAAAATGAACAACTTCATATTTTCCCACATTATACTCCATTTGCCAACTTTCTGCTCATTTACCTAACCTAATAATATCTCTTTGGAAACTGCATCCCTCTTGCAAATTGCCTTTCCACCTATTTTTGTGCCGTGTGGAAATTTGGCTCCAGTACATTTGCAGCTTTCCTCTAAGTCATTAATATATATGTATGGAACAACTTCGGTTATCCGAACACGATCTCAAAATCCTGTAAATGCTTCCTTTGTTTACGATCAGATCAGTTATCCAAACAATCAGTTAGCCGACTCTAAGTCATTAATATATATGTATGGAACAACTTCGGTTATCCGAACAAGACGGGCAGGGAGTATTTCGCTCGGCTAACTGATTGTTTGGATAACTGATCTGATCGTAAACAAAGGAAGCATTTACAGGATTTTGAGATCGTGTTCGGATAATCCAGAATTTGGATAATTGATGTTCGGATAGCCGAGGTTGTTCTGTATGGTAAACAGTTGCGGTCCCAGCAATGATCACTTTAGAATCTCACTGATCACAGGTCATCAACTTGGGAAAGAATGCCTTATACACGCTCACTGTTTCTTTCTCATTAGACATAATTCTTAATCATTTGAACTGGACTTATGAATTTTGAGTGTGGGCCCAGAACTGATAATGTAATCTCTGGTCTGTAGTTAGCCACTCTTTCCTTTGCTGTCTCTGCAACATTGCAATTACATCAGTTACACCTTGGCAATTTACCATAATTCCTACATAATTTTCATATTGATGGAGGACTCAAAAATTAGAACCAGCATCTCATCTACTTGTGTTCTGTCTTTGTTCAACAGTCTAGACATCATAACAGCAGGATATCAAAATTATGTTCCACTAGCTTTTCAGATTCTTTCCATACAACTCATGTACTGACTAATGAGCCTAACTGAAATCCTAGCAATGACTGTGAACCTCATATTAGCCACCTGGCTTAATCAAGGGAGGATTTGCCACCACCAGGAGTCTTCAACATTGACTCCGGACCCCATGAACTCTCAGGATTTCAGATTAAACATGGACAAGGAAACCTCCCGCTGATTACCACATAATGTCCTCCCTCAGCTGATGTGTCAGAACTCCTCTACATTGAACAAAACTTGGAGGGAGCATTGAAGGCGGCAAGGGCACAAAATATACTCTGGGTGGGGCATTTACTGATCAAGCTGGTCAGCTCCTAAAGGACATAGCTGCCAGACTGGTTCTGCAGCAGTAGGTGAGGGAACCAACAAGATGGAAAAACATACTTGACTGTATCCTGACCAATTTACCATTGCAGATGCATCTGTCATGACAGTGTCGGTAAGAGTGACCACTGCACAGTCCTTGTGGAGGCAAAGAACCGCCTTCACATTGAGAATGACATTCATTGTGTTTGTGTGGCACTATCACCGTGCTAAATGGGATGGATTTTGAACTGCTTACCAACTCAGGACTGAACATCCATGTGACTGTATGGGCTATCAACAGCAACAGAATTGTTTTCTAGCCTGATCTGTAACCTCTTGGCCTGGCACATTCCCCACACACATTAACATCAAGCTAGGGGACCAATCGTAGTTCATTGGAGAATGCAGGAGGTGTCAATCTGGTGAAGCTACCAAACAGGACTACTTGCATTCCAAACCACATAAGCAGCAAGTGATAGACAAAGCTAAGTGATCCCAGAATCAATGGATCAGATCTAAACTCTGCTGTCATGCCACATCCAGAACTGAATGATGGTGGACAGTTAAACAACTCAATAGAGCAGGAGGCTTCACAAATATACCCATCATCAATAATGGAAGATCCCAGCACATCAGTGCAAAAGATAAGGCTGAAGTGTTCACAGCAATCTTTGGCCAGAAGTGCCGAGTTGATGATCCATCTCAGCCTCCTCCAATGGTCCCTGGATCACAGATACCAGTCTTCAGCCAATTCAACTCACTCCACGTGATACCAATAAAAGGATGAAGGCACTGGATACTCCCAAGACTGAGACGTGACTATATTCCAGCAATCGTAATGCAAACTTGTGCTCTTGAACTTGCTGCTCCTCTAGCCAAGCTGATCCAACACAATTACAACACTGTTACCTACCCAACAGTGTGGACAATAGCTCAGGCATGTCCTGTACACAAAAAAAAATGCAACCCAGCCAATTACAGTCTACACTTGAACATCAGTAAAACGATGGAAGGTGTCATCAACACTGTTATCAAGCAGCACCTGCTCAGCAATAACCTGCTCAGTGACAACAGTTTGAGTTCTACTTCAGCCACTCAGTACCTGACCTCATCATAGCCTTGATTCAACCATGGACAAAATTTACATCAAGGTTGCATTTGATCAAGTGTAGCGTAAAGGAACTCGAGCAAAACTGGAATCGAGGGGTATCAGTTGGCAAACTCTCCACTGGTTGGAGTCATACCTGGCATAGGAAGATGATTGTGGTTTTTGGAATCATTCATCTCAGCCTCAGGACATCTCTGCATGAGTTCTTCAGGATACACCTAGGCTCAACTATCTTCAGCAGCTTCATCAATGACCCTTCCTCCATCATTAGGTCTGAAGTAGGAATGTTCGCTGCTGATTGCACAAAGTTCAGCACCATTCATGACTCCTGAGATACTGATGCAGTCCATGTTCAAATGCAAGTTGATCTGGACAATATCCTGGCTTGGGCTGACAAGTGGCAAGTAACATTCATACCACACGGGCAGCATGGTGGTACAGCGGTTAGCACTGCTGCCTCACAGCGCCAGATTCCCAGGTTCAATTCCCACCTCAGGCAACTGTCTGTGTGGAGTTTGCACATTCTCCTCGTATCTGCTTGGGTTTCCTCAGGGTGCTCTGGTTTCCTGCCACAGTCCAAAGACGTGCAGGTTCGGTGAATTGGCCATGCTAAATTGCCCATCATATTAGGTGAAGGGGTAAAGGTAGGGGAATGGGTCTGGGTGGGTTGCTGTTCGGAGGGTCGGTGTGGACTTGTTGGGCCGAAGGGCCTGTTTCCACACTGTAAGTAATCTAATCTAATCACACAAATGCCAGGCTATGACCATCACCAATAAGAGGCAATCTAACCATTGCTCCATTACAAAATTCCTCACTATCAACATCATAAGCATTTGCTAGAAACTCAATTGGACTCCTCATATAAACATTGTGGCTACAGAACAGATCAGAGGCTAACAATATTGTGGTGAGTAACTCATATCCTGACTCCCCAAAGCCTGTCTATCATCTACAATGTGTAAGTCAGCAATGTGATGGAATACTCCCTCTTGCATGGATGAGTACAGCTTCAACAACACTAAAGAAGCTTGACACCATCCAGGACAAAGCAGCCCCCACTTGACTGACACCATCCGCAAACATCCACCACTCAGTAGCAGCAGTGTGTACTATCTACAAGACACATTGTAGAAATTGCACCCCTCCCACTTCCCGCCAAGCCACTCACATCCTGACTTGGAAGTATATCTCTGTTCTTTCACTGTTGCTGGCTCAAAATCCTGGAATTCCCTCCATAGTGCATTGTGGGTCAACCCACAGTAGGTGGACTGTGATGGTTCAAGAAGGCAGTTCACCACCATCTTCTGAAGGGCAACTAGGAACAGGCAATAAGTTCTGGCCAGCCAACGATGCCTACATCCCTCAGATGAATTTTTTTTTAAAATCCAGTTTCTCTTCATACGTCAGTCACGCCATCCCAAGAATCAGTTTGTTAAAATGTTGCTGCACTTCCTCAATAGCAAGAACATCCATCCTCAGATGAGGAGATCAAAACTGCACACAATATTGCAGGAGTGGTTATCATTGCATAATTGCAGCAAGACATTTCCTTCTCCTGTACCCAAATCCTCTTGCTGTTAGGCCAGCATACCGTTTGCTTCTTGAGTGCCTATTGCACCTGTGTGCTTACCTTCAGTGACTGGTGTATGAGGATACCCAGGTCTCATTGCATATTTCCTTCTCTCAATTTATAGATGACAATATTCAGATGACAATCTCCCTTCTGGGTTTTGCTAACTTTACACGTATCCAATCTATTACTCCAGCCGCCATGCTCTGGCCCATTCTCCCACCATTTGGAGAAAAAATTGAAGAGAAGAATCTTACAAGGATTTGGAGGAAGAGCAGGGAAAGTGTGACTAACTCTGTTCAAAGAACTTTTCAGCCTTTTCTAAAGAAAACTTTTCCAGATATTTATGATGTTATAGTTCTGTTATCATGCTTGTAGATGTTTTTTCCACTGTCCTTAATGCTTCTATATCCTTTCTATAACATTGAGACCTGAACACTTAAGTCTGGTCCATCTAAGTTTAATTTAGCCCCAATTCTTAAAAAGATTGTATTTGAAAAAGGGGGTCATATTGTACTCAAAACATTAACTTTGCTTCTCTCTCCATAGATACTGCCAGACCCACTGAGCCTCCTGCACTTTCTGCTTTTATTTCAGATCACCAGCATCTGCAATATTTTGCTTTTATTGACAAAACTTCTGTCATTCAGTTAACCTAACTCTAAATTACCTTCAACAGCTGCTTGTTATACAAATATCTTCCTTTGGATATCTTCCCCTCGGCTGGAGCAGATGATGGCATATACACTGTGGATGGCAAACAGCAATCCTCGGTTCAAATACCAATCTCCTACCGGACAAGGATGGCTGTTCTCACTGGCAGACAGGTATCAAAGAATATCTAACAGACTTTATGTTCAGTTCATAGGCTTTTTTTAAAATATACATTTAGACATTAGCAAATGTATTTTGTCAATTGATGTATTTTGCCAAACTGCTAATATACTGTTTAAATATTAAAACAAACAAAAAGGTCCAAGAATTTCCAAGGGGAATTTCCTTTCCTAAAAGACATTCATGAAACTGATGCATTTTTACAACAATTGACAATGATTACATGGCTGTTCCAGATTGTTCTGGATTAGAACCCTATCCCCACAACGTTAGCTTAGGGTTTTCATTACCATTCCAGTGATGTTAACTTTATAACTTTACCTCTGCTCGCCTTTTTTGAATTGTATTCTTGCCGAGATGAATCTGGTAGAGTTTCATGGATGGTTCTTGGGGAAGTTTGATGGGAGACATTTCCAGCAAGAGTCCAGATAGATAGGAGTTCTGTGCCTGTAGGTGTTCGGAAATTAAAATTCAGTTTTCAAAAGAGGCAAGCAGTGGTAACAGCATATAGTTAATGTCTCTGTAATGGTAACCTAAAACCCCAGGCTAATGTTCTGGGCATATGGGTTCCAATCTGGAACATTATCTAGGACAGCTATGAAACTATTGTCAGCTGTTGTAAAAACCCATTTGTTTCACCAATGTCCTTTCGGAAAGGAAATCAGCCATCCTTACGTAGTCTGGCGAAATATGTCTCAAGGCCCACAGCAATGGGGTTGATTCTTAGAACATAGAACAATACAGTGCAGAAGAGGCTATTCGACCCTTGATGTTGTGCCGACCTGTGAACTACTCTCAGCTTGTCCCCCTATACTATCCCATCATCACCCATGTGCTTATCTAAGGATTGTTTAAATCTCCCTAATGTGGCTGAGTTGACTACATTAGCAGATAGGGCATTCCACTCCCTTACCACTCTCTGAGTAAAGAACCTGCCTCTGATAAAAGCAAATTACTGCAGATGCTGGAATCTGAAATCAAAAGAGAAAATGCTGGAAAGTCTCAGCAGGTCTGGCAGCATCTGTAAGGAGAGAAAAGAGCTGACATTTTGAGTCTAACTGACCCTTTGTCAAAGCTCCTACCTCTGATGTCTGTCTTAAATCTATCACCCCATAATTTATAGTTATGCCCCCTCGTACACGCTGACGTCATCATCCTAGGAAAAAGACTTTCACTGTCTACCCTGTTTAATCCTCTGATCATCTTGTATGTCTCTATCAAATCTCCTCTTAGCCTTCTTCTTTCCAATGAGAACAGACCCAAATCTCTCAG
>NC_057713.1:2906424-2910747 GCF_004010195.1 Chiloscyllium plagiosum
TGTACACAATATTCCAAGTGTGGCCGGACTAGTGTTTTGTATAGTTGCAGCATGATATTGTGGTTCCGGAACTCAGTCCCTCTACCAATGAAACCTAACACACCATATGCCTTCTTAACAGCACTATCAGCCTGGGTGGCAACTTTCAGGGATCTATGTACATGGACTCCAAGATCCCTCTGCACATCCACACGATCAAGAATCTTTCCATTGACCCAGTACTCTGCCTTCCTGTTACTCTTCCCAAAGTGCATCACCTCTCATTTAGCTGCATTGAACTCCATTTGCCACCTCTCAGCCCAATTCTGCAGTTTATCCAAGTCCCCCTGCAACCTGTAACATTCTTCCAAACTGTCCACTACTCCACCGACTTTAGTGTCGTCTGCAAATTTACTAATCCATCCACCTATGCCTGCGTCTAAGTCATTTAAAAAAGTGCCAAACAGCAGTGGTCCCAAAACAGATCCTTGTGGCACATCACGAGTGACCAGACTTCAGGCTGAATATTTTCCATCAACCATCACTCGCTGCCTTCTTTCAGAAAGCCAGTTTCTAATCCAAACTACTAAATCACCCTCAATTCCATGCCTCTGCATTTTCTTCAACAGCCTACCATGTGGAACCTTATTTACTGAAGTCCATGTATACCACGTCAGCTGCCCTACTCTCATCTACATGCCTGGTCACCTTCTCAAAAAACTCAATGAGGTTTGCGAGACACGATCTGCCTTGACGAAACCATGTTGACTATCTGAAATCTTAACTCCTTTAGGGAGGGGAAATAAATGCTGGCCTAGCCAGGAATACCCACTTCCCAAGACAAATATAAAAAGTCTGTCTGCAAGTTTAACTGATAGATCTGGATAGCTCATGTATTCTTTTCAGTCAATTCTGAATAACCACTTCCATTCAAATACCTGGCATGGAGAAGTGACAAGAGGGGCAAATGTAATGTAAGCAAAACTATAATGTGTTGGTGAGGATGAAATGTTACATGATTCCTAAAGTGCAAGATAGCAGTGACAGAATGTGAGAAGGATCCAATTTTTCAGTGAATATCAAGGGAAAGCAAGATGCTGTACTTCATGATCTCAGTACATCCCAAAGTACTGCATGGCCAAGGGACTAAATCTAAACTGTAATCCTAGTTATAATGTAGGAAGCAGATCTCATAGGAGCTCCCCAGACAGTAATGTTGTAATGCTTAAAAATGTGTTGCTGGAAAAGTGCAGCAGGTCAGGCAGCATCAAAGGAACAGGAGAATCGATGTTTCAGGCATAAGCCCTTCTTCAGGAATATTGTAATGACCATTTAATCAGAGAGAAATGTTCTCACTCTTCTTCGCAAGAATGGAATGACATATTTGTCTAACAGCAAACAGAGTTTAAAGCTTTATCTGAAAGATAGGAACGTAGGAGCAGAGATAGGTTAGTCAGCCCTAACCCTACCCCACCTCAAGCCTGCTTCATCATTTCTTTTTCATACTTTCTCAGAAGCTTTACATGAGAATAATTTTTGTGTTTGACGTACACTACAGTGAATGGTGTCAAAATACTGTGCCATTATTATTTTAAAGACCGTGATAAAGTGATTATTGCATTAAATGCAAGAATGATACCACTGATTAACTTTATGTGTATAATGGGTCCCCGATTTACGAATGTCTGACGTAACGAACAGTCGTACTTACAAATGAGATTCCATATTATTATTAATTTGAAGGTAAAGTTAAAGTCAACAATGTGTTACCAACCATAGAGCTGCTCTCTCATTAGAGAAAGGCAAGTGGTAGTTTAACCTGATCGTCACCACACCTCAGGCAAAGGGAGATGTTGAGAAAGATGGCTATTGGCATCACTCTATATCACAAACCAGCTATCCAGCCAACTGAGTTAACTGACACCCAATCTTAAGGATCTGACATGGGAACATTCGCTCACACTTATGAATGGATATTTTATATTGTATTGTGTTCTGATTTGTGTACAAATCAACTTATGAACATATCAAGAATGGAAACCGTTCGTATTCTGGGGGTCTGCTATGTTATATATTTCAGATTTTTTTCAATTCTCTTTTCATCTTTATTTGTGGTGGGATTCAAATTAAAATCTGTCATTTTTTCCCCACTATCTCAGATTTTTCTCTTTTATAGCTTGTCCCTTAATTACATAGAACATAGTATATAGAACATTACAGCACAGAATCGACCCTTTGGCCCTCGATGTTGCGCCGACCTGTGAAACCAATCTGAAGCCCAACTAAACTACACTATTCTATTTTTGTCCATATGTCTATCCAATGACCATTTAAATGCCCTCAAAGTTGGCGAGTCTACAACTGTTGCAGGCAGTGTGTTCCACACCCCCTACTACTCTGAGTAAAGAAACTACTTCTGACATCTGTCCTATATCTATGTCTGCCCTCAGTTTATGTCCCCTCATGCTGGCCATCACCACCCGAGGAAAAAGGCTTACTGTCCACCCAATCTAACCCTCCGATTATCGTGTATGTCTCAATTAAGTCACCCACCTCTCAACCTTCTTTCCCTAATGAACACAGCCTCAAGTCCCTCAGCCATTCCTCATAAGACCTTCCCTCCACAACAGGCAAAATCCTAGCAAATCTCTTCTGAACTCTTTCCAAAGCTTCCTCATGCTTCCTATAATGTGATGACCAGAACTGCATGCAATACTCCAGGTGTGGCCTTATCAGAATTTTGTACATCTGCAGTATGACCTCATGATTCTGAAATTCAATCCTTCTGCTAATAAAAGCGAACAACTGTATGCCATCTTAACAACCCTGACAACCTGGGTGACAACTTTCAAGGAATTATGTTCATGCACTCTGAGATCTCTGCTCACCTACATACCAAGAATCTTACCATTAACCCTGTACTTTGCATTCCTGTTACTCCTTCCAAAGTGAATCACCTCACACCTTTCCATATTAACCTCCATTTGCACTTCTCAGCCCAGCCCTGCAGTATATCTATGTCCCTGTGTAACCTACAGCATCCTTTGACACCATCAACAACTCCACTGATCTTAGTGTCATCCACAAATTTACTAACCCATCCTTCTATGCCCTCATCCAGGTCATTTATAAAACTTGCAAACAGTAGTGAACCCAAAACAGATCCTTGCGGTTCACCATTAATATTTGAACTCCAGTATGACCCTTTCCTATCAACTACCACCTTCTGTCTTCTTTCAGCTAGCCAATTTCTGATGCAAACCGTTAAATCACCCTCAGTCCCATGCCTCTATATTTTGTGCAATATCCTACTGTGGGTAACCTTATCAAATGCCTTCCTGAAATCATTTTCGCCACATCAACTGCTTTACCCTTATTGACCTGTTTGGTCATCTTCTCAAAGAACTCAGTAAGGTTTGTGAGGCACGACCTAACCTTCACAAAACCGTGTTGACTATCCCTAATCAACTTATTCCTTTCTAGATTATTATAAATCCGATCTTTTACAATCTTATCCAACACTTTACTCACAACCGAAGTAAGGCTCACTGGTCAATAATTGCCAGGGTTGTCTCTACTCCTCTTCTTGAACAAGAGGAGAACATTTGCTATCCTCCAGTCTTCTGGCAGTATTCCTGTAGACAATGATGACATAAAGATCAAAGCCAAAGGCTCTGCAATTGCTCCCTGGCTTCCCAGAGAATCCTAGGATAAATCCTGTCTGACCCAGGGTACTTACCTATTTTCACACTTTCCAGAATTGCTAACACCTCTTCCTTGTGAACCTCAACCCCATCTAGTCTAGTAGCCTGTATCTCAGTATTCTCCTTGACAACATTGTCTTTTTAAAGTGTGAATACTGACGAAAAATATTCATTTACGCTTCCCCTATCTCCTTTGAATCCATGCACAACTTTCCACTGCTGTCCTTGATTGGCCCTAATCTTACTCTAGTCATTCTTTTATTCCTGATATACCTACAGAAAGCCTTAGGGTTTTCCTTGATCCTATCCACCAATGACTTCTCATGTCCCCTCTTGGCTCTTCTTAACTCACTCTTTACGTCTTTCCTGGCTAACTTTTAACTCTCAAGCACCTTAACTGAGCCTTCACACCTCATCCAAACATAGTTAAAAATCACACAACACCAGGTTATAGTCCAACAGCTTTAATTGGAAGCACACTAGCTTTCGGAGCGACGCTCCTTCATAGGTGATAGTGGAGGGCTTGATCGTAACACAGAATTTATAGCAAAAATTTGCAGTGTGATGTAACTGAAATTATACATTGAAAAATTGATTGTCAGTTAAGCCTTTCATCTGTTAGAATACAGTGATAGTTTCA
>NC_057713.1:2910768-2917936 GCF_004010195.1 Chiloscyllium plagiosum
TGTCTGTGTGTGTGTGTCTGTCTGGGGTGGGGGTTGTGAGTGTGAGAAAGTTTGTGTGTGTGTAGTGAGAGCAGAGTGTCTTAAGTCTGTGAGAGGGTGCATGTGTGAGTGTGGGAGTGTGTGTGTCTATAAGGGTGTGTGTGGGTGTGTGTGTGTAGTGCAATGGTGATCACCTGCAATGTGACATGAACCCAAGGCCCTGGTTGAGGCCCTCCCTATGGGTACTGAACTTAGCTATCAGCCTCTGCTCAGCCACTTTCCTCTGCTGCCTGTCCCGAAGTCCACCTTGGAGGATGGTCACCCAAAGATCCGAGGCTGAATGGCCTGGACCACTGAAGTGTTCCCCAACTGGCAGGGAACCCTCCTGTCTGTTGATTGTTGTGCGGTGAATGGGCACGGATGAATGGGCACTCCGAAAGCTAGTGTGTTTCCAATTCAACCTGTTGGACTATAACCTGGTGTTGTGTGATTTTTAACTTTATACACACCAGTCCAACACCGGCATTTCCAAATCATCCAAACATAAGCCTTTTTCCTCCTAATAAAAGATTCAATTCCTTAGTAAATCATAGTCCCCGTGTTTGACAACTTCCTCCCTGCCGAACAGGTACATACTTATCAAGGACTTGCAGTAGCTGTTCCTTGAATAAGCTCCACATTTCAATTGTGCCCATCCCCTGCAGTTTCCTTCCCCATCCTATGCATCGTAAATCTTGTCTAATCACATTCTAATTACCCTTCCGGCAGCCATAACTCTTGCTATTGCCCTTTCCGTTGCTAAAGTAAACGTAACCAAAATGTGATCACTATCACCAAAGAGCTCACCTACCTCCAAATCTAATACCTGGCCGGGTTCATTACTTAGTGCCAAATCCAATGGGCCTTGCCCCTTGTTGGCCTATCTGCATACTTTGTCAAGAAACCCTCCTGCACACATTGGACAAAAGAGCCAAGAGTGTGGTGCTGGAAAAGCACAGCTGGTCAGTCAGCATCCGAGGACTAGGAAACTCAACGTTTCGGGTAAAAGCCCTTCATCAGGCTTTTTCCTGAAACGTCGATTTTACTGCTCCTTGGCTGCTGCTTGACCAGCTGTGCTTTTCCAGCACCACACTCTTGGCTCTTTTGTCCAATGTGTGCAGGAGGGTTTCTTGACAAAGTATGCAGATAGGCCAACAAGGGGCAAGGCCCATTGGATTTGGCACTAAGTAATGAACCCGGCTAGGTATTAGATTTGGAGGTAGGTGAGCTCTTTGGTGATAGTGATCACATTTTGGTTACGTTTACTTTAGCAACGGAAAGGGCAATAGCAAGAGTTTGGTAACCCCAAGGATGTTGGCACTTGTGATCAGTGATGGTAATACTGTTGAATGTCAATGGATGGTGGTTAGATTGCCTCTTATTGGTGATGGTCATAGCCTCTTATTGGTGATGGTCATAGCTTCTTATTGGTGATGGTCATAGCCTCTTATTGGTGATGGTGTGAATGTTACTTACCACTTGTCAGCCCAAGCCTGGATATTGCCCAGATCTTGTTACATTTGAGCACAGACTGTTTCAGTGCCTGAGGAGTTGTGAATAGAGCTGAGGTGGGTGACCACCTTCCAATGTGTCAGGTCTGACTCTAACCAGCGGGGAGTTTGTCCCCTGGTATCGGCTGGTTCCAGTTTGGTTAGGGCTCCTTGATGCCACACACAGTCGAATGTCAAGGGCTATTGCTCTTACCCCAGCTCGGCAAGGGGAGTGGCACATTCTGGAGCACAGGTCTTCAGTACTATTGCCGGAATGTTCTCAGGGCCCATTGCCTTTGCAGCCATTTCCTGGTGTGACGTGGAGTGAATCGAATTGGCTGGAGCCTGGTCTCGGTGACACTGGGGATCACTGCAGGAGGCGGAGATGGATCATCCACTCGGTATTTTCAGTGGGGAGATTATCACTGGACGATTCCTCCGAACAGCCAGGTCAGGTCATGGGGACCTGGGATTGAATTGCAACAGTAGATGGTGAAAGTTTAATTCAACAAAACTCTGGAATTGAGGACCTAATGATGACCATGAGACTATTGACCAGTGTCCGAGAAACCCATCCGGGTCAAAATGTCCGTTAGGGAAGGATATCTGGTCTCCTTACCTGGACTGGTCTACATGTGACTCCAGCCTCTTGGTTGACTCTGGGTAATTAGGGCTGGGTAATAAATGCTGACCTAGTCAGTGGCACAACCATCCCATGAATTGGTTAAAATAGAACTTCAGCCTTATCTTTGCCCTGATGCGCTGGGCTCCTCCATCATTGAGGATGGGGATATTTGTGAAGCCTCCTCCTCCAGTGAGTGAGTTAATTATCCACCACCATTCACCACTGGAAGTAAGAGGGCTGCAGAGCTTCGATCTGATCTGTTGGTTGTGGGATCGCTTAGCTCTGTCTGTCACTTACTATTTATGCTGTTTGGTAAGTAGTCCTGTTTGGTAGCTTCACTAGGTTGACACCTCATTTTCAGGTCTGCCTGATGCTGCTCCTGGCATGGCCTCCTGCACTCTCCATTGGACAGGGTTGGTCGCCTGGCTTGATGGTAATGGTTGAGTGGGGGATGTACCGGACCGTGAGGTTATAGATTGTGCTGGAATACAGCTCTGCTGCTGTCGATAGAATCTGTACAGGACAGAAGCAGAGTACTTGGCCCATTGGGACCATACTGACCCTCCAAACAGCATCTCTCTCATGACCCACCCTGCACCCAGCCCAGTAACCCTGCATTTCCCATGGCCATTCCACCCCAACCTGCACATCTGGGGACTGTGGGAGGAAACTATGGGGGACAGACTGACCGTTCTCTCTGTGTGGGGGACAGACTGACCACTCTCTCTGTGTGGGGGACAGACTGACCACTCTCTCTGTGGGACAGACTGACCACTCTCTCTGTGGAACAGACTGACCGCTCTCTCTGTGTGGGACAGACTGACCGTTCTCTCTGTGTGGGGGACAGACTGACCGCTCTCTCTGTGGTACAGACTGACCACTCTCTCTGTGGGACAGACTGACCGCTCTCTCTGTGTGGGACAGACTGACCGCTCTCTCTGTGTGAGGGACAGACTGACCGGTCTCTCTGTGGTACAGACTGACCACTCTCTCTGTGGGACAGACTGACCGCTCTCTCTGTGTGGGATAGACTGACCACTCTCTCTGTGTGGGGGACAGACTGACCACTCTCTCTGTGGTACAGACTGACCACTCTCTCTGTGGGACAGACTCACCGCTCTCTCTGTGTGGGATAGACTGACCACTCTCTCTGTGTGGGGGACAGACTGACCGCTCTCTCTGTGGTACAGACTGACCACTCTCTCTGTGGGACAGACTGACCACTCTCTCTGTGTGGGACAGACTGACCGCTCTCTCTGTGTGGGACAGACTGACCGCTCTCTCTGTGTGTGGGACAGACTGACCGCGCTCTCTGTGGGACAGACTGACTGCTCTCTCTGTGGGACAGACTGACCGCTCTCTCTGTGTAGGACAGACTGACCACTCTCTCTGTGGGGGACAGACTGACCGCTCTCTCTGTGGGACAGACTGACCGCTCTCTCTGTGTGGGACAGACTGACCGCTCTCTCTTTGGGGGACAGACTGACCGCTCTCTCTGTGTGGGACAGACTGACCGCTCTCTCTGTGTGTGGGACAGACTGACCGCTCTCTCTGTGTGGGACAGACTGACCGCTCTCTCTGTGTGGGACAGACTGACTGCTCTCTCTCTGTGGGGGACAGACTGACTGCTCTCTCTGTGGGGGACAGACTGACTGTGCTCTCTCTGTGGGGGACAGACTGACCGCTCTCTCTGTGTGGGGGACAGACTGACTGCTCTCTCTGTGGGGGACAGATTGACTGTGCTCTCTGTGTGGAGGACAGACTGACTGCTCTCTCTGTGGGGGATAGACTGACCACTCTCTCTCTGTGGGACAGACTGACCGCTCTCGTTCTGTGGGGGACAGACTGACCACTCGCTCTGTGGGGGACACACTGACCGCGCTCTCTCTGTGTGGGGTACAGACTGACCACTCTCTCTGTGGGACAGACTGACCGCTCTCTCTGTGTGGGACAGACTGACCACTCTCTCTCAGTGGGACAGGCTGACCGCGCTCTCTGTGGGGGACAGACTGACAGCTCTCTCTGTGTGGGAGACAGAGTGACCGCTCTCTCTCTGTGGGACAGATTGGCCACTCTCTCTGTGGGACAGAATGACCACTCTCTCTGTGGGACAGAGTGATTATTCTCTCTGTGGGTGACAGAGTGAACGCTCTCTCTGTGGGGGACAGAGTGACCGCTCTCTGTGTGGGGCAGAGTGACTGCTCTCTGTGTGGGGCAGAGTGACCGCTCTCTGTGTGGTGGACAGAGTGACCGCTCACTATGTGAGGGACAGAGTGACCTGTCTCTCTGTGGGGGAAGCAGACTGACCACTTTCTCTGTGGGGGACAGAGTGACCCCTCTCTCTGTTGGGGACAGAGTGACCACGCTCTCTGTGGGGGAGCAGACTGACCACTCTCTCTCTGTGGGTGACAGAGTGACTACTCTCTCTGTGGGGGACAGAGTGACCGCTCTCTCTGTGGGACAGAGTGACCACTCTCTCTGTGTGGGGGACAGACTGACCGCACTCTCTGTGGGGGACAGAGTGACCACTCACTGTGAGGGACAGAGTGACCACTTTCTCTGTGGAGGAGCAGACTGACCACTCTCTCTGTGGAGGAGCAGACTGACCACTCTCTCTCTGTGGGACAGAGTGACTGCGCTCTCTGTGGAACAGAGTGACCACTCTCTGTGGGGGACAGAGTGACCACTTTCTCTGTGGAGGAGCAGACTGACCACTCTCTCTGTGGAGGAGCAGACTGACCACTCTCTCTGTGAGGGACACAGTGACCGTGCTCTCTGTGGAACAGAGTGACCACTCTCTGTGGGGGACTGAGTGACTGCTCTCTCTGTGGGACAGAGTGACCACTTTCTCTGTGGGGGACAGAGTGACCACTCTCTCTGTGGAGGGGCAGACTGACCACTCTCTCTGTGGGGGACAGAGTGACCGCTCTGTCTGTGGGGGACAGAGTGACCACTCTCTCTGTGGGGGACAGACTGACCGCGCTCTCTGTGTGGGGGACAGACTAACCGCACTCTCTCTGTGGGGGACAGAGTGACCGCTCTCTGTGTGGGACAGACTAACACTCTCTCTGTGGGACAGAGTGACCACTCTCTGTGTGAGACAGAGTGACCACTCTCTGTGGGGGACAGAGTGACCACTCTCTGTGGGGGACAGAGTGACCGCTCTCTCTGTGGGACAGAGTGACCGCTCTCAGTGTGGGACAGAGTGACCACTCTCTCTGTGGGGGACCGAGTCAGCGCTGTTGTGTGAGTGTTTCTGACACTCCGGGAGTGTGCGTGATAATGGACAGAGGCTCTGCTCCGCAGGATGACACACTGTAAGCAGCCAGGGTGAGGGTAGGGGGGGGGAATAGGGGCCTGAAAGCAGAAGGAGAGAGGGACAATTTCACAGGGAGAGAGTGAGAGAAAGAAAGAGAGGGAAAAACTGAGCGACAGAAAGAGAGAGAGAGAGAAATGGGCTGAGACCAGGGGTGATCTGCTGTGTGAGCAGGGAGCAGGGAGCATGGACTGGATTCGAGCGTTGTGGCTCACAGACCTGATACTCGATTGCTGATTTTGTGCCATGTCCCCTCCAGGAGACAGTGTGCTGTTAATAAATTGCCAGGAAGGTGCTGTGTTAGCTCTGGCACTGTGTCCAGCCCAGAGGATCGATGGAGCGACCTCACCAAGAAATCAAATCAATCCAGAGTCACACCACCTTCAAAATCCACTGCCCTACTCCAAGGCATTTGCACATCATTCACCAGTCGCAACACCACAAACATAACTCCTTAACCTCGCCACAATCCTGTGAAGTCTGCTCCTGCTCCAAACTAATTATGTTTTTCATAGAAGTCTGGGCCTGTCAAACTGTAGATAAATGGACAAGGAGAGAGGCATTGCAAGATAATTTTATTTGCAGTGAATGATGTACAGCAGAGTCACACAGTTGGATTCCATGGGCAGGGTTTCCCTGTATGATGTTCAGTATAAAGTGTGATGGATTGTGTCATGTCTATGAATGCCCTGGGCGTGATAGCTCACTACCTCTCAGTATTCACATCGAATACTGAACAGCCTGGTCAGAGTGGATGTTGGGAAGATGTTTCCATTGGTAGGAGAGACTAGGACCCGAGGGCACAGCCTCAGAGTAAAGGGAAGACCTTTTCAAACAGAGATAAGGAGAAACGTCTTCAGCCAGAGGGTGGGGAATGTGTGGAATTCACTGCCACAGAAGGCTATGGACGCCAGGTCACTGAGGATATTTAAGACTGAGAGAGATAGGTTCTTGAGTATCAAAGGGATCAAGGGTTACATAGAACATAGAACATTCCAGCACACTACAGGCCCTTCGACCCTCGATGGTTTCACAACAATCTGAAGCCAATCTATCCTACACTATTTTATTCTCATCCATATGCCTATCCAATGGCCATTTAAATGTCGTTAAAGATGGTGAGTCTACTACTGTTGCAGGCAGTGCGTTCCACGCCCCCTCCTACTCTCTGAGTAAAGAAACTACCTCTGACATCTGTCCTGTATCTATCACCCCTCAATTTAAAACAATTTCCCCTTGTGCTCACTGTCACCATCCGAGGAAAAAGGCTCTCTCTGTTCACCCTATCTAACCCTCTGATTATCTTGTATGTCTCTATTAAGTCATCTCTCAACCTTCTTCTCTCAAACGAGAACAGCCTCAAGTCCCTCAGCCTTTCCTCGTAAGACCTTCCCTCCATACCAGGCAACATCCTAGTAAATCTCCTCTGCACCTTTTCCAAAGCTTCCACATCCTTCTTATAATGCAGTGACCAGATCTGTACACAATACTCCAAGTGCGGCCACACTAGAGTTTTGTACAGCTCTAACATAACCTCATGGTTCTGGAACTCAATCCCCCTATTAATAAAAGCTAAAACACTGTATGCCTTCTTAACAACCCTGTCAACCTGGGTGGCAACTTTCAAGGATCTGTGTACCTGGACACTGAGATCTCTCTGCTCATCTACACTACCAAGAATCTTACCATTAGCCCAGTACTTTGCATTCCGGTTACTCC
>NC_057713.1:2918055-2920992 GCF_004010195.1 Chiloscyllium plagiosum
AAGATAATCAGAGGGTTAGGTAGGGTGGACAGGGAGAGCCTTTTTCCAAGAATGGTGACGGCGAGCATGAGGGGGCATAGCTTTAAATTGAGGGGTGATAGATATAGGACAGATGTCAGAGGTAGTTTCTTTACTCAGAGAGTAGTAAGGGTATGGAATGCTTTGCCTGCAACGGTAGTAGATTCGCCAACTTTAAGTACATTTAAGTCGTCATTGGACAAGCAAATGGACATAGTAAAGGTTAGATGGGCTTCAGATTGGTATGACAGGTCAGCGCAACATCGAGGGCCGAAGGGCCTGTACTATCATCAAAGTCCCTCCCCTAGGATATTAGTATCCCTCTGGTTCAGGTGAAGACCATCCTGTTTATAGAGGTCCCACCTACTCCAGAATGAGCCCCAATTATCTAAGTATCTGAATCCCTCCCTCCTGCACCATCCCTGTAACTACATGTTCAACTCCCCTCTCTCCCTATTCCTCACCTCGCGATCACGTAGCATGAGCAACAAACCAGAGATAGCCCTAAGCTCCCACCCTAGCTCACTGAATTTCTGCCTTAAATCCCCATCTCTCTTCCTACCTATGTCATTGGTGCCTATGTGACCACAACTTGGGGCTGCTCCCCTTTCCCCTCAAGGATCCCGAAAACACGATCCTAGTCATTGCGAACCCTTGCACCTGGGAGGCAACACACCAACTGTGAGTCGTTCTTGTTCCCACAGAATCTCTCAGCTGTCCCCCTAACTATGGAGTCCCCAATAACTAATGCTCTGCTCCTCACCTCCCTTCCCTTCTGAACAACAGGGACAGACTCTGTGCCAGAGACCTGTGCCCCATTGCTTACCCCGGTAAGTTGACCCCCAGCAGTATCCAAAATGATATAGTTGTTGTTGAGGGGAACCACCACAGGGGATCCCCGCACTGCCTGCAGGTTCCCTTTCCGTCCCCTTACGGTAACCTATCTACCTTCTTTTACCTGAGCTATGACTATCTCCCTGTAACACCTCTCATATACTCCCTCTGCCTCCCAAATGATCCGAAGTTCATCCAGCTCCAGTTCTAGTTTTCTATTGTGGTTTTCGAGGACCTGGAGTTGAGTGCACTTGCCGCAGATGCAGTCGGCCGGGACACTAGTGGTGACCCTCACCTCCCACATTCTGCAGGAAGAACATTCAACTGCCCTAACCTCCATTCCCACTGTTCTAAATTCCCAAGGAGATTACTGAAATCTTAAAAAAAACAAGTAACCTTACCAATCCAGCGCACAGAACTTTTTTTTGGTTAGAGGAGGAGGGTGGATGGGAGACACTACTTAAGTAATGTTTCAGGCAAAGCCACCCTAATATTAAAAAAACGCCCAAATATACCCAGCAGCCCCATGTCCGCTCCTGATCAGTGTGCGCTCTGCCGATTCATGAGGTAAGTTTTTATACTTTAAATTTACCATCCTCTCATGCCTCTGTTATGTTACATTGCTCTGTTGTTTTGTCAAAGGGCTGCTAGTTTTATTTGCATTAGAAATATTTTTGAAATTGCTTTATGGTTTTCTGAACATATATGCAGTATCCCTCAGCATCGGTAAAACTTCCCCTTTGTAGAATGAAGGTTTGGTTGTTATTTAACTCCTCACTATACAAATATTTCTCCCACCACTAAATTGCCTTTGGTTTGGCCTTTATTTCTGGAAGTATATGGTGGACCTTAAAGCTGTGAGACATGAGAAAAGCCCCTATCCATTCTCAGTTTAACAGAGCAGAAAAACAGCTGCTGTTGTGATAACAGAACTAAGAGTCATGTCATGGATAATAGGCACTGCTTGTTTGTTCTTTATTGTGTTTGGAGCCAAAAGGACAACAAATAAAGCATGTTGATAGATGTTTCTTTAAAGAAATAGATATGCATTGCCGAAGATCTTATCACCATTGTAATCAATGGCCCTGTTCTTTTCACTGCACTTCATTACATTCATTCAGATTAGAGTGAGGTTTAATCACAGCTGTATGACTCACATAATAAATGAGGAAGATGGTGACTGACAGTAATTTTTAAAATTTGTTCATTGGGTGTTGGTATTGCTCACAAAACTGACATTTATTGCCCATTGCTAATGGCTCATGAGAAGGTGATGGTGACAACCTGCTTGAAACTCCACAAGTGGTACAACCTAATGGCTCGCTAGGATATTTCCAAGCTAAAAGTCAACTATATTTCTGTGAATCTGAAATCATGTTTAGGCTAGAAATTATATTAAATTTGTTTGGATTAAATTGCAATCATGTCCAAACGTCCTTTCTATTCTGCAGTGGTCATAGGACCTCCATCACGTACAAATGTCCTTTCTCGTCTGCTGTAGTCATGTGATCTCCGCCATGGAGCACACACTCTGTGGCTAGACACCCTCAGCTCTCTTCCAAGAAGACCTTGTGTTGAACAAACTGCTGTGTTCTACTTACAAAACATGGTATCTGAAGTGACACTGAGATGAATGTTGCAAAGCTGTATAAAAGCACAACTACAAATAGAGATGCTGGTGTGCAGAGAGCTGTGAGCTAACTTGAAAGTGAACAAAAAAGATCAACAAAGCAAGCCATAATTCAAGTCAAGTCTGTCCCCCTTAGTCCAAGAACTCCCCACCTACGTTCGGGACACCACCCATGCCCTCCACCTGCTCCATGATGTTCGCTTCCCCGGTCCCCAACGCCTTATTTTCACTATGGACATCCAGTCCCTGTACACCTCCATCCCCCATCACGAAGGACTCAAAGCCCTCCACTTCTTTCTTTCCCGCCGTACCGACCAGTACCCTTCCACAGACACCCTCCTTCGACTGACTGAACTGGCCCTCACCCTGAACAACTTCTCTTTCCAACCCTCCCACTTCCTCCAAACGAAAGGAGTAGCCATGGGCACCCGCATGGGCCCCAGCTATGCCTACCT
>NC_057713.1:2921970-2983252 GCF_004010195.1 Chiloscyllium plagiosum
TTCTTCCTGACCTCTCCGCCCCCACCCCAGTGTGACCTATCACCCTCACCTTGACCTCTTTCCACCTATCACATTTCCGACGCCCCTCCCCCAAGTCCCTCCTCCTTACCTTTTATCTTAGCCTGCTGGACAAACTTTCCTCATTCCTGAAGAAGGGCTTATGCCCGAAACATCGATTCTCCTGTTCCCTGGATGCTGTCTGACCTGCTGCGCTTTTCCAGCAACACATTTTCAGCATAATTCAAGTCAAGGGCAGTTAGAGATGGACAATAAACGCTGACTTAGCAAGTGATGGCCTTGACTGAATAAAATAAAAAGCTAAGCCAGCATTTATTGTCCATCTCTAATTGCCATGAAGAAGATGATGGTGAGCTAGGTACCTTCTGGAACAGCAGTGTTTGGGGTGCATGGTCAAGCTGTTTGAAGGTACAGGGAGTATGAAGTAAAACTGGAATCTCTTCAGTGCACAATAGAAGAATTATGAAATAGTAATAAATCTGCTGAGCCCGAAAGGTTTAAAGTTACATCACTGTCAGGTGAGACTGTTTCAAAGAATATTCCACTCTAAATCTCTTTAGGGCTTTGTTGCTAAGTTTGTAGATGACACAAAGATAGGTGGAGGGTAGGGAGAGAATAGGGCCCTTCAAAGATCAGCAAGGCAACCCTTGTGTGGAGCTGCAGGAGATGGGGAGATACTAAACGAGTATCTTGCATCAGTATATACTATGGAAAAGGACTTGGAAAATATAGAATGCAGGGAAATAGGTAGTGACATCTTGAAAATGTCCATATTACAGAGGAGGAAGTACTAGATGTCTTGAAATGCATAAAAATGGATAAATCCCCAGGACCTGATCAGGTGTACTCTAGAACTCTGTGGGAAGCTGGGGAAATGATTGTTGGGCCTCTAGCTGAGATATGTGTATCATCGATAGTCACAGGTAAGGTGACGGAAGACTAGAGGTTGGCTAACATGGTGCCACTGTTTAAGGGGGGTGGTAAGGACAAACCAGGGAACTATAGACCAGTGAGCCTGATGTCAGTGGTGGGCAAGTTGTTGGAGGGAATCCTGAGGGACAGGACGTACATGTATTTGGAAAGGCAAGGACTGATTAGGGATAGTCAACATGGCTTTGTGCGTGGGAAATCATGTCTCACAAACTTGATTGAGTTTTTTGAAGAAGTAACAAAGAGGATTGATGAGGGAAGAGCGGTTCTCCCCACCCCCACCCTCCTCTAGCTTATCTCTCCACGCTTCAGGCTCTCTGCCTTTATTCCTGATGAAGGGCTTTTGCCCGAAACGTCGATTTCGAAGCTTTTCGGATGCTGCCTGAACTGCTGTGCTCTTCCAGCACCACTAATCCAGAATCTGGTTTCCAGCATCTGCAGTCATTGTTTTTACTTCTCAATCAGATGTGCCAATGGGCTGAGAAGTGGCAGATGGAGTTTAATTTAGATAAATGTGAGGTGCTGCATTTTGGGAAAGCAAATCTTAGCAGGACTTATACACTTAATGGTAAGGTCCTAGGGAGTGTTGCTGAACAAAGAGACCTTGGCGAGCAGGTTCATAGTTTCTTGAAAGTGGAGTCACAGGTAGATAGGATAGTGAAGGAGGTGTTTGGTATGCTTTCCTTTATTGGTCAGAGTATTGAGTACAGGTGTTGGCGGGTCGTGTTGCGGCTGTACAGGACATTGGTTAGGCCATTGTTGGAATATTGCGTGCAATTCTGGTCTCCTTCCTATCGAAAAAGTGTTGTGAAACTTGAAATGGTTCAGAAAAGACTTACAAAGATGTTGCCAGGATTGGAGGATTTGAGCCTTCGGTCCAACTCGTCAATGCCGACCAGATATCCCAACCCAATCTAGTCCCACCTGCCAGCACCCGGCCCATATCCCTCCAAACCCTTCCTATTCATATACCCATCCAGATGCCTTTTAAATGTTGCAATTATACTAGCCACCACAACTTCCTCTGCCAGCTCATTCCATACACCTACCACCCTCTGTGTGAAAAAGTTGCCCCTTAGGTATCTTTTATAATCTTTCCCCTCTCATCCTAAACCTATGCCCTCTAATTCTGGAATCCCCCACCTCAGGGAAGAGACTTTGTCTGTTTATCCTATCCATGCCCCTCATGATTTTATAAACCTCTATGAGGTCACCCCTCAGCCTCCGACACTCAAGGGAAAATAACCCTATTCACCCTCTCCCTTTCACTCAAATCATCCAACCCTGGCAACATCCTTGTAAATCTTTTCTCAACCCTTTCACGTTTCACAACATCCTTCCAATAGGAAGGAGACCAAAATTGCATGCAATATTCCAACAGTGGACTAACCAATGCCCTGTGCAGCCAAAACATGACCTCCCAACTCCTGTACTCAATACTCTGACCAATAGAGGAAAGATTACCAAGCGCCTTCTTCACTATGAAGATTGTGGTACTGGGAAAGCACAGTAGGTCAGGCAGCATCCGAGGAGAAGGAGAATCGACATTTTGGGCATAATCTCTTCATGGTCTTTTCTGTCCAAGGATCTTTGGAATATTGTAACCGATGGAGAGAAGAAATATCTCTTCATCTCTGACTTAAGTTGGCACCCCTTTGTTCTGAGACTATATTGTCTGGTCCTCTCTCTCCCATGAGGGGAAACATCTTCTTAGCATTTACCCTGTCAAACCCATCAAGAATCTTGTATGTATTAGCAAAATCACTTTCATTCTCATGAATTCCAGTTAGTAGAATCCAAACCTATTTGGCCTGTGCTTTTAAGACAATCCCTTCATACCAGGGATCACCCCAGTGCAACTTCTCTGAACTGCCTTCAAGGAAATAATATCTATCCTTAAATGAGGGAGTATCATCATCTGGTTTAGAGCTTCATTTTAGCTGCTGTCTATCCACAATGAGGCTCCCAAGAAGCCATTGCACTAGACTGAGTGTTCAAAGGTACAACATCATGTACAGAACACAAACACTCAGATAGGTTAGATGCTTCTCCACTAACACCATTTATTCCTCCCTTTAGGTTCAGCTACAGTTTAGAATTAAGATTCCTGAACCAGGCCAATATGTTTTTGTACTTGAATACGCCAATGAAGATGAGAGACTGCATAAGCTTAATGTGGCAGTACCCAATCAACTTGGAGCAACTACACAAGGGACATTTAATCTGTACAGCTGCAAATACAGGTATGGTTAGACTTAATAGGATAGACATGATATATGTCTCCCACTTGGTGTAGTTACACAATAGTCCTAACAAGGAACATAGTATGTATGATGAATCTCTGCTTTTAGTGTGGTTAGATGTAACATGAAGTGACCAGTCTTTGCTTATTTGTGTGTCTAAACTCAATAAGAAATATTCCGATAAAAACAGAAAATGCAGGAAATATTCAGCAGGTCAGGAGTACTTGTGGAGAGAAGAAACATGGTAAGTGTAGTCACTGTATCATCAGCAATACAAAATAAGATCAGAACTTACAATGAGATTGGTACATTTTAGTTCCTTATTACAATCAAATAAGTAGATTGCAGGATGAAATGAATATTTTGATTTTTTTTGTATTTATAAAAGATATAATTGCAACCATTTGAATTTGCTGCAGTTTCTTTTGTCGGAGTGTTGCAATTGACTCACAGAATCGCATTGCAGCCTTTGATCTGCTTTCTTATGCTGATCTCCTTCTGCATGGTACATCAATCAGTTTTTTACTGGTAAGTACATTATTCAAGTGATATGTGAACCAGCTAAACAAATTGAATGTTTCTTCAGCATCGGACATGTAGGGCAAGTTGCATTTTGTCAAGTTTGTTTTTTTCTTGGGATAAGATTCCAAGTTAAATTTTCCAAGTCCATACTCGTGATAAGTTGTACATTTGCCATGAGAGCACATCAGCTAACAGCACATAATATGTGTGGTGATTGACAAGCTAATCTTAATAAACAATCATTTCACGGAAATTGTCCCTAGGTAATAATTGTGCAACTCAATGTCTGTAAAGAATCATCTTTCGATTTTTTTTATTAGTTAAAGACTGTGCTCTAGATCTGATCTGTGCTCTAGATCTGATGTGTTATTATTTAAATAAAGAACAAAGAACAAAGAAAATTTACAGCACAGGAACAGGCCCTTCGGCCCTCCCAAGCCTGAGCCTATCCGAATGTACTGTCTTAACCTGTCAGTCAATTCCTAGGTATCTATATCCCTCTACTCCCACCTACTCATGCATTTATCCAGGCGCATCTTAAATGAATCTACCGTGCCTGCCTCAACTACTTCTGCTGGCAACAAGTTCCAAGCGCCCACCACCCTCTGTGTGAAGTACTTGCCGCGTGTATTCCCCCTTAAACTTTCCAGCTACAGAATGAAAGGATTTGAGAGTCCTTGTTCATGAATCTCAAAAAGCTAACACCTAAATTTGAATAAGTAAACAGTCAGGGCACAACTGGGAAGAATTTCTGAGTTGCTTAAGATAAAACCTTCAGAAACCGAAGCCTGTTGAAGAAATGAATTTTTGGAACATATGGTGAGGAGTAAATGAGCTGAGCTAGCAGTTTGTTTGAGGGTCACAGAGAGTCTTTAACTGAAGGAAATAGCATTGAGTCATTATAGAAATTAGATAAAAAGAAATCAAATACCGTCTCGCAAATTGAATAAGGAGGTTTAAAGTGGAGACAGGTTTGACTACTCATCTGTAAGGTTGTTGAGGATAAAAATGTTTGGCCGTTCTTTCTGATATTTGTAATGAGTTTATTTCAAATAGCTTTGCATTGTGTAGCATAGTTACTGCCTTTCTTTTTATCTAATTTCTGCATTGAATCAATGCTATTTGCTTTCATGTAATAAACTTTTATGTTTCTATTTTTTAAATATGTTGGGCAGCCTCTTGTGACTGAACACCATGGTAAGCAAAAGCAAAACCTATGGTCTGTCAAGCCAGGTCTCACTTAGGATATGACTTGTCCAGTATCACCATCAGATGGGACTATAACAATATCTGTCCTGGGATGCATTGGGCAGAGCTGAATACAATTACTTCAGATGCAATCTAATCTCCATCGCTGAAAATCCTTTTATATTCCAACCAAATTGATACTAATGCCATATTTTAATAGCCTTTTTAATACTTGGTAGCCGCAAATAAAAATACCATGTGCTGCTCCAGTTGAGATCCTGCTTCCTTGTAATTCATGTGGCTTTGCCATGTATGATACAGCAAGTGTTAAGAGTCATTAGGGGACCTCACTGTTTCAAATGAATAAGTGTCCTGACATTACAGAAATTGTTAGTACAGAGATAATGTATTTATTCATATATTGCATTTTTATTCCTTTTCATGGACAGCACAAAGTTTATTTAGTACCTTTTAAAGAGTTCTGCACTGAACACGTGGAGCCTAAAATGCACTGCATCGGCACCCATGGCCCCATCACCAACAGGAGGTAAAAACCTATCTCGTGAACTTTCCTGCTGTACATTTCAGAATGGAGAAATTATTATGAAGGGCCTGTAAAATTCATGGCCCCACCTCTACCAAATTGCCAAAAGTTGCAAGGTCAGGTGGGATTCACTTCAACTCACGTAAGTAGACGAGGAAAGTGGGTAAAGCATCTGAGAAATGGAGCTGAGAATTCTCAGTATCTGGGGACTGAGGTTACCCATACTCCTGGAATAGTCACTTGACATTTTACCTAGTCACTCGACATCGCTGGTTCTTATTTTAAGAGGGTTAAAATGCTTTTTCTTATTATGACCTGGAAATGTAATGTGAAAGGGATGTAGAAGCATATTCACTAGTAACTTCCAAAAGGGAACTGGATAAGTGCATGAAAAGAAATCATTCACAGGGCTACTAGGAAAGTACAGGGGTGTGGCACCTAATTTTTTAATACTAATTCATGGGACGTAGGCAGCACTGGCTAGGCCAGCCCTAATTGTTCAGCAGGTAGTTAAGAGTAAACCACATTGCTATGGATCTGGAGTCATATGCAAGGACAGCAAATCTCCTTCCCAAGAGTATATTCATAGAAATCATAGAATCCCTACACTGTGGAAACAGGCCATTTGGCCCAACAAGTCCACACCGACCCTCCAAAGAGTATCCCATCCAGACTCATTCCCTTACCCTATTACTCTACATTTCCCCTGACTAATGCACTTAACCTACACCTCACCTAACCTGTACATTTTTGGACAGAGTGAATGAGATGGGATTTTATGACAATGGTTATATGCAATAGGTCAGCTCTTCATTCCAGAGTTTTATTGAATTCAACTTTCAGTATCCACCATGGTGGGACGCGAAGCAGTGTCCCCAGACATTAGTGGTTCTGGATCACTACTCCAGTGACAATACCAGTATACCACCACCTTCCCAATTGAACAGCTATTTCACAGCCATGTAGGATGTGGGCAGAATGGTCTCCATTGTGCTGCATTCAAGGAGTCCTAATCTATGGGAAATGCAATGAAGTTAAAATTTATTGACTGACTGTAAATGACCATCTGTTGTGGTGACCCACTGTCTTAAACTGCTGCACGCCATGTATTGAAATGCTCCCAGATTGCTGTTGCGAGGTAATGTGACCCAGCAACCATGAAAGAGTAACGATACATTTCCAAGTCAGAGTGATGTGCGATTGAGAGGGCATACTCCAAAAGATAGTGTTTCAGAGATGCTTAACAAGAGACTAATCATACAGATTATAAAGCGCACAGCAAAACTACGCTGATGCTGGAAGAGATTATTATTGATATACTGGATAGCATTGATCTCCTTGAATGTTGCTATGAATACATTCACCACGCATGTGGAATGTGTTCTCTCACACTGAGGATACAGTCATAGAGTCATACAGCATGGAAACAGACCCTTCTTCTATCACACACAGGCCGACCATGTTTCCCAAACTAAATTAATCCCATTTGACTTCATTTAGCCCATATCTCTCTAAACCATTCCTGTACATTTACTTGTCCAAATGTTTTTTAAATGTTTTAACTGTACCTGCATTTACCACTTTTTCTGGTAGTTCATTCCATATACGCACCACCCTCTGTGTGAAAAAATTGCCCCTCAGGTCCTTTAAATCTTTCACCTCTCATCTTGAAAATATGCCCTCTAGTTTTGAAATCCCTTACTTTGGGGAAAATACTATTTGCTATTCACCTTATCATGCCCCTTATGATTTTATAAACCTCCCTAAGGTCACCCTTCAGTGAGGGTAGGGCTGATCAGGGATAATGGAGGGAACATGTGCCTGGAGTCAGAGAAGGATAGGGAAGTCCTTAATGAATACTTTGCTTCAGTATTCACTAGTGAGAGGGACCTTGTCGTTTGTGAGGACAGTGTGAAACAGGCTGATGTGCTCAAACAGGTTAACGTTAAGATGGAGAATATGCTGGAAATCTTGAAAAACATGGGGATAGATAAGCCCCCTGGCCCGGATGGGATTAGATTACATTACAGTGTGGAAACAGGCCCTTCGGCCCAACAAGTCCACACCGACCCGCCGAAGCGCAACCCAGCCATACCCTTACATTTACCCCTTACCTAACACTAGGCAATTTAGCATGGCCAATTCACCTGACCTGCACATTTTTGGACTGTGGGAGGAAACCGGAGCACCTGGAGGAAACCCACGCAGACACGGGGAGAATGTGCAAACTCCACACAGACAGTCGCCTGAGGCGGGAGTTGAACCCGGGTCTCTGGCGCTGTGAGGCAGCAGTGCTAACCACTGTGCCACCATGCCGCCCACAAATATACCCAAGGTTTCTCCAAGAAGCATGGGAAGAGATTGCTGTGCCTTTGGCAATGATCTTTGCATTCACATTGCCCACAGTAGTACCAAATAAATGGAGGGTGGCAAATGTTATTCCCTTGTTCAAGAAAGGGAATAGGGATAACCCTGGGAATTACAGACCAGTCAGTCTTACATGAGCGGTGGGCAATGTATTGAAGAAGATTCTGAGACACAGGATTTCTGATTATTTGGAAAACCATAGCTAGATTAGAGATAGTCAGCATGGCTCTATGAGGGGCAGGTCATACCTCACAAGCCTTACTGACTTCTTAGAGGATGTGACGAAACACATTGATGAAGATAGAGCAGTGGATGTAATGTACATGTATTTTAGCAAGGCTCCCCATGTTAGGCTCATTCAGAAAGTAAGCAGGCATGGACAGGGAAATGTGGTTGTCTGAATACAAAATTGGTTGGCTCATACAAGACAGGGTGGTAGTTGATGGAAAGTATTCAGTCTGGAACTTTGTGACCAGTGGTGTTCCGCAGAGATCTGTTCTGGGACCTCTGTTCTTTGTGATTTTTATAAATGACTTGGATGAGGAAGTGGAAGGGTAGGTTAGTAAGTTTTCCGATGACATGAAGGTTGGTGGAATTGTGGGTAATGTGGAGGGCTGTTGTAGGTTGCAATGGACATTGACAGGATGCAGAGCTGGGCTTGGAAGTGATAGATGGAGTTCAACCTGGAAAAGTGTGAAGTGGTTCATTTTGGAAGGTTAAATTTGAATGTAGATTACAGGGTTAAAGGCAGGATTCTTGGCAGTGTGGAGAAACAGAGGGATCATGTGTCCACATCCATAGATCCTTCAAAGTTGCCACCCAAGTTGATAGAGTTGTTAAAACGGCGTACAGTGTGTTGGCTTTCATTAGCGGGGAGATTGAGTGGAAAAGCCATGTGGTTATGCTGCTGCTCCTTAAGCCTTGGTTGGGCCACACTTAGAATATTGTGTTCAGTTCCGGTCGCCTTATTATAAGAATGATGTGGAAGCTCTAGAAACTATTTTCACTAGTTGTGGAATCAAGGACAAGGGGATATTATTGTATTATATCTGACAGCTAGAATGCAGCTAGTATGCACCATTGTATCAACTGAATGAACATGTAACTGGATGGTATAAAGTTCTCAGATGCCATTTTAGTTGGTGCCACTTAAAAACATGACATGCTGAAGCATGCTACTGTTTGGAACTAAACAATTTAATAATATCCCTGTCACTGAAGTGCATATAACTGTAAAATATGTATACATCAGGAGCTATAATAAATGTCTACTGAATCTTTCATAGCCCTGTTAGTACAATCTAGTTCAATACAGCACGGGATATAACATAACTCTTAGTGATCAAGTACAAATACCTCAGAAAAGGCAAAATCCCACGACATAGTGACAGATCAACAATAGTGAAAATATTAAAACCAAAGCTTCTAGGATTGAATTTAGGAAATGCTTCTAGATACAAAGAGTCATTTAAGATTGGTACAGAAACAGAAATTGCTGGAGAAATCAGCAGGTCTTGCAGCATCTGCGGAAGAAAAGAGAGTTAAGAGTCCAGTGACCCTTCAGAAACTCGTCCACAAACAGTAATTAATGCAATAGATCAACTGTTAATTTTAAACTGTGATTGATAGACTTTAGTTAACCAAAGGATAGATGGATTTAATTATGAAGACAGGTTACATAAACAGTGGATATTCCCTCAGGTTTAGAATATTAAGGAGTTGGCAGAGTAGATAGAGAGAAACTATTTCCCCTGGTGACAGGAACCTTGAACAATCTGAAAGTTAGGGTTAGTCTATTCAGGAATGATATCAGGAGCAGAACTTCACACAAAGCATAGCAGAGGTCCAGGACTCCCCTAAAAGGTTGTTGAAGTTGGTATGAAGTGAAAAATTCAGTATTGGGATTGACAGATGTTTGTCAGTCAAGAGCATTAAGGGTTATGGAAACAAGACCAGTAGCAGTCTTACTCCAGTGAATGATGGATCAGTCTCTGTCCTGGCTTTGGAGCCATGACTCTGAATATACCTTGATCACTTAAAGTTATGGTTATTGGAGACACCTAGAAGGATGATGTTAGGCATTGCAGTGATGATAGCGCTGTTAAAGATTTACTCTTTGGCAGAATTATACCTGCCATTAGTCCACCCAAGGGTGGAGTTATTCAAACCCAAGGTATATTCAGAGTCATGGCTCCAAAGCCAGGACAGAGACTGATCCATCATTCACTGGAGTAAGACTGCTACTGGTCTTGTTTCCATAACCCTTAATGCTCTTGACTGACAAACATCTGTCAATCCCAATACTGAATTTTTCACTTCATACCGATGCATCTGCTGTACTCAGTCACAGCAGGAGACTCCCAGGAAGACAATGGAAATGCCTTAGGAATGTTTCCCCTTGTGGCAGAGTCTTAGAGTAGAGATCACAATCTCAGAATAAGGGATCACGCATGAGGAGGATTTTTTTTCTCTCAGAGAGTTGTAAATCTTTAGAATTCTTTACCACAAAGGCTGCTGAGGTTGGTTGGGAAGGGAATCAAAGTAAGGGAATCAAGAATTGTGGGAAAAAGGCAGGAATATAGAGTCATGATCTCGTTGCATGATGGAGTAGATTCAATGGGCTGAATAGCCTGCTTCTGCTCCTATGTCTTATGGTTTTATGATTCTCAAAGCATCCCTAAAGAAGTCAAAAATCTCCACTGGGGGTCTTAATTAAGACTAATTAAAATGTACAAAGTTAATTTGGAAAGGCACTGCATACATCAGGGCCTACATAGGGAACACACAGAGATGAAGTTACAGCACGGGTTGGGGTGTGGGGAGCACAAATCATGTGTCAACTCATGAACCTAACTCTCCAAGCATGGGGTACAATCTGCAGATCAGATATAGTATATATCAGCCATTGTAAAACCGTTGAACCACAATGGAAGCAAGCCTCCCCAATTCTAATAAATTACCTGAGAAGAAGAGGAAATGTTTGGTAATTTATAGAAAACTAATGTACTGCACCACTAAGAAAATGAATTGCTGTCTAGTTGTCTCCTGTCCAATTCCATCTGAATTCCCAACTTTGTACAAACTTGATATGTCATTCACAACCTGGAGCAAATTCCGATTATGGGTGCAGCTTATACAGGTACATTGAACTTAGGTATATGTTGAAGAAATTGCTGTTTTGTATAGGTTACAATAAGTTCTGCCTTGATGTTTTTCCTTCCCAACAAAACAGCATTTCTTGTCATCTTATTTTGAACCTCAAATCCATCTTGTTTTGTTTATATTTGTCAGTTGCGATCTGCCTACTGTAGCTCTTTATCTCTTCTTTTTCTTTCAAACAATTTGATAGGTTAGATGTAGAGAAGCTATTTGTCCTTGTGGGAATGTCCATAAACAAGGAATCCATCTGCATAAAATAGTCACTAACAAATCAAATAGGGAATTCAAGGCAAACATCTTTACTTGAAGAGCAGGAAGAATGTGAAACTTGCCACCACAGAGAGTAGGGGAGGTGAATAGCAGACACAGATTTATTACAAAACTTGAAAGCACATATTGGAGAAAAAGAGAGCGATGTGCTAACAGGGTGAGAGGAAGTAGGGTGAATTGAGACTGATGTGGGTACATAACAGCATGCATCTGTTGGACCAATCTGCTTCTTTCTCATTGAACACAACAGGTTTATATAACACGCTTAGGAAACCATCTGGTATTATCATGCAAATGCCAGTTCATTGAAAGAACTGTCCAATTTATAAAAGCATAGACCCTAGAAGGAGGAATGTTTAATGTTTGATCTAATTCTCCTGTTTCATACTTGCTTTGTCAGCTCCCCATTTTATTAATCTTATCTGCTTTCTCAGTTCTCTTATTGCCACTGTTACTGGTAAAACAGTTCCTCAATTTGGGCTCCCAGTTTATAAACATTAGTGTTAGTTCACCTTGTCAAAGCATGTGGTCAATGAAATAAAGACAATGGATCCCTGATTTTTAACTTTCTTGAAGCAATCAGCTGTGTTTATCCAGCAAATCCCCTATGCAGCATTCAAGATGGCTATCACAGGAAGACCACTGCCAGTGCACTGTCTTTCCCTAATGTTTGGCACTTTTCTGTGAGGAGACAGCCAGAAAAAGAAGTATTGGTGTGAGATGTGGAATCTGTTGAGAGGTTGGAATGACAGCATTTGTGGACGGTGACTTTGAGGGATGAATGTGAATGGCAATGAGATGAAGGAGATATCAGTAATGACTGCTCAGATGGGGATGTGAGGAGGTTGCTCAAGAGAAAGGAATGGGTGGACCTGCAAGCTGTGTTAATTTGAGTGGTGACGTGCAGGAGAGAGCTTGGTAAATCAGAGTGAGAGGTAGCACTTAAACATGACATGTACCTTTCCTACCCTAGTGAAGTAATTGAACATTTTGCAGCACATTTATTCATCAGTAAGTGACAACGTGCCATATTTTTGCTTCCTCAGGCACTTTCCATCTTAGTTCAGAAGCAGTCTTCTTCCTCCTTTCTGCTGGGAACAAGGTGTCTCTGTGGGCCCTTATGGCTTACAGCAGGCTCTCCAGAGATGCTTATAAGAAATGGGGTGTAGCTTTTCCTCTTTGAGATTCCATTGTTCCAGATGCCTACAAGTTAGAACTTGTAGGATAAAGCCATTCTCTCCCTCACTAAAGTCCTTTAAAATACTGAGGCATCAGCATCAAGCATGACTATACCCACATGTTCTGGTTGATCAGAAAACCCAGACGTTGTTCCTCAGTTAGAGATGCATAATAATATCCACTCTATGAACTTACAGGTTCCCAAACCGCTGCTGGACCTGCTGGAAATGAGTCTGAAAGTGGCCCAATAATTCACTGAGTTATCAGTTGCTGGTTAGGCCTCACTTGTATTAGGTTCAAACCTGAGTGTCACAGGCTGAAAAAATTGTGATTGCTCTTGTCAAAGCAGGAAGAAATGTAGAATTAGAATTTGGTTTTATTGTCATGTGTACTCAATTGCAGGGATACACAAGAACAATGAAAATTTAAAATGTCACTATACACAGCACCATCTTAGGTAGAGGGTATCTAGGTACAAAACCTTAGGTAAAAAGTAGAAAAATAAAGAAACAAGTTAAATGTTCAACATTACAGTTCTTGTAAGTATAAAGTAGTAAATAAGAAATAAAGTGTAAGTTCTAAATTACAGTCCTTATTTAGCCATGGGCATGCAGTTGCTCCACATTGGGCTTTCCCCTCAAGGGTTTGATCTCTCCTCTGTGTTGGGCACAATCTCTTGCCCACATTGGGCTTGATCTCTCCCCTACATCGGGCTCGATCACTCTCCTGTGCTGGGCTCGATCTCTCCCCTGCACCAGACTCAATCTCGTCGCCCCCCCACCCCCATGCTGGGTTCGATCACTCTCCCATGCTGGAGTCAATCTCTCCACTGCATTAGGCCTGATCTCTCTCTCCCGCATTGGGCTCAATCTCTTCCCTGCGCTGGACATGATCTCTCCCCTGTACTGGGATTGATCTCTCCCCTGTGTTGGGGTCACTCACTCCCCTGCATTGGGCCCATTCTCTCCTCTCTGCACTGGGCCCCATCTCTCTCCCCCGCACTGGGCCCCATCCCTCTCCCCCTCACTGGGCCCCATCCCTCTCCCCTGCACTGGGCCCAATCCCCACACCTCCACACTGATGTCTCGCTGCTGGCTCACCGTCTGCCTCACCACAGGCTGCCAGTATCCTGCTGTGGTGCCACTCCGAGTCGCCAGCTGCTTCCACGATGCTGCTCTGGACCCCCAGCCCCTCTGATTGCTACTGCTGCCTACACAACAAAGTTCTCTCCAGAAGGTCTGTAGAGAAAAGTAAAAAATTAAAAACTGAAAAAAATGAAGTAAGATCTAAGAAAAGAAATAAGAAAAGGATTTGGATTGGATGAGCTACAACTCAGGAGCCCTATTCTGCCATCATCTTGGAAGGACCAACATGTAATAGTGATATTCAGGATTATATAGGTTTTTGTTCGAATAAATAATGTACATTAGTGACCAGAAAGCACTAAAGGTGATTGTCAAATGGGGAAATAAAGAGAAATTGTTTTAATCCCTAATAGCATTATAGGTGTACCTACAGCACATGGACTGCAGCAGTTCAAGAAGGCAATTCATCGTCACCACCATCACCATAACCAAGGGCAACTAGGGATGGACAATAAATTCTGGATCAGCTGGTGATGCCCATGTTTAATGACTGAACAAAAATGTTAATTAATTATAATGCCCTGGAATGCATGGACTCAAAAGCTGATGAGTGTAGATGCTATGATAACTTTCAAAAGGGAACTTTCAGGAAAGTTGACGAATGTGGAGCAAATTGGATGGCTCAGGCACGATGGGCCAAATGACCTTCCCCTTGTGTTGTATGCCTCTATCATAAAGGGGAAAGGCGATCGTCTGCTAATTCAAAGGTAATGTTCTGGGGACTCATGTACCCAGGGCAGATGGTGGAATTTGAATTCAATAAAAATCTTGAATTAAGAGTCTAATGATGACCATGAAACAATTACCAGGAAAACCCTATCCGGCTCACTGCTGTCTTTAGGGAAAGAAACTGATACCCTTATCTGGTTTGGCCTGCATGTGACTCCAATGTGGTTGACTTTTAACTGCCTTAGGAATGGGCAATAAATGGTGACCTAGCCAGCAACACCCTAATCCTGTGAATGAATAAATAAAAGAGTTGTCAAATAAGTTGGAAAAGTTGTCTTTTGGTAGCATTTTTATAAAAAAGCTCTGATATAGATCAGATGAATGGTTTCATTTCATAGATCAGCAATAAACATTTTGCTGCAGGGCATCCCACTGAGATTGGAAAGTAAAAGGGTAATTGAAATCAGCATTGTTCATCAAGTTCAGATAGGTTTGATTGAATAATATTTATTTATACAAGTTACTCAAACATAAATGATTCCAGCTTTCAAGGATGGCTATAAATGAAAGCAATAAACACAGCAAACCTGATTAGATCAAGAACATTGAGGCACCAAACAAAATTCCACAGCACATGCTCAGCTCCTGCATTTTATGAAAATACTCACTTCATTTAGAATTGAGAAATTGCTGCTATATACAAAAATAGTACTTTTCTCTGGCAGTCAGGAAGCAATGCCTTTCATTATGCATTTAGCTTAGAATGAAGCAGAACAGAAGGAAGCCATTGGGCCCTACATGCCTATGCTAGCTCTTTGAAATGTTTTACCCTGCTTTCTCTTACCCCAAAGCCTTACAAATCTTTACATTGTTATCCAATACCTTTTGAAAGTTACGATTGTATGTGCTTCCACAGTCCTTTCAGGCAGCGCATTCCAGTCACAACAACTTGCTGCACAAAGAAGACTCACACCTTGCTTTTTTTGCCAGTTATCTCAAATCTATGTCCTCTGTTTATTCACTCCCCTGCCCCTGGAAACAGCTCCTCTGTATTGCTTTATCAAACCCCTCACAATCATGAAGCTTACTTTATTTCCTTTTAACCTTCTCTAAAGACAACATCATCTTCTCCAGTCTTTCCATCCTGAAGCCTTTCATTCCCTGTTACTATTTTATTTAATGTAGAAAATATTGGAGAAACTCAGCAGCATTGGGTGTTCTGAAGAAGAATCAGACTCAAAACATTAACTCTGTTTTCTCTCTCCACATATGCTACCAGACCTGATGAGTTTCTCCAGCATTCTCTCTGTTTGCTTCAGATTTCCGGCATCTGCTGCAATCATTCTAATAAATCTCCTCTTCACTCTCTTTCTCCAGAACTGGATTCAATAGATGAACTGAGGCCTAGCCAAGTGTAGAGAAAATCCATTTCCATACTCAGATTTACTACTTTGCCCAAATTATTGGCAAGAGAATTTCACTCTCTTCATTTTATTCTTGAGCCAAAATATCTATTTTATGGAAAATGATTTGATCCAATTTGTCCCACTCCCTCCACTTTACTCCATAACCCTGCAATATTCTTTCTTTAAAGCATACATCCAGTTCCCTTTGAGAATTACTATTGAATCTGTGCCCACCAACCTGTTAGACAGTGCACTCCAGATTATAGCAACTTGCTGTGTGCGAACAAAATCTCTTCTGGTGTTTTTTTGCTAATTATCCTCATTCTGTGTCCTCTGGTTTCTGACCTTGCAAGAATGGAAATAGTTTCTCCTCTGCACTCTATCAAGAGCCCTGATGATGTAGAACACAAACTTATTTGTGAATAAACGTGATTGTCCAGAATATTGTCCTTTATAAATGTCACTGTCTTTATTTGAAATTTTGAACAGCTCATGTGTTGCAAGCAAGTATGAAATACCTGTGTCATCAGTGAAGCTGAAAGATGGACATCTTTCAACTGCAGACCTTTCTTCACAACCTGACCTATCTAAAGATCCACAGCTCCTAACCCAGCGCCCTCCAACCATGGTGGAACCAGGAGATATTATTTTACTAAAATCACCAAAGGTAATCAACAGTTTTGAGTGAGTTTTAATGTAAATTAATATCCACAAAATAAGAAAGAAGTCTTAGAGTAGTATTCCTCTAGGTCCAGGAGCAGGAGTGAAGACAGAAGATGAGAAAATAGCTGGGAGCTATGCTGGAATACCTCCCAGACACAAGGATCTGCTAAGTCATGCTTTTTGAATATGGGCATCACATCATTCTGTTTCCAACCTTCTCGTATCTTACTAGTTTCCACTGATTCTTGGAAACATTATGATGTTCTGCCAGTCTCTTCTATAGTTTGTCATCTTTTGAATAAAATTCATTTCAACAAAACGCTATGGATGCTGGAGATCTAATATAAAAACAGAAAGGGTTGGAGGGACTCAGCTGGTCTGGCAGCATCTTTGAAAATAAAAAGAGTTAGCTTATCAATTCCAATATGATTCTCCAGTTCTGAAAAAGACATTAATCTGTTTCTTTTTCCACAGATGGTACCAGACCTGCTGAATTTCTCCAAAATTTTCTGCTTGCTTCTGAGGATATATTTGAGTGCATTTACACTATCTCAGAATTTTTATTTCATTGATAACACATGGAATGACTATGAACAGTGTGCATGTTTTTTAATCAGACATGGATGTGGGCATTGCTGGCTGGACTAGAATTTATTGCCCATCTGTAGTTGCCCTTGGGCAGATGATGGTGAGCTGCCTTCTTAAGACGCTGCAGTCCATTTGATGTGGGTACATCTAGAATAATGTTACGTGTTACTCAACCCTTTTTTTGTTGTTCAGAATATTCACAATTTGATGTTCATCCCTGTTCAGAGGTCACATAGCACAGGAGGACTCTGTTCAAGTAATTTTTCTGGCTGTTTGGGAAAGTTCTTCGATTAGTGCTTTACTGGAGAGAAATGACAGGTGGGAGTTTAAACTGAGTAAGTGTGAGGTGCTGCACTTTGGGAGATCCAACGTTAAGGAAAAGTGTTCAGGTAATGGCAGAACCCTGAATAGCATTGATGTACAAGGGGATGTTGGGGTTCGAGTCCATAGCTCCCTGAAAGTGGCAATGCAAGTTGATAGGATGATAAAGAAGGTGCACAGCATGCTTGCCCTTATTGGTTGGGGAATTCAGTACAAGAGTCAGGATGTCATTGTGCAACTTTATAAGACTTTGATTGGGCCAAAGTCTTTATAAGACTTTACTTAGAGTATTGTATTCAATTCTGGTCACCACATTACAGGAAGGATATGAAGGTGCAGAAGAGGTTCACCAGGATGCTGCTTGGATTATGAGCTACAAGGAGAAGCTAGAAAAACTAGGGTTGTTTTCTCTGGAGTGGCTGAGGGGAGACCTGATAGAAGTCTATAAGATTATGAGATGCATTGAGAGGATTGACGTTAGAATATTTTTCCCAGAGTTCAGATGTCTAATACTACGGGGCTTGCATTTAAAGTGAGAGGGCAAAAGTTCAAAGGAGATGTGAGGGGCAAGTTTTTTACACAGAGAGTGGGAGGAGTCTGGAACACGCTGTTGGGATTGTGGTGGAGGCAGATGTGATAGGTGTGTTTAAAGGACTTTTAGATAAGCACATGAATATGCAAGGAATGGAGGGGTATGGACTAAGGTCAACAGTGTTGTGCTGGAAAAGCACAGCAGGTCAGGCAGCATTGGAGGAGCAGGAGGATCGATATTTTGAGTGTAAGCTCTTCATCAGGAATGAGGCTTGTGGGCTGGTGGTGGTGGTGATGGTGGGAGGATGGTGAGAGATAAATGTGAGGGAGTGTGTGGCTGGGGGAATGGTGGCTGAGAATGCGATAGGTAGATGAAGGTGGGGTAGAAGGTGATAGGTCGGAGAGGAGGGTGAGCTGATAGGTGGGAAGGAAGATGGACAGGTAGGACAGTTCAAGAGGATGGTGCCAAGTTGGAAGGTGGGATCTGGGATAACGTAGGGCAAGGAGAAATGAGGAAACTGGTGAAATCCACATTGATCCCATGTGGCTGGAGGGTCCCAAGGTAGAGAATGAGACGTTCTTCCTCCAGGCTTCAAGTGGTTAGGGTTTAGCAATGGAAGAGGCCCAGGACCAGGGCAAGCAGAAGAGATTAGTTTAATTTGACATCATGTTCAGCACAACATCATGGGCCTTAGGGTCCATTCCTGTGTTGTACTGTTCTATATTCTATATTAATAGTCTCTCTTCTTCAACTGTTTTCCCTTTGCATTTTAATTTTATTTTACTTCCATGTTTTTATAAAACTTTCTTTTGAAAGTTACTGAACCTGCTTCCACCATTCTTTTCAGATAACAACACCTCCTTCCTCCCTAGAGCCTGTCCACCACCTACAAGGCACAAGTCAGGAGCGTGACATAATACTCCCCACTTGCCTGGGTTGGGGCAGCTCCAACAACACTCAAGAAGCTTGACACCATCTAGGACAAAGCAGCCCACTTGATTGGCACCACATCCTCAAACATTTACTCACTCCACCACTATTGCTCAATAGCAGCAGTGTGTACCCTCTACAAGATGTACTTGAATAACTCACCAAGGTTCCACTAGTGACCCTATCACCTAAAAGAACAAGAGTAGCAGATGCACGAGAACACCATCACTTAAGTTCCATTCCACGTCACACACCATCCTAACTTGAAAAAAATACCATTGTTTCCTCCATCCAAAGGACTGCAATAGTTCAAAAGGCAGCTCACCACCACCTCCACTAGGACAAGAAGGGATGAGCAATAAATGCTGGCTTGGACAGCAAAGCTTATATCCCCTCTGTTTCTTAAGCTAATTCTCTTAAACTTATCACCTACGGTTTATTCATTCATGAGATGCGGATTTTCTTTTGTCAATATGAGGCTAATTTGCTTTATAGAATCAGATTACCTTCAAAACAAGAGTGCCAAATGAAGGCAAACACACGATATTGGTGCATTTTTATCAGCCTTTGTACCCAACATTCCCAGTAGGGGTGATGGTGGATGGAGGTCGTCCCTATAATGGTAAGTTATTAAGATTTCTAAGCATTCACTAGCCACTGCACTTTGCATGAGATTCGAATGAACCACAGGTTCACCTGTATGATATTGGCATAAAGTAGTTCAGTTCGGACAAGAGGTTGTATAAATTAGGTTTGTATTCCCTCCAGTTTACAAGGTGGACAGAGGAGTCTCCTTGTTGGTATAGTAACTGTGTCCCCATCAGTCATGCAGGCAACTGGAATCTAATTCCGTGATAGAGATCAGACTCTGTGTGATTGGCTGTGTTTTAGGGCTTTTGCGGTGCAGTGATAGTGTCTCACATCTGGGTTAGAAGGCCTGGGTCAAAGTCCACCTGCTCCAGAAGTGTATTATATTACATATTAACAGGTTAATTAAAAATATCTACAAGATATTTCTGGGTGGCATGATAGCTCAGTGGTTAGTACTGGTGCATTACAGTGCCAGGGACCCAGATTCAATTCCACCCTTGGATGACTGTCAGTGTGGAGTTTTCACATTCTCTCTGTGTCTGCGTGGGTCTCTTCTGGATGCTCCAGTTTCCTCCCACAGTCCAAAGATATACAGGTTAGGTAGATTGGCCATGGAAAATGTAGGGTTACAGGAAAAGGGTAGGAGGTTGGGTCTGGCTGACGGGGTGGGATGTTGTATGGAGGGTCAGTGTGGACTCGATGGGTCAAATGGCCTGTTTCACACTCTAGGCATTCTATTATAAAGAGATAATATAATTGAAGAACTTGATGGCCTAACTGGCAAAAAACAATATCAGCTGGTGAGGGAGTCTAGAAAAAGGAGCCATAACCATAGAGTGTAGTGGAAATCAAGAACTCTTCACTCCCTCTCTAAAAAGCTATTGAAGAACATTATGTAGGAGCAGAAGTAGGTCATTCCTGCCGTCAAGTCTGCTGCACTATTCAATCAGATCATGCCTAATCTGACAAACCTCAACTCCACTTTCCTGTCTTTCCCTCATAACCATTGATTTCCTTACTGATTAAAAGTCCGTCTGTCTCAGACTTGAAGTAATCGGCCAAATTTTCCATCTAGGTGTGGAATAAAATCTACACCCTTAAAAATCTAACCTTTACATTTATTGACAAGCACACTGATTTGGAATTACTTGCTTTTTTTTCCCTTTGCAGAGTGAAACCTGTTGTTTTAAATTGTGGCCATTGTCAATGTTTAGCTGAGTTCAAGTGCTGATTGGTTTCAGAAAAATAGGTGTTCCATTTATCTAAGAATGAAGAACAATTTCCAGAAGTAATAAAATAAACCAAAGAACTGTGATGCTGGAAATCAGAACCAAAATCAGAAATTTCTGGAAAAACTCAGCAGGTCTATCAGTACCTGTGGAGAGAAAGCAGAGTCAAAGTTTTGGGTCCTTTAGAACCCTTCTTTGCAGATATAGCCAGGCCTGCTGGGTTTTTCCAGTAATTTCTGATTTTGTTCAAGATGTAATACGGTGTCCATCTAATGTGGTTTAAAATTTTATTTCAGAATTAATGCTGTGGTGACTTTTATTAAATTGCAAGAAGTTCACTTTTCCCAATGATATTTAGAAAATTCATAGAATCCCTACAGTGCAGGACATGAGGCCCATCAAATCAACACCAACCCTCTGAAGAGCATCCCACCCAGACCTATCCCAGTCTGGCATAAAAGTAAAACTAGGAAGATGGCTAACAAGAGAAATCAGGGATAGTGTTAAAGCCAAAGAGGAGGCTTGGGGAGTCAAAGCAGCAAACCTGAGGACTGGGGGATGTTTAAAATTCCGCAGAGGACAACAAAGAGTTTCATTCAGAAGGGGAAAATAGAATATGAAAGTAAACTTGTGCAAAACATAAAAACTGACTGCAAAAACTTCTACAGATGCGTGAAGAGAAAAAGACTGGTGAAGACAAATGTAGGTCCCTTGCAGTTAGAATCAGGTGAAATAATAATGGATACCAAAGAGATTGCAGACTAGTTGAACAAATACTTTGCATCTGTCTTCACTAAGGAGGGCACAAATACCTTCAGGAAATGTTAGAGAAAAGAGTGTCAAGCATGAAGGAGGAACTGAAGGCAATCCTTATTAGTCAGGAAATGGTATAGGGGAAATTGATGGGATCAAAACACGACAAGTCCCCAGAACCCGATGTGCTGCATCCCAAAATATTTAAGGAAGTGGCCCTAAAATAACAGATGCATTAGTACATTGGTGATCATTTTCTAGCATTCTGTGGGCTCTGGAAGAGTTTCAATGATAGCTAATGCAACCCCACTCTTTTAAAAAGGAGGGAGAGAGAAAATGGGGAATTGTAGGCTGGTTAGCCTGACATCGATGTTGGAGTCAATTATTAAGGATGTAATAACTGACCATTTGGAAGGTGGTGACAGAATCAGTCCTAGTCAGCATGGATTCATTAAAGGGAAATCATGCTTGACAAATCTTCAGGAATCTTTTGAGGATGTGACCAGTAAAGTGGTCCAGTAGTGTGTATCTAGATTTTCAAAAGGCTTTTGACAAGGTTCCACACAAGAGATTAGTAATGAAAATTAAAATTCATGGTATTGGAGGCAATGTGTTGACATAGATAGAGAACTGGTTGGCAGACAGGAAGCAAAGAGTTGAAATAAACGAGTCCTTTTCAGAATGGCAGGCAATGATAAATGGGGTGCCACAAGGTTCAGTGCTGGAACCCCAGCTGTTCATAATATACATTAACAATTTTGATGAAAGAATTGATTGCCAAATCTCCAAATTTGCAGATGACAGTAAGCTGGGTGGCAGTGTGTACTGTGAGGAGGATGCTAAGAGGCTGCAGGGTTACTTGGACAGACTGGTTGAGTAGGCAAATACTTGACAAATGCAATAGAATGTGGTAAATGTGAGGGTATCCACTTTGGTTGCAAAAACAGGATGGTACATTATTATTATCTGAAGGGTGGCAGTTTAGGAAAGTGTGAGGTGCAACAAGACCTGGGTGTCATGGTGGGACAATCACTGAAGGTTGGCATGCAGATACAGCAGGCAGTGAGGAAAGCTAATGATTAGCATGCTGGCATTCATAGCAAGAGAGTTTGAGTATCAGAATAAGGATGTCTTTCTGCAGTTACACAGAGCCTTGGTGAGGCCCCATCTCGAGTATTGTGTACAGTTTTGGTCTCCTAGTCTGAGGAAGGACATTATTGCTATTGTTACTGAAGGTTGCCCAGACTGATTCCTGGGATGGCAGGACTGACATATGAGGAAAGACTGGGTTGACTGGGCTTGTACTCACTGGAATTTAGATGAATGAGGGGGGATCTCATAGAAACATATAAAATCCTGACAGGCTAGATGTGGGAAGAATGTTCCCAATGTTAGGGAAGTCCAGAACGCGGGTGTCACAGCTTAAGAATAATGGGTAAGCCATTCAGGACTGAGATGAGGAAGACTTTCTTCACTCAGAGAGCTGTGAACCTATGGAATTCTCTCCTACAGGAAGCTGTTGGGACCAGTTCATTAGATATATTCAAGAGGGAGCTGGACATCGCCCTTCTGGCTAAAGGGATATAGAGAGAAGGTAGGAATGGGATACTTAAATTGCATGATCAGCCATGAGCATATTGAATGGTGGTGCAGACTCAAAGGGGTAAATGACCTACTCCTGCTCCTATTTTCTGTGTTTGTATGACCCACCCCATCCCCGTAAACCTGCATTTACAATGGCTAACCCACCTATCCCTGGACACTACGGGGCAATTTAGCATGACCAATCCATCTAACCCGCACATCTTTGGACTGTGGGATGAAACCAACACAGACACGGGGAGAACATGCAAACTCCACACTGACAGTCACCTCACGCTGGAATCGAACCCAAGTCCCTGGTGCTGTGAGACAGCACTGCTAACCACTGAGCCTCTATGCTGTTTATGTTTTGGCTGATATTACATGGAACTTGAGTATAGTGAATTCTGCGTACTAAGTGAGTGGCTACGGAGGATATAGAGATGGCATGGGTGATCTGAGAAGACATGGATGGTGCATGAAGACATGAATGGGGTAATGAATGAATTGGGTAATGAACTGAATCCTGCAACCCATTTCTAAGTGATTAAAGACTTAACAGCAATCTAGGTTTGTTCAATACATTGCATCAGTATATGAGACTTTGATCTTTTACTATAGCTTCTGAGTCCCATGATCCTGCCCCACTCAATACCTGATGGAGGAGCAGCACTCAAAAAGCTAGTGCTTCCAAATAAACCTGTTGGACTATAACCTGGTGTTATGTGATTTTTAACTTTTTCCGCCCCAGTCCAACACCAGCATCTCCACATCATGAATGGGGTACTGAGGGTGATATGAGAGGAAATGTAGGGTATGTAGGGGGCATAAAATTACATGGACAGTTTGAAAGGGTATACATAGATGGGTGAGGAATTATGGAAGTGTGAGGTTAGAGGTTAAGCTTTTTCTGAGGCTGGACTACTGAGTTGGTGAACTGACATAGACCATCTAACTAGTTTTCCTGCACTGTGGCTTCCAGACCCAAAGTCAAAAACCAGAAATAGTATATGGAGTCACACATGTGTGCCATTTCTGGACTGTGAAAATATTCAGGTCAAATTTTCCACAGCCCAGAGGAACATTTGGACCTGGGAGCCAGTTGAAAATTTCAAACTAAGATTAATAGAATTGTCTTGAATGAGGATATTGAATGTTATGAAAGCAAGTAAGATGAAGGGATGTGAAAGCCTAGTAGTAATATTGCTGGACTATTAATCCAGAGACCCAGATCATGTTCTGGGGACCTAGTTCAAATCTTGCCATAGCAGATGGTGAAATTTGAATTCAATACAAATCTAGAATTAAGACTCGAATGATGACCATGAAACCATTGGCGATTGTCAGAAACCCCATCTGGTTCATTAATGTCCTTTAGGGAAGGAAATCACCATCCTTACCTCTTGTCGTCTAATGTGATCCACAGTAGGTTTTAACCCACCAGGCGATTAAATACCCACGTCTTTGAATAATTTTTTGCAAAAATCAAAACTAAGATATGGATTAGCTCTTATTTAACTATATGATGGACTTTTGAGACTGAATGCCCTTTATGTGATACTTAATTTTGGTTACAAACTAAATTTACATCTTTGTTTTTTTTTAGGATTTTTTAGTGCTTTCTTCTGTCCACATGGGTTTGGGTGTCGCAACCAGGTCATTTCAGGGAATACAATAGAATTGGATATAATCAATCCAGAGTTGTCCGTCATTCTTACTGTTCCAAAAGGAAAAGCCCTTTGGTTGGTAAGCTTTGAAGAAATTATTGTTATTGTGTTTCTGATTTTCCAGAAAACTTGCATTTTTATAGTAGCTATTAAAACGTTCCAAGGCATTTCAGGTCACAGCTTTCTAACATTGAGCCACATGATGTACAAGTGACCAACAGCTGGCCAAAAGGGTGTATTTTAAAGTACATTGTACAAGAGGAAAGAAAGGAAGACATTTATGAAATTCCAGAACTTCAAAAGTACTTAATTGTTATTAAAGTGATTTGAGATTTCCTGAAGTTGTGAAAGTCATTTTTTTTTGTTTTTTCTATACTACAAAAGGAAATAAGGTGACCACTTTAATTCTATTTCAAAGCAGTGAAGCATTTAGACACTTGCGATGTTAAGCTATAAAACGCTAAGGGCCAAGTGGTGGAAAATGGGCTTAGAATTAAGTGGTTGCTTTTGTCTGGTGCAGTCTCGATGGGCTAAAGGGCCTTTTCTGTGCTGTATGATTCTATGACTTTAAACATGAGGGGTTGTGCTCAAAGATTGTTGTTCATGCAAAGCTTTATAAAGGTAAGGAATGTCTGGCACAAGTGAATCATAGCATTTAAGAGCCACCTTACAAACATACAAGAAAAAAAATCCATGAAAGGATAAAGCAGAAAAATGGAACTAAAGCAGAGTACTTAAATACTCATTTTTCTGTATTGGGGATGGAAACACAAGGTACAATCCCCGATCCTGAAGCATCATTCCAAAGTGCCTTTGAGGATAGGATGCGGGTAAGTGGTCTTCATTGTTGTAATAGAACATAGCACATAAAAAGTTACAGCACCGTACAGGCCCTTCGGCCCTCGATTTTGCATCGATCTGTGAAATTAATCTGATGCCCATCTAACCTGCACCGTTCCATTATTATCCTTATATATGTCCAATGCCCATTTAAATGCCCTTAACGTCAGTGAGTCTACTACTGTTGCAGGCAGGCCATTCCATGCCCCTACTACTCTCTGAGTGAAGAAATTACCTCTAATATCTGTCCTAAATCTATCACCCCTCAATTTAAAGCTATGGCCCCTCGTGTTAGCCTTCACCATCCGAGGAAAAGGGCTCTTACTGTCTACCCTATTTAACCCTCTGATAATCTTATATATCTCAATTAAGTCACCTCTCAACCTCCTTCTCTCCAACGAAAACAGCCTCAGTTCTCTCAGCCTTTCCTTGTAAGACCTTCATTCCGTACCAGGCAACATCATAGTAAGTGTCCTCTGAACAATTTCTAAAGCTTCCACATTCTTCCTATAATGCGATGTCCAGAACTGCATGCAATATTCCAGGTGCGGCCTCGCAAGTGTCTTGTACAGCTGTAGCATGACCTCGTGGCTCCAAAACACAATCCCCCTACCAATAAATGCCAATACATCATATGCCTTCTTAACAACCTTATCCACCTGGGTGGCAACTTTCAGGGATTAATGCACCTGTACACTGAGATCTCTCTGTACACCTCACTGCCAAGAATTTTACCATTAGCCCAGTTCTCTGCATTCCTGTTATTTCTTCCGAAATGAACTACCTCGCACTTTTCTGCATTAAACTCCTTTTATCACTTCTCAGACCAGCTCTGCATCTTATCTATGTCCCTCTGTAACCCACAACATCCTTTGGCACTATCCATAACTCTGCCTACCTTTGTGTCATCCGCAATTTTACTAGCCCATCCTTCTATGCCCACATCCAGATCATTTATAAAAATGATAAACAGCAGTGCCCCCAAAACACATCTTTGTGGCACACCACTGGTAACTGAGTTCCAGGATGAACATTTCCCATCAACCACCACTCCCGTCTTATTTCAGCTAGCCAACTTTTGATCCAAACCACTAAATCACCTTCATTCCCGAAATTTGATATTTTGTGCAATAATCTACCATATAGGACCTTATCAAATGCCTGAAGCCCATATACACCACACCAACCGCTTTACCAACCATCCACCTGTTTTGTCACCTTCTCGAAGAATTCAATAACGTTGGTGAGGCACGACCTACCCTTCACAAAATGTAGGATAGGAGCGATCACTCCTACTTCTCCACAGTTCTGTATTCAGCAAACTAGAAAAGGGCCCTTCTGGTTCACACCACTTTGTGATGTGTGAGACTGCAGCCCACAGAGGATTAAATTGCAGATAATCATTACTGAGATTAGTGCCCTCTAATTTGCATTAATTATTCTGTACATGTTCCACTGTGCATTTCATTTTGATCTTATCCAGTTTGTTGTGCTATGCATTACTGTCTGGTGTTGTGTACATGCTTCCTGCCCATCCTGCCCTATTGAGTCTAGCATATCGGTTACCACTGGCACAGTGGAATGAACTATCTGGCCTCCCCCGAACTGAAATTTCTATATTCAATAATCTCTTTGCAATGTTAATTTCTTTACAAAGTCATAAGTGTCTGAAAATACTTCTCTTTTGTAGGACTATATCTTAATTGTTCCTTCAGAAAGTTATGATCCTGACTTACGAAATGAAAAGCCTTTGGATAAGTCATTTGATTTCATTACTGCCTGTGGTGGAAATAGCTTTTTCATCAAGTGAGTATAATTTAGTATTTTTTTTTATTCCTTCAGGGGATGTGGGCATCGTTTGTATTTTATATTCACCTTAACTCGAAATAGAAAATAATTGGCTGGAATCTCTGATGGTGTTTTGGTGAAACTCTGGAAAAATAGTTAACATGAGTATCGAATAGTATTACCTATATTCTGGATCAGCCTTAGCTGGAGCAGAGTATCCAATTCCAGAGACCTCACTATGGAAATGATGTCAAGGTCTCAGAGAGGGTGCAGAGGGATTTACCAAAATCATTTCACAAATCAGTTACATGTAGGGACTAGAGAAGCAGTGTTCTGCTTAGAGCAGAGAAGATTTAGAGAGGATTTGAACTGCACCATTGAAAATCATGAAGGGTTTTGCTTAAGTAAATAAGAAGTTGTTTCCAGTGGCACGAGAGTCAGTCAACAGAGGGCCACAAATTTATGTCAATCAGCAAAAATACAGAAGAGAGATGAAATACATTTTTTTCAAAGCACCAGAAGGGTGATGGAGGTTAATTACTAAATTTCAAAGAGAGCATTGGATAAATTACAGAACTATAGTAAAAGAGCAGAAGAATGGAACTCGATTGGATAGCTCTTTCAAATAGCCTGCACAAATAGGCTATTGACCGAAACGTTTACTTTTCTACGCATAGCTCTGCTATTTAGAGGCCAACTATCTTCAACTGTTCAGATAGGTTCCCATTTTTGGAGTCCAGCATAAAGGCTGGAATTTTGAACAGGTCCTAAAAGTACTGGTTCGGTAATACAGGAACAGCATTCTACAAAGGCATGTGCAATCGTGTTAACTTGGGGTGTGAATTCTGAAAGGAATGCTTTGTAAAGCACAAGATTATTAGGAGCAAATCCTCCAGAAGAGCTTCAGGGAACATGCCATAAAATATTTAGACACAGAAAGCAAAATGCTCCAAATATTGGGTATCTGAAATGAAAACAGGACATGTTTGAGCCACACAGCAGACTTTTGAAAAACTACAGGGCTAGGAACTTGAGAAAATTGGGCCAGTTCAATAGCTCTTTCCATCAAGTGAAGCAAGCATAATGAGCCACATAATTTCCTTCTGTACTGAATGGTTAAATGACACTGTACTTGTGACACTTGCAGTTATTTTCAACTTATAGCAGGGACTGAAATTCAATTGAGCAGATAATACTCTGTTTGATAGTAGAGGTCCCAAGCTGAAATGTTTTTTCAGAGTGAAGAAAGCAGTCACCTGGTGAGGCACTTGCACTTCTCTCTTCATCATCGGCTCATAACTGGAAGGAAAATAATATCTGGAAAATCAAGAGTTCTACAGAAGGGTCACTAGATTCGAAATATTAACTCTATTTCTGTCTACAGTTGCTGCTGAGTTTCTTTACCACTCTCTGTTTTTGTTTTAGATTTCCAATATCCACAGTTCTTTGTTTTATTCTGGTAAAGTCAGGATCTTTTTGCCTTTTTGGTCTAAGATTTTGCTGGGATTATCATAATTATCATAATTACCAAATTTTGATACAAATACTTAACATTCACAATTACTATTAGCTTTGTGGTATGGTGAAATCAAGAAAGAAAGACTTGCATTTCACAACTCAGGAAATGATTTACTGTAACTTTGTAGTCACTGTTGTGGTGTTGGAAATGGAGCAGCATAATTAGCACAGAGTAAGATTCCATAAATAGCAATGTGATAATAACCTGGTAATCAGGTTTTTGTTTTGGTTGTTGATTAAAGGGTAAACTTTGGCCGAATGAATACAGGAAAGAACTTCTCCAGTAAAGGGAAAGTACAGCAGATGCTGTAAATCCAAAACGAACTTGCTGGAGGAATTCAGCAGATCTGAGAGAAACAGAGTTAATATTTCAACTCTGGTATGACTTGACTTTTGAGTCAAAATGTTAACTTTGTTTCTCTCTCCATTGATGCTGCCAGACCTGCTGAAGAACTCCTCTGTTCTTCTTTGAAATTATATCTTGGTCTGGTTTCAGCTGAATGTATTATTGAAATAAATGTGTTTTATGGATAGATGTAGAGAAAATATTTCCACTTATAGGGATATCTAAAATGAGAGGACATGAATATAAGATACCACAAAAAAAGCTATGAAGAATTCAGGAAAACTTCTCACCCAGAGTATGCTGAGCATTTCTTTTGTGCTGTCACAGGATGTGGAAGTCACTGGCTAGTTCCGAATATTATGCACAGCCATAGTGAGTGGTGCAGTGGCTCAATGGTTAGCACGATTGCCTCACAGCACCAAGGGTCTGGGTTCAACTCTACCCTCAGGTGACTGTGAAGTTTGCACATTCTCCATATGTCTACGTGGGTTTCCTCTGGGTGCTTCAGTTTCTTCCCACGGTTCAAAGATGTGCATGACAGGTGAATTGGCCGTGCGAAATTGCACATAGTGTGGAGGTTAGGTGTATTAGCTGTGGGAAATGCAAGGTTGTTGGATGGGCTGCTCTTTTGAGGGTTAGGGTGGACTTGATGGGATGTGTGGCCTGCTTCCACACTGTAGGGATTCTACGGTTGGCCTTAAGAAGGTGGTGATGTCATCTAAGATTCTTAGAGGCCTACAGCATGGAAAAAGGTCCTTCAACCCATTGAGTCTGCATTAGTCCAAAGCAACTACCTGACTATTCTAATCCCATTTTCCAGCCCTCAGTCCATAGCCTTATATGCCATGACGTGTTTATAACAACCAAGACAAGCATAATGAGCCAAATAATTTCCTCCTGTACTGAATGGTTAAATGACCCAGCACTTCTGACACTTAGTCATTTTCAACTTATAACAGGGACTGAATGCCAATTGAGTAATTGAATGACAATTTTATTTTCAAGATGGCAGCAGAGTAGCAGCCCGTGTAGGCACCTCAGTCCAAGATCCTCAAGCTCAACTACTCCATCTGCTTTACTTTTTTTCTTATTTTTAAAAATGCTTCCGTCTATTATGGTACCTTACCTTCTTTTAATGACTTTGGTGGAAGATATCTTCTCCTGGCGAAGGCCCAGTGACGAGGCAGCTTCCAAAGGCCCAGAATGGCAGTATAGGCCTGACACCCATGGCGGGCAGTCTCTCAGTGTGATGGTCTTGTCCAAGATTGGAGATCTTATTTGGGGGCTTCTGAGTTTTCCAACAGCCCGGTGTGAGGATCTAGTTCCAGCGTGGAGGTCCCGTCTTAGTGTGAAGGTCTTGTCCTTGCTACAGAGGTGGCTTCTGGGTCTTCCAACAGCCCAGCATGGAGGTCTCATCTCGGCATGGTGAGGCGATCTTGGCCTTGCATTGCAGACTCGGTCTGGCTCTGTGGAGCTGTTTCAGTCCTGTTTCCCAGCATACCCAGAACCCAGAAGCTGCTAACTGAATTGTGATGAGCTTTTACTTTTTTATTTCTATTGTTAATTTAGGTGCTGTGGTGTGGCAACTTAGAGTCATAGAGTTATATATATGTACAGCATGGAAACAAACGTTTTGGTCCAACTTATCCATGCCAACCAGATATCCCAATCCAATCTAGTCCCACCTGCCAGCATCCAGCCCATATCCCTCCAAACCCTTCTTATTCATATACCCATCCAGATGCCTTTTAAATGTTGCAATTGTACCAGCCTCCACCACATCCTCTGGCAGCTCATTCCATACACGTACCCCCCCTCTGTGTGAAAACGTTGCCCCTTCGCTCTCTTTTATATCTTTCCCATCTCACCCTAAACTTATGCCCTCTAGTTCTGAACTCCCCCACACCAGGGAAAAGACTTTGTGTATTTATCCTATCCTTGCCCCTAATGATTTTATAAGCCTCCATAAGGTCACCCCTCAGCCTCCAATGCTCCAGAGAAAACACTCCCAGCCTGTTCAGCCTCTCCCTATAGCTCACATCCTCCAACCCTGGCAACATCCTTGTAAATCTTTTCTGAACCCTTTCAAGTTTCACAACATCTTTCCGATAGGAAGGAGACCAGAATTGCATGCAATATTCCATCAGTGGCCTAACCAATGTCCTGTACAGCCGCAACATGACCTCCCAACTCCTGTACTCAATATTCTGACCAATAAAGGAAAGCATACCAAACGCCTTCTTCACTATCCTATCTATCTACAACTCCACTTTCAAGGAGCTATGAACCTGCACTCCAAGGTCTTTTTGTTCAGCAACACTCCCTAGGACCTTACCATTAAATGTATAAGTGTGAAAGTTATTAAACATTTCATTGAATTTATTTGGAAAAATACAGGTGACAATAAATTGCTACTTTGTTCAATTGCAAGTATAAGTTTAAATACTAAAGTGATATGAGAATTTCTATTTCTACCACTCCTTCAGGCATGAGTTCCAGATTCCAATCATCCTCTGGGTAAAAATGTTTTCCTCGTGTTTTCTCTAAATCCCCTGCCCCTTTTCTTAAATCTATGCCCCTAGTTCCCTTGATCTCTCCATCAAGGGAAACCATTTCTTCCTGTCTCCCTCCGCTCCTAATTTTATACATCACACTCATATCCCCCACCTCAGTCTCTTCTGCGCTAGTTCTGCAGTCCCTTCTGTTCTAAACAACCCTAGTCTGTCCAATCTCTCTTCATACCTAGAACTCTCCAGCCCAGGTAATATCCTTGAGGATAGTTAAGACTGAGATAGATATCAATGGGATCAAGGGTTATGGAGAGAAAGTGAGAGAATGGGGTTGAGAAACTTATCAGCCATGATTGAATGGTGGAGCATACTCGATGGGCTGATGGCTTAATTTCTGTTCCTATGTCTTAGGGTCTTATGGTCTTATCCTGGTAAATCTCCTCTGCAACCACTGCAATCACACCCCTTCTATAATATGGATTCCAGAACTGCACACAAAATTCTTGAGCCACTACAGTCCATGTGGTGTAGGTATACACTAGGAAGGGAGAAACTTAGGGAAGGAGTTCTAGGATTTTGATTCAGTGACAGTGAAGGAACAGTGATATATTTCCAAGTCAGGATGGTGAAGGGCTGAGGGGTGATCTTGCAGGCAGTGGTGTTCATATGTATCTGCTACCCTTGTCCTTCTAGAATGCAGAACTTTCCAAAGGGAATGAGATATGTAATTTGCTATCACAGGTAGTGACTGCAGAGATTAACATAGATGTATTTCACAGGCAGCTGGGTACATACATCAAGGAGAAAGGAATAGAAGATTATGCCAATATAATAAGTTGAGGAAAGTGTGAGATGCCTTTTATGAAGCAGAAATATCTAGTTAAATCTGTTCTTTGTAATTCTGTTTTGCAGCCCAGCTACATCATCCAGATTCTGCCTGGACTCAGCTAAGTCACTGGTGGCATTCTACAATAATGGAGCTCTCCCTTGCCAGTGTAATGGAAAAGGTGCTACTAGTCCTGCATGTAATCCATTTGGAGGCCAGTGTTCCTGCAGACCAAATGTTATTGGGCGTCAATGTAACAAATGTGCCACTGGCTATTTTAAGTTCCCCAATTGTCGACGTAAGTGGGTGTTTATGCAAATGCAAAATAATCAGACAAGAATTAGATGCTTTGATATATTTTGACAGCACAACAAACTACTATAAATGCCATCTAGTAATAAATTCAAGTACTAATTTGGGGGCTGAAAAAATGCACGTCATAGCTTTCCCTTATAATGAGGCCAATTGCACTAAAGCCAGGAGGCACAGCAGCTCCACCATAGCAGTGAAATCCTATTGTCTATTGTTGTCGACTTTGTCTCACCTTCTCTAATAGTGTGTTTATAGAATCATAGCATGATACAATAAAGAAAGGGTCTATTTGGCCCATTGTCTGAAGACTGTATGACTAGCCCACACATGCTGACATGATTCCAGTGAATTTTCTTCAACACCTCCATCTCTGAAACCACCCAACAGGGATGAATTCATGGAATTGTTGGCCTTTTGAAGGGCCTGGTCAACTTTTGGAGACAACAATCAAAGACCATAGCCTTTTCCTCTCAGAACCAATCTACATAAAACTGATTGAATAGGCACAGCCTTGTCATACCATAACCTAAATATACATTAGGTCAAATGGCCTGTTTTCAAATTATAATTTCTGTGCACCTACGTATAATATTTAGTTTCGTTTTAAGAATATGTTACCAATTGTGTCTGTGTTATTTAGTATGATATTGTATCTTGACTAATCAGGATATAATGGGTTATGGGGAACAGGCAGGAAAGTGGACATGAGGAATGTTAAATCAGATATGATTCTATTAAATAGTGGGGCAGGCTTGAGAGGCCGAATGGCCTACTCTGGTTCCCATTTCTTACGGTTTTATGATCTTACAATTGATCTACTATTCCATTAGAAGAATTCAAATTTTATTTGCTATAGAAAGAATTGAGGAAAAGAAGCAAACCTCTCCCATTTTTTGTCTCACCTTAAGCCTGCAATTGTGGCAAACGCCTGTGTGATGAGGTCACAGGCCAATGCATCTGCCCTCCCCAGACTGTTAAACCTTCATGTGAGACATGTGAGAAACAGACCTTCAGTTACCATCCTCTAATGGGCTGTGCAAAGTGCAACTGCTCACGAGAAGGAATCATTAAACCTGCAAACCCAGACTGCAACCGACAAACTGGGCAGTGTCGGTAAGTCGAACTACACTCATCTATACTTCCATTTCTCAGCTTTCCTGAAATAATTAGCCATAAGCAGCAACAGCAGCTTGTATTTTGCTTGTATTATTACCAAGCCCCAATTTCCCTGGGGAAGGTGATGGTGAGCTAGTGTGGTAGAACGTCCCAGTTTGCTTCACATGCGTATTATCCCGATTGGACAGCAAGCCCGCTCCCTGCCTCTAAAAGTCCAAGCAGTGAGTGAGTCTGGAATGTACCATGCAGGGAGTGATGCACTTTTGGAGGTGTGCCTCTGGGATGAAATCAAGTAATGGAGCATAAAGACATTCAACCATTCAACCCTTCTAGCCTACTCCAACATTCAGTAACACTGTTAATCTCCTTCCTCACTTACATTTGACCAATGCCAGTTTCTTGCCTTCCCCCATATCCCTTTATTCTCATAAAGTTAAAAGTCTGTAAATCTCAGCCTTGAATATTTTCAATGACTGAATATCCACAGTTCCCTGGCCAAGAACATGCCAAAGATTCATAACCCTTTGAGTGAAGAAACTTCTCCTCATCTCAATTCTAAATTGTTCATCCCTTATCCTTAGACTATGGGCTGGATTTTCATTCTCAAGGCTTATACTGGAACTTGGGAAAACTCCCAGTTTCTCATGCCCATTTCAAGAAATATGAGCTCTGTTCACATGATTTTCATTGCCAGGAGTTAGGTTCCAGCTGAAATTGGGGCAGGTGACTCCTGAAGCAGTTAAGACACAGTCACAGGGGCTGTGTGGAGGCAGGTTGTTAAATAGGTCATCCTCAGTCTATGGGACTTCTTCCTGACTGTAAAATAAAACAGGCTCTGCCCTCACCATTACACTCCCTCATACTCCCTCACCACACCCCCCCTCCATCCATGCCACATCGTGTCCCAAGCAAAGGTATGAACCACTCAAACAACTCCTCATCAGCCCCCATGTGCCCCATGGCACTTCCAATGCCTTTCACCCAGTATTTCACCCAGTATACGTTGTACAGAAGTGATGGACCCGAGAGTAATCTTTGATGACTTTCCTTTATGTAATAAAAAACTCCAATCATTGCAGTCCTATAAAATGTGAATTATTTAGATATTTTAAGGTTTCATCAGCTGAAATCCACAAGACACTTTAAACTGCTTAACTTGGTTTAAATGAAGAATTTCAATTTGATAGAAAAAAAATCAGACGGCCAGTGTTCGTTACTCCAAGGTTCGCACCTACCAACTCTCCCTACCAACTGCCCCCCCCCCCCCACCCCGAACCCCCAGGTACCTTGCCATGTAACCATAGAAGACGCAGAATTTGCTGGCACACCACCCTTCTCACTTCCATCCCAGGCCCCAAACAGTCCTTCCAGGTGAGGCAGAGGTCACTTGCCTCTCCTCCAACCTGGTTTACTGTATCCGGTGCTCCCAATGTGGTCTTCTCTACTCTGGTGGGACCAAACCTAAACGACAGGAATGTTTCACCGAGTATCTCAGCTGGGCCTGTAGGGGCCAACCTGACCTCCCAATCACCGCCCATTTCAATTCCCCTTCCCATTCCCTCTCCAACATGACCATCCTCAGCCTCCACCATTGCCATAGTGAATCAGACTGCAAATTGGAGGAACAACAACTTATCTTCCACCTGGGCAGCCTACAGCTCAGAGGACTTAACATTGAGTTCTCCAATTTCAAACACCCTTCCTTCCCATCCCCTGACTCCCTTCCCAGCCCCTCCCACATCCTGCTTTTCCACTTACTGACCCTTCCTTCCAGCCATCAACTGGATTTATTCTTTCCAGCGACCAACCAGGCCGTGCATTCTACTTGTGTTCACCTATGTTTACTGTGTTTACTGTAAAGATGGACATGGAAGATATAGAATGTAGGGAAATAGATTGTGACATTTTTTAAAATGTCCATATTACAGAGGAGGAAGTACTAGATATCTTGAAATGCATATATCCTCAGAACTTGATCAGGTGTACTCTAGAACTCTTTGGGAAGCTAGGGAAGTGATTGCTGGGCTTCTTGATGAGATAATTGTATCATTGATGGTCACAAGTGAGGTGCTGGAAGACTGGAGTTGGCTAATGTGATGCCACTTTTTAAGAAAGGTGGTAAGGACAAGTCAGGGAACTATAGATCAGTGAGCCTGAGGTTTTTGGTGGGTAGGTTGTTGGAGGGAATTCTGAGAGACAGAATGTGCATGTATTGGGAAAGGTAAGGACTGATTAGGGATAGTCAACATGGCTTTTATGCATGGGAAATCATGTCTCACAAACTTGATTGAGTTTTTTGAGGAAGTAACAAAGAGGATTGATGAGGACAGAATGGTAGGCGTGATCTATATAGACTTCAGTAAGGCGTTCGACAAGGTTCCCCATGGGAGACTGTTAGCAAGGTTAGATCGCATGGAATACAGGAAGAACTAGCCATTTGGATACAGAACTGGCTCAAAGGTAGAAGACAGAGGGTGGTGGTGGAGGGTTGATTTTTAGATTGGAGGCCTGTGACCATTGGAGTGCCATAAGGATCGGTGCTGGGTCCTCTACTTTTCATCATTAATATAAATGATTTGGATGTGAGCTTAAGAGATATAGTTAGTAAGTTTGCAGATGACACCATATTTAGAGGTGTAGTGGACAGCGAAGAGAGTTACCTCAGATTACAACAGGATCTTGACCACATGGCCAATGGGCTGAATAGTAGCAGCTGGAGTTTAATTCAGATAAATGTGAGGTGCTGCATTTTGTGAAAGGAAATCTTAGCAGGACTTATACACTTAATGGTAAAGTCCTGGGGAGTGTTGCTGAACAAAGAGACCTTGGAGTGCAGGTTTATAGCTCCTTGAAAGTGGAGTGACAGATAGATAGGATAGTGAAGAAGGCGTTTGGTATGTTTCTTTTATTGGTCAGAGTATTGATTACAGGAGTTGGGAGGTCATGTTGCGGCTGTACAGGACATTGGTTAGGCCACTGTTGGAATATTGCATGCAATTCTGGTCTCCTTCCTATAGAAAGATGTTGTGAAACTTGAAAGGGTTCAGAAAAGATTTACAAGGATGTTGTCAGGGTTGGAGGATTTGAGCTACAGGGAGAGGCTGAACAATCTGGGGCTGTTTTCCCTGGAGCGTCGGAGGCTGAGGGGTGACCTTATAGAGGTTTACAAAATTATGAGGGGCATGGATAGCGTAAATAGGCAAAGTCTTTTCCCTGGTGTTAGGGTGTCCAGAACTAGAGGGCATAAGTTTAGGGTGAGAGGGGAAAGATATAAAAGAGACCTATAGGGCAACTTTTTCACGCAGAGGGTGGTACGCGTATGGAATGAGCTGCCAGAGGAAGTGGTGGAGGCTGGTACAATTGCAACATTTAAGAGGCATTTGGATGGGTTTATGAATAGGAAGGGTTTGGAGGGATATGGGCCATGTGCTGGCAGGTGGGACTAGATTGGATTGAGATATCTGGTCGGTATGGACGGGTTGGACTGAAGGGCCTGTTTCCATGCTGTACATCTCTATGACTCTATGACTTATCTACCTCCTGATGCTGCCTGCCTTGCTGCATCCTTCTAGCCTGTTGCTTGTCTACTTTGGATTATAGCATCTGCAGATTTTTTTTGTCTCCTCCACTCTTAAAACCTTCCCTTGCCACCACACGAGGTGCAAAACCTGCACCCACACTTCCCTCCTCACCTCCGTCCAAGACCGCAAAGGATCTTTTCACATCTGGCAGAGATTTTCCTGCACATCCACCCACCTCATCTACTGTGTCCGTTGCTCTTGACGTTGACTCCTCTACATTGGGGAGTCATGACACCAAGTTGTGGAGCGCTTCAGAGAACATCAGTGGGACACACGCACCAAAAACCCACCACCCTGTGGCCGACCACACCCTCCCAGGTCTCCACTGCCAAACCAAAGCCACCCACCAACAGGAGGAAGAGTGCCTAATCTTCCACCTTAGGACCCTTCAACCACATGGTATGAACATCGACTTCACTAGTTTCCAAATCTCCCATGCCCCCACCTTATCCCAGATCCAACCCTCCATCTCTGCACCATCTTCTTGACCTGTCCTACTGTCCATCTTCCTTCCCACCTATCCATTCCATCCTCCACATCAACCTATCACAATTACCCCCCGCAACCTGCATCTACCTATCGCCTTCCCAGCTACCTTCCCCACCCCTACCACCAGCCCTCCTACTAATCTCTTAGCCCCTTCCCCCTCCACATTCCTGATGAAAGGCTTATGCCCGACATGACCAACCTCCTGCTCCTCGAATGCTGCCTGAGCTGTTGTGTTTTCCAACTCCACGTTTTTCAACTCTGACTCTCCAGCATCTGCTGTCCTCACTTTCTCTTCTAAATGTTGTCAATCAAGCAGGAGCTCAGGTATTCCAATAATCTAATGGTTATCTGGGTAGTCGGCCAAGAACACAGACAAGACTTGGCTGAGAGATCCTACATGACTGAAATACTCGAGTCCCTCTTTGATTGATAGCTCTGACTATCTGATCTTTGTTATCAATTTCAGAGTTTTTGTTTACAGAAGGTTAAGTGGTTTGAAGTGCTTTGTGGTGTCAGCTATTGAAATTTTCCAGTGTCTGGATGCACCAGGATTTTGTATAAAGTTGGCTCAACTACAGGAAATTTGTAGAAGGATTAGCAATGTTCATTTCCACAACTGAGCCATTCAGGTCAGCAATTCTGAGCACTGGCTCAAAGCCTGACCCAGCCCAAACTCTTAAAGATCTACTCAGGAAAATTGGTTATATTTAGAGGCCTCCTGATTCATCTTGACTGGGTGAAAATCTGATCAATTCTACAGGATAGTCTCCTCTCTAGAGGTGGAAGGGAAATTGGCAGAAAGGGCAAACAGTTATATGGGTTGGCACTAGATATGTAGCTCTCCTCATACTGCCAGGGTGTATGGTTGATTGATGAAAGTTACCCTACCTACCCCCACCATCCTCCATCCTGCCTCCAACACCTCTCTCTCCATGACTCCACAACACAATTCTTGATTCACTCCAAAAAGTCACCTGCCCCCCCCCACATTGCCAGTGGCCTGGTCCTCTACAGTCTCTGACCAGCACCCAGGGAGGGACTCACTGCAAATGCCTCTGGGTGGACAGCCTGATTGTCGCTGAGCATTCTCAAAAGAGTCAGTCATGTTGGGGGGTGGGGGGGTCTCATTTGCAAAGACGTCTACCACCGCACTTTACCAAAAAACAGAAAATACCAACCAAGGCTTCTAAAGTACTTCATCATCATGTGTAGCAGTTTTCAGGTGTCTTCAGGTTGTGAAAGACAAACTATATAAATCTTTAATTATGCAGACTGCAATTGGACTTTGGGGAAAAATACAATTAAATTCAGCCACTTTGGTTCTTTAAAAGTTGCATTATCAGTAGACATGTATTTGAAAATACTAAGAGTCTGATTATTTTAGAAAGAAATGTGCTCCATAGACCTTTTCCGAGCAACTTAATTTCTTGTACGTTTTCTGTTTAGATGCAAATCGAAAGTAACAGGTCGCCAGTGTGACCGCTGTTCCATTGGTTACTCCCGTTACCCTGATTGCATTCCCTGTAACTGTAACCGTGAAGCAACACAGCCAAGTGTGTGTGATCCCATAACTGGACAGTGTCTTTGTAAGGTCAGTCTCAAGGTTCTCAAATGTATTGTAATGGAACAAATGGCATTACTTTGCAAATAAATCATGACACACGATCCATTTCTTATATTAGAGAATCATCTGACTAAAGTGGAGGCCTGTTAATCATTGTCTCGTTGAAGAGGTATTGTTGTAACTGTACTTTTCCCGTAGCTCTTCCAACAAATATTTATCCAATTCCTTTTTGTATGTTACTGTTAAATCTATTTCCTCCACTCTGTCAGGAAGCATCTGACAAACCTTTGTTGCACTCCCTCAAAACCAGAACACCCCTCCTCAGAAAAGGAAACCAAAACTGTGCACAATACTCCAGATGTGGTCTCACCAAGGCTCTGTACAATTACAGTAAGACATCTGTGCCCCTGCACTCAGATCCTCTCACTATGATGGCCAACATACCATTTCTTTTCTTCATCACCATCTACTATCAGCAACTGAAATACAAGGATGACTGGGTATCGCTGTTGCCCCCTTTTTCCAATCTATTGCTATTCAGATAATAATCTGCCTTTGAATTTTGATCCCAGAGTGTATAACCTCATTATACTTCATCTACCATGCATTTTCCCATTCACATAACTTGTCTAGATCAAACTGAAACATCTTTGCTGCATCGTCTTAGCTCAGTTGTCCACCCAGTTTTGTGCCCCTTACAAACCTGGAAATATTACATTTGGTTTCCTCATCTAAATCATTAATATTATTGTGAATAGTTGGGATCCAAGCATTGATCCCTGCAGTACCCTATTAGTCACTATTTGCTATTCAGAAAAGTATCCATTTATTAGTTTCTCCTCTTCATTTCTGGTCTTGCACCCAATTCTATATCCATCTCAGTACACTAACCCCAATCCCATTTGCGTTAACTTTACAAGCTAATTTCTTATGTTGGACCTTATTGAAAGCCTTCTGAAAGTCTAAGTAAACCACATCCACTGGCTCCACCTTATCAACTCTACCAGACACATGCTTAAAACATTCCAGTAGGTTTGTCAAGCATAATTTCCCTTTCGTAAATCCATGCTGACTCTGTCAAATCCTGTAACTGTTTTCAAACTGCTCTACTATTAACCCCCACTACCAATGTCAGACTAACTGGTCTAAAATTCTCTGTTTTTTCTCTCCACCTTCTTTTTTTAAATAATGGGGTTACATTAGCTATACTGCAATCCTTAGGAACAGAATATATAGAATTTTGAAATATTCTGAAGCATTCACTATTTTAGTGCCTTTTCCTTAAGTACTCTAGGATGTAGATTATTATGCCCTGGGATTTATCAGCTTTCAGGCCCATTAGTTTCCCAACACCATTTCCCTACTAATACTGATTTCCTTTGGTTCCTCTCTGTCAGTAAACAATGTTCCTCGACAATTTTGATTTCCCCAACCCCTATCAATCCCATCCCATACCCTCTGTTATTTTGAAAACTTTTAATAAATAAGTATATAACTTAGCTCGCTGAGCTTGAAAGTTTGTTTTCAGATGTTTCGTCACCATACTAAGTAACATCATCAGTGAGCGTTTCCATACATACAGACAAAGAAGGACACCCACTTTGACTGGAACAACACACATCCTAGGACAGGCAAAACAAAGACATGCACGAGAATTCTTAGAGGCCTGGCACTCTAACCAGAACTCCATCAATAAACACATTGATTTCGACCCCATCGACCTCTCCTTGAAAAGAATAAAAAGAAAAGAACCGGAAATGATATAATCTACCTTAAGAAACCAAGACCTATAAACAGAGAGGCGGGACATACCAGAGACTCTCACTGATGATGTTACCATGGTGATGAAACGTCTGAAAACAAACCTTCAAGCTCAGTGAGCTAACTTACATACTTATCATCAACCTGAGCTACAAATCTCAAAAATCACTATCTTCTATTAAATTGCCACTTACACTTGTCTGTTTGAAAAATAATAACAAGCTCTTTAATCTCTATCATAGCCAAAATTCCAGAAACTTGGTATTTTTTAGTAAGTCTCTGCATCCTGTGCAAGAGCAGTCTGTAGATTGATAAAGAACCATGCAATAACTAACCTTTTGTTTACAATAGCCACTCCTCACATGCTTCAGAATTTTTCAGTATTATTGATGTGTTTACAGTAACAGATTGTGTCCACTGTCCGCCACAGCTCAGTTTCAGATTGGTTGGCCATTAGGAGAGTTGCCAAGCAGAGCCAGAGAAAAAGGAAAGATTCCAACGTCAGTTGTGGAAAAAAATAAAAATTAAAGCAACAAAGATTAAACTTTAATTAAAAGAAATAATGTGTTTTTTTACATTATACAGAGTAAATATTAACACAGAGCCTAATTAATTCCTTCTTATTTCTTTCCTTTCTATTTTAATGGAGATTTAACCTATTAAATATGAAGAGGAGAGAATCAGAGCACATAAGGGGACTATTCAGTCTGTCAATCCTGTGCCAGCTCATTGAAAGAGCTGTCCAACTCATCTCAACTGTTCATAATTTCAAACACCTCCCCTCAGGACCAGCGTCCCCACTTTGTTCACGTAACTAAAATCCCTTGTCCTCGGTAGCATGCTAAATTTCAAAATTCCAAAATTCTGTGGACACATCAGTAGGGGAGCATCGTGTTCATAGTGACCATCAGTAGATTTTAGGCTAGCTATGGATAAGAATAGGAAGATGCCAGAAATAAAAAGTCTAAACTGGAGAATGTATCATTTTATTGAAATGATTTGGTCCAAGTGGTCCAACAGCTCCTTGCAGATATAACAAGGAAATAGCAAGAGTACAGGGTAATTATATTCCCATAAATACAAAAGGGAGGGACTAAGACTGGAGAACCCTGAATGTCGAGGGACACAAAGGTTAAGATTAAGAGAATAAAGAGAAGCATATGGCAGATACCAAGAGGACTATTAAAAAGTAAAGTAGTGAACCAAAAAAGGAAATTAGAAAAGCAAAGAAAATGCATAAGAAAGCATTGATGGGTTGCAGTTTCCGTGAATGAAAATTTGTTTCCTGTGGGGTTCCATGGGATTCAGTGCTCAGACCCTTGCTATTTATGGCATACATTAATGATTTGGATTTAAAAGTAAGGGTTATTACTCCCAAAGCCTCTTCATCTTCTACAAGGCACAAGTCAAGACTGTGGTGCTATACTCCCCACTTGCATGGCTGGGTGCAGCCCCATGGCGGAGAGGCTTTGAGGAGTCAGCAGGTGAGTTACTCGCCACAGTAGTGCTAGCCTCTGACCTGCTTTTGTAGCCACTGTGTTCATGTGATGAATCCAGTTGAATTTCTGATCAATGGTAACTCCACCTTGGTTGATAATTCAGTGATGGTAGCATTATTGAATGTCAAAGTGGCAGAACCCAAACTAGGCGTCACTGAGCAGGTTATTGCTGAGCTTGATAGCTTGGTGTTGCTTGATAGCACTGTTGATGACATCTTCCATCACTTTACTGATGATAGCCACTATAGTGATAGGGGGTAATTGGCCCAGTTAGATTTATGTGCTTTTTGTGTACAAGACATACCTGGGACATTTTCCACATTATTGGGTAGATGCCAGTGTTGTAACTGTACTGGAATAATATGGCTAGGGGAGCAGTAATACTGGGGAACAATTCTTCAATACGTTGTCAGGGCCCATAGTCTTTGCAGTATCTAGTGTTTCCAACCTTCACGTGGAGTGAATTGAATTGGCTGAAGACTGGTATCTGTATTGCTGGGGACCACTAGAAGAGGCTGAGATGAATTGCCCACTCGACACTTGTGGCTGAAGATAGCTGCAAATGCTTCAGCCTTATCTTTTGCAATGATGTGCTGGGCTCTTACATCAGTGAAGATAGGGAAATTTATGGAGCCTCCTCCTCTAATTGTTGACCACCATTCATGATTAGATGTAGCGGACCTGCAAAGCTTAGATCTGATCCATTGGTTGGGCCAACAGATCATTCGCTTGCCGCTTATGCTGTTTGGCATGCAAATAGTCCTGTTTGGTAGCATCACCAGGTTGATATCTCATTTTCACTTATGCTTGTTATTGCTCCTGGCATGCCCTCCTCCATTGAACCAGGGTTGATCCCCTGGCTTGATGGTAATGGTTGAGTGGGGGAGATGCCAGACCATGAGGTTGTACTAGAGTACAAGTGTACTGCTGTTCAAAGTCTGTCCCATTTAGCACGGTGATAATGCCACACAACATGATGGAGGATGTTCTCAATGTGAAGATGAGGCTTCTTCTTCACGAGGACTATGCAGTGGTCACTCTTACCGATACTGTCATGGACAGAAAGGATGAGGGCAAGTGTGTTTTTACCTCTTGTTGGTTTCTTCATCACCTATCACAAATCCAGTCCAGCAGCTAATCCTTTAGGACCCGACCAGCTCGATCAGTAGTATTGCCATTGAGTCACTCTTGGTGGTGGACATTGAAATCCCCCACCCTGAGTACATTTTACGTCCTTGCCACCCTCAGTGCATGTCTCACGATAATACCACCAGGTTATCATCACCTCAGCTCATATACTTGTTACTATTTCATTGTTATGTTTTGGGGGCCTATAGATTACCCCTACCAGCGATTTGTTTCCCCAACTATTCCTAATTTCCATTAAAAGTATTTTTTACATTCTGAGCTCCTGTACCATGATCATCTGAAACAATTGCATGAATTTTAATTTTCAATTTGAGAGACTGGGAGATTGCAAACTGTGGAGGCTGAGGAACATTAGAAAAATTTCAGGATTGAGGTTAATTATTATTGGTGGGTAATGATATTAAGGGATATGGAAACCAAATGGAGTTAAGATACAGATCCGGAATGATCTGTTTGTAATTCGGACAGCTGGTTCAAGGGTTTTATAGGAACAGAAGAATGTCAACGTCAGATGATGTGATTGATAAGTGGAATGAAAAGAGCAGGATTTGGTCCTGTTGGGTTCAGAATGAGCACATGGAGTGAGAAGATAGGAGAGAAACTAGACAAAAGGGACAGACTCAGGTAGGTTGAGGTAGATTTGGCTTGCTGAATGAGAAAATGGAAGCAATACAACTAAAGCAGTGGAATAGATTATCAAACTCTTAATAATAAAGATGTTTATGAGCTTCTTGCACTTGTTAGAGATGGCATGGAGGTTCCTGTAGATATCTAACTACTAGAGATGGGTGCAGCTTGGCTTTGATTGTTGCCCAGATTGTATATTGATTGATTGATCTTTAGTATTTGTATTTATTCTTTCTCACTTTAATCTATGCTGGTTGTGCATTTAATGTTAAATTACTGTGAATAAAGCAAATTTCTACAGATGCTGAAAAGCAACATAAAAACAGGAAATGGTGGAAATGCTCAACAGTCCAAGCAGTTGGAGAGAGAACTCTAATGATTGATCTGAAATATTAACTCCTGTCTCTGCACAGCTAGGCCTGCTGAACATTGAAATGCAATTATCACAGAGTGACTTAAACATTGTATTCAACATGACAAATAACATTTCTGATACAACTGTAAGTTCTTCTACTTTCCTCATTTTAGGAGAATGTAATTGGTGCACAGTGTGATATCTGTCGACCTGGTTCATTCTATCTTGATCCAGCCAATCCCAAAGGCTGCACCAGCTGCTTTTGCTTTGGAATAACGAATGAGTGTCGAAGTTCTGATAAGTCCAGGACTAAAGTGAGTGAAGAAATACAAATTGTCATTTTTAAATTTTTTCCAAATTTGTGTTTAGCACTGAAGTGAGTATAATAATTAGATTTTTTTAAAGTTAAGAATTTCGATTAGAAATATTTTAGGCAAACGCTTGGAAAATAAAGCAGGACAGGTGACTGAGTGGGGGAGCATTTTGGGGCCAGCAACCATAATTCTATTAGTTTTAAAATAGTGATGGAAAAGGATAGACCAGATCTAGAAGTTAAAGTTCTAAATTGGAGAAAGGCCAATTTTGACGGTATTAGGGAAGAACTTTCAAAAGCTGATTGGGGTCAAATGTTCGCAGGTAAAGGATGGTTGGAAAATGGGAAGCCTTCAGAAATGAGTTAATATGAGTCCAGAGACAGTATATTCCTGTTCGAGTAAAAGGCTGGACTAGCAGGGATAGGGAATGCTGGATGACTAAAGAAATTGAGGGTTTGGTTAAGTAAAAGAAGGAAGCATATATCAGCTATAGACAAGACAGATCAAGTGAATCCTTAGAAGAGTATAAAGGCAGTAGGAATATACTTAAAAGGGAAGTCAGAAGAGCAAAAAGGGGACATGTGCTATCTTTGGCAAATAGAGTTAAGGAGAATCCAAAGGGTTTTTACAAATACATTAAGGACAAATGGGTAACTAGGAGAGAATAGATCCCTCGAAGATCTGCAAGGCGGCCTTTGTGTGAAGCCGCAGAAAATGGGGGACATGCTAAACGGGTATTTTGCATCAGTATTTACTGTGGAAAAGGACATGGAAGATACACAGTGTAGGGAAATAGATGGTGGCATCTTGCAAAACGTCCATATTACAGAGGAGGAAGTGATAGATGTCTTGAAATGCATAAAGGTGGATAAATCCCCAGGATCTGATCAGGTGTACCCTAGAACTCTGTGGGAGGCTAGGGAAGTGATTGCTGGACAATTAATGAAATATTTGTATCATCAATAGTCACAGGTGAGGTTGGCTAACGTGGTGCCACAGTTTAAGAAAGATGGTAAGGATAAGCCAGGGAACTATAGACAAGTGACCCTGATGTCGGTGGTGGGCAAGTTGTTGGAGGAAATCCTGAGGGACAAGATATACATGTATTTGGAAAGGCAAAGACTGATTAGGGATAGTCAACATGGCGTTGTGCGTGGGAAATCATGTCTCACAAAGTTGATTGAGATTTTTGAAGAAATAACAGAGAATTGATGAGGGCAGAGCGGTAGATGTGATTTATATGGACTTCAGTAAGGCGTTCGACAAGGTTCTCCATGGGAGACTGATTAGCAAGATTAGATCTGACGGATACAGGGGGAACTAGCCATTTGGATACACAACTGGTTCAAAGGTAGAAGACAGAGGGTGGTGGTGGAGGGTTATTTTTCAGACTGAGGGCTGAGACCAGTGGAGTGTCACAAGGATTGGTGCTGGCTCCACTTCTTTTTGTCATTTATATAAATTATTTGGATGTGAGCACAAGAGGTATAGTCAGTCAGTTTGCAGATGACACCAAAATTGGAGGTGTAGTGTGCAGCGAAGAAGGTTACCTCAGATTGCAATGAGATCTTGATCAGATGGGCCAATGAGCTGAGAAGTGGCAGATGGAGTTTAATTCAGATAAATGCAAGGTGCTACATTTTGGGAAAGCAAATCTTAGCAGGACTTATACACTTAATGGTAAGGTCCTAGGGAGTTGCTGAACAATGCATTGCTAGAATTTGTTGCTCATATCCCTTAACCAGAGAGCAGTTAAGATCAACCACATTGCTGTGGGACAGGAATCATATGTACATCAGACTAGGTAAGGATGACACATTTCCTACCCAAAAGTGATTACAGGAACTCGCTTTTGTATTTCAGCTTTGTATTATTTGAATTGAACCAGTGTTCCCAGGTTATTAGTCCAAAACTTTAGATTAGGTCCGAGGGAGTGTTGCTGAACAAAGAGACCTTGAAGTGCAGGTTCATAGCTCCTTGAAAGTGGAGTCGCAGGTAGAATCATAGGAATTGTGAATTCTGATTGACATATCCCTGGGGATGCCATCACATGTTCTCATGGCCCTATCATTTTTCACCTGACAAAATGACATCCCTGGCTACAACAGTGAATAGACACTGGAGGTCTGAAATATAGTGGAAGAAGGTTTGCTCGCTGAGCTGGAAGATTCGGTTTCAGACATTTTGTCACCATACTAAGTAACATCATCAGTGAGTCTCCGGGTGCAGCACTGGTGGTATGGCCTGCTTTTTATTTATGTGTTTAGGTTTCCTTGGGTTGGTGACGTCATTTCCTAATGTGATGTTTTTTTTCTCAGGGGTGGTAAATGGGATCCAAGTCAATGTGTTTGTTCATAGAGTTCTGGTTGGAATGCCATGCTTCTAGGAATTCTCGCACATGTCCCTGTTTGGCTTGTCCTAGGATGGATGTGTTGTCCCATTCAAAGTGGTGTCCTTCCTCATCTGCATGTAAAGATACTAGTGAGAGTGGGTCATGTCTTTTTGTCATGATAAGAACTAGGCCTGTGAGAAAAAACTAGATAAACGTACATAAAATAACAAAACAGACAACACAGAGCCACGGATAAAAAAACTTATCTGACCGACCCTTAACAGTCACTGAGAAAGCCATCTTAGTAAGAGGATTAAATTACAACTTCCAGAATGTGGACAAGAAAGATTTCTTAACAGCATTCAGAACAACACTGAAAGACAACAAACTCACAGAAGAAACCCAGCAAACCTTCAGACAAACAGTTGCAACAACATGAAGCAGGAAAAAGGAAGGAAACACAGTCAATACACAAGAAAGGAAAGCACTAGAAGGACTAAAAAAAGATAAAAACATTGTTATCCTACTTGCAGACAAAGGACGCTTGACTGTTATTTTAAATCAGTGACTGTTGAGAAAGTGAACGCACTGGCGATACACCTGACTCCACAACTAGAGGATCAATCACAGCCCTACTCAAAAAACTTCAGAAATCTGGAGAAATAAATAAAAACGACTTCCAAAAAATGAAACAAGACAGATCCAACACACCAGGCTTCTACAGCTTATCCAAAATTCACAAACCAGCAGCTCCTCTCAGACCATAGTCTTGCTACCCTGGAACACAAACTTACAAATTAGCCAAGGAGTTACACCAAAGATTAAAATACTTAGTAGAAGACTCACACCACTCCATCCACTCCACCCAAGAATTCCTGAAGACCATCAAAGACACCAAGATAGAACAGGATGAAATAATGGTCTCTGTTGACGTAACATCCCTGTTCACATCTATCAAAATCAACCTGGCCAAGGAAACACTGACTACACTATTAGAAGAACCAAAGACACATACACCAAACACCACCAACTTCATCAGCAAGGACAGTATCAACAAGCGAGTGGACTTATGCCTGACCACCAACTTCCCCCTCAACAACAAAACCGACAGACAAACCAACAGAACATCCATGGGATCTTCAATGTCAGGGTTCTTAGCAGAGGCAGTAATGCAGAGACTCGAACAAACAGCTCTGTCAACCATCCAACCCAAACTTTGGGTCCGCTACGTGGATGACACCTTTGTCATCACTAAACGAAACAAATTAGAAGAAACCTTTAAGACATCAATAATACCCTTACTGGCATAAAATTCACTAAAGAGGAGGAAAACAACAACAAACTGCCACTCTTAGATGTCACAGTAGAGCGAACAGCCAATGGGGAATCTCAAACCAGCAACTATAGGAAAGTAACACATATGGACCAAATACTGAACTACAGAAGCAATCATCCCAACATCCACAAATGAAGCTGCATTAGAACATTACTTCAATGAGACACCACACACTGCAGTGCAGAGGAACTATGCAGAGCAGAGAAAAATCACCTATACGGGTGCCCAATGAGCACAGTCTGCCGATTTCTCAGCAACAAACTCAAAAAAGCAGACAAAACACACCCAGAAACCCGAGCCACTCTCTCCTACATCGAAGACATCTCAGAAATGACTGCCAGACTACTCAGACCCCTTGGCATCATGGTAGCCCACAAACCCACGAACACACTAAAACAGCAGCTAATGAACTTGAAAGACCCTAAACAGACAACAAGCAAAACCAATGTCATTTACAAAATACCTTGCAAGGACTGTAACAAACACTACATTGGACAAACAGGCAGAAAACTAGCTATCAGGATATGTGAACATCAACTAGCCACAAAAAGGTATGACCCACTCTCACTAGTATCCTTACATACAGATGAGGAAGGACACCATATCGACTGGGACAACACATCCATCCTAGAACAAGCCAAACAAAGAGAAGCATGAGATTCCAACTGGAACTCTGTCAACAAACACATTGATTTGGATCCCATCTACCACCCTATGAGAAAAAGAACAGGAAATGATGCCACCATAGGAAATGACATCACCAACCCAAGGAAACCTAAACACATAAATAAAAAGCGGGCCATACCATAAGTGCTTCACTGATGATGTTACCTAGTATGGTGACAAAACTGAACCTTCCAGCTCAGTGAGCAAACTTACATGCAGACCTGAGCTACAAATTTTCTCAAAACTATCTGAAATATAGGGTGAACATGCTGGTAATATTCGACAGGACTTCTAGCACCTGAAAGAAACAGAGGGCTGAATTTTGGGAGTGCAGATGAGCAGAGAGATCTCGGTGTCTATGTGCACAGATCCCTGAAAGTTGCCACCCAGATCGACAGGGTTGTTAAGAAGGGATACAGTGTTTTGGCCTTTATTAATAGAGGGATTGAGTTCCGGAACCAGGAGGTTATGCTGCAGCTGTACAAAGCCCTGGTATGGCCACACTTGGAGTATTGTGTACAGTTCTGGTCACCGCATTATAAGAATGATGTGGAAGCTTTGGAAAGGGTGTAGAGGAGATTTACTAGGATGTTGCCTGGTATGAAAGGAATGTCTTATGAGGAAAGGCTGAGGGCCTTGAGGCTGTTCTCGTTAGAGAGAAGAAGATTGAGAGGTGACTTAATAGAGACATACAAGATAATCAGAGGGTTAGATAGGGTGGACAGGGAGAGCCTTTTTCCAAGTATGGGGATGGCAAACACGAGGGGACACAACTTTAAAGTGAGGTAAGATAGGTATAAGACAGATGTCAGAGGTAGTTTCTTTACTCAGAGAGTAGTAAGGGTATGGAATGCTTTGCCTGCATTGGTAGTAGATTCGCCAAGTTTAAGTGCACTTAAGTTGTCATTGGACTGGCAAATGGACGTACATGGAATAGTGTAGGTGGGATGGGCTTCAGATTAGTATGACAGGGCGGCGCAACATCAAGGGCTAAAGGGCCTGTACTGCGCTGTATTGTTCTATGTTCTATGTTTTATGAATTTTGCTTGTTCATTAGAGGCTGGTTGGGAGCACAAGACTAGTGTCAGAAATAACTCCCAGAATCTTTCTTCCAGCATGACAGTTGATGAGGTGGGAAACATAGCAACATATCTGCCACCAGCTACCTTTCCCATGTTGTTATACTTGAATTCCTTAAGAAGAAGAACCACAGGTTCTCAATGCCTTGATGACTTTTTCACTTGGGTATTGATCATAGCAGTATCCAAGAGAATAGTTTTCAATTCCTAGATGATCCAAGGTCTTCCTCAAATGTTGGTAATAATAATATATATACGATTTGCCCAGTTTAGTGAAATAATATTCTCCTTGAATATTATTGGAGTTGCATTCATTCCATCACACACCTGGCTTGTGCCTTGTAGATTATGGACAGACATCAGGAGGCAGGAGGTAAAACACCCATCTCAGAAGATGCAGCCTCTGACCTACTCTTGTCGCCGTGACATATACTGATCCAGATGAGTTTCTGGGGTGCAGTGGACTCATACCTGGTGGTGTTTCGCTGGGAGACATTTCCAATCTGACCAGCCGCATCTTACCAATCAAAAGAGTTTAAGAATTAGTTTTGGATCTGATTTAAATAATAGCTTAATTGTCAACATTTAAACCTTTTCTACCTTTTCTTTTACTCATTCATGAGATGTGTATAGTGCCAGTACTACCAGCATTTAATTGCACTTAAGAGATGCCTTGTTGAACTGCTGCAGTCCGTGTGATGTAGGTAAACCCACAGTTCTGGTAAGAAGGGAGTTCCAGGATTTTTGACAAAAATAATGAAGAGTTGGTGATACAGTCCCAATTCAGATCCATATCATATACATAGAATTAAAAAAGAATGGAACAGACCATTCAGTCCAACTGGTCTATGCCAGAGATATTGGTCCAGGCATGTCTTTTCCAAACACTCTTTGTCATACTTGCACAATACATCTTTCTATTTCCTTCATCATGTGTTTATCCAAACTCCCCTTAAAGGCATCTATGCATTCAGTTTAACTATTCCATATGGTTGTCAGTTTCACATTCTAACCACTTTCCTGAAGGCTGTCTTTGATTTATTAATGACTATCTTATGTTGCTAGCTCCTAGTTCTGGTATGCCATTCAATAGGATCATGGGTGATCTGAAATTCTTCAAGTCCATTTTCCTGTCCTTTCCCATAACCCTTGATTCCCTGACTAATCCAGAAACTACCTTAAAAATACACAGGGACTCTGTGCCTACAGTTCTCTGGGGCAAGGAGTTCCAAAGACTCCCAATCCCTCTGAGAGAAGAAATTTCTCCTAATCCCATGTTTGTTGTGAGACTATGCCCTCTGGTCCGAGACTTTCCCATGAGGGAGAATATCCCCTCAGCGTTAATTCTGGAAAAGCCCTTAAGAATCCTATACATTTCAATGAGATCACTCTCATTCTTCTAAACTCCAATGCCAGTGCCAACTTGTTTAGTCATTGCTTATCAGACAATCTATCCATACTGGAAGTTATGTTATATACATAAACATGTGCCTGTTAAACACAAGAATGTTTTTAATTGTTGATTTAGTTTTGATGTTGCAATTTAGATTCATATTTTCCTTTAGCATATGCAAATGAAGAAATGGAAGTTACTCACTGGGAATAAACAGAGCATTCCAGTTGTTTATAACCAACGGAGTAATACCGTTGTTGCTGATGTACAAGAACTACCTGATGTTATTCGTGATTTGTACTGGCTAGCCCCAGAGTCCTACCTGGGAGACAAGGTAAATGAAGAATAAAACTGTGAAATCAAATCAAACCATATGATGTTGCAGGCTGTGGGGCTAATCAAATGGGTGCCATGTTATTTTCTGCTTCAACTGCTGAATCTAGCCTCACTGTCCAACTCTATATCCTTTAACAATATGCTTGATCAAGCAACCCGTATGGAGTCTGCTTTAGCAGTACTTTGTGAAATAGTTGCATCTACTAACTAAAATCTTTTCTTTCTAACCTCCGTTTAAGCATTTCTTATGTAGGTTGTGAGTGTCAGTGGCGAGGTAGCATTTGTTACCCATGCCTAAGTGCATTTTAGAAGGGCTAATTTGTGATTATTTTCAATTTGTACCCATTCCTTAGCATCAGGTTGACCAATACAAACAATATCATTGGAACGACTCAGAAATTTTACTAAACTTGAATACCTCTCCTGAGTTACTCTCTTACCTCCACAGCTTTATGGTTAAAAGCGCACAATTTTCATTGCTTCAATACAGCTTCAAAAGTAACTTCTTATCAATTTTCTATCAGGTCTCTTCATATGGTGGCCTCCTGACATACCAAATAAAATCCTTTGGCTTACCGAGTGAAGGGATGACTTTACTTGAGAAAAGGTCTGACGTTGAATTGAGAGTGAGTACTGAACTTTGCATACAACTAAATACAGGGTTGATGAATTTAGTCAGTGGCATTGAGATACGACATGATCACAGAGGGAACATTTATGCAGGGTTTCTAATTGCATTCAGTTCTGGCCCTGCAACCACACGGGATCAATGTCGATTTCACCAGTTTCCCCATTTCCCCTCCCCCCACCTTATCCCAATCCCAACCTCCCAACTCGGCACCGCCATCTTGAACTGTCCTACCTGTCCATCTTCCTTCCCACCTGTTCCACTGTCCTCTCCGACCTATCACTTTCACCCACAACTTTTGCATTCCCTGATACCTACCCCCCAGCCCCCTCCATTTATCTGTCAGCCCCCTTGGCCCAAAAGCCTCATTCCTGATGAAGGGCCTATGCCTGAAACGTCGAGTCACCTGCTCCTTGAATGCTGCCTGACCAGCTGTGCTTTTCCAGCACTACACTCTTCGACTCAGATCTTCAGCATCTGCAGTCCTCACCTCCTTCAGTTCTGTGTACCTCAGGAAGGATATATTAATGGATAGAAAAATTATTACATTTCCAAGCCAGAATGGTGAGTGGCTTGGAGGGAAATTTGCAGGTAATAGAATTCCCATGTATCTGTTGACCTAGTCTTGTGGGCTTGGAAGGTGCTGTTTAAGGTTAAATGACAAGGACAGATTGTATTGGCAAGGCTCGTATTTCTTAAGAAGATATAAGCGATGATTTAATTGAGGTAATTAAATGATTAAGGAATTTGAAAGGATATGTGGAGAGAAGCAATTTCTTTTGTCGACTGGAAGTCAGGAACAAAAGAGAAATGACCTTAAAAATTGATCCAGCTCTTCAGGGTGGTACCACACAAATGTGAATGAAAATCTAGAAGTCTCACTCGCAGGAAACTGTTGAGGCTGGTATAGTCAATTAAAATACAGAAAATCTTCATTGGACCTTTGTTGGGTAAGGGTTATGCAATCAAGGTGGGTAGTTGGAATTCAGAGACAGAACAACCAGGATTTAATGGAATGTGGAACAGGCTCAAGGGTCAGAATGATATTGCTCTGTTTCTGTGCTCCAAAGTGAAATCACAACATTGGAAATTAAGTCAGTAGGAGAAATGTAATATGCATGTACTCTGTTCTAGCAAATTTATTTTGCTGGCAAAATTACTTCAACACTTTTATATTGAAATGAATCTACACTGTGCCACACAACAATGATCAGCAAATTTCCAAGGGCTCGCAAGTTCCATTTTGAATTATAGCTGGAGTCCAAAAAGTCACTTAACTAATTAGGATTCACTTGTTAGCTGGCCATTGTCCACATTAATTAGCAAAGCTAGCAGTTACAGCTTTTCTGCCTACATGCAACTTGATGTATCCATGGAACTCAGAATGGCAGGTCAGATCAGATGTGTGTTTTTCAGAAGGGTCCAGTGGAGCCTGGTTAGGTTAGTGAAACTGTTGTTGGTCAGAGTGAGATCTATCCCCTTATCTACCATAAGACCATAAGAAATAAGAACATGATAAGATGAGTAGATAGTGTCAAGCTTCTTGAGTGTTATTGGGGCTGCACTCATTCAGACAAGTGAGGGGTCGAACATACTCTCTCATTCAATAGGATCATGACTGATCTGATACTCTTCACATCCATTTTTCTGTCCTTTCTCCATGACCCTTGATTCCCCGACTGATCAAGAATCTATTGATCTCGGGCTTAAATATACACAAGGACTCTATTCCCACAGCTCTCTGTGACAATGCGTTCCAAAGATGCACAAGAGAATTTCTCCTCATCTTGGTTTTAAATGGGTGCTCCTTTATTCTGAGACTAAAGAAACTACTTCTGAGATTACTATCCTGTCAATTTCCCCATCCGACATCCAAGTAAAATCTGTCCTTGAATGTTAACAATTTTAATTTTAAAACATTACACGATAAATATACAAACAGTATAATAAATTTTACATAATATATTAGAAGATAAATATTGATTTTTGAACTTTAGGGTGAACAAATGACTATTGTATATTTTGATCCACGGAATCCACTTCCAGATCGAGTTTATCATGGACAAGTCCAGCTTTTAGAGGTAAATGAAACATTATTGATGATATTTTAATCATTTGTTATATTTAGTAAAATTAAGTTGAATTTTACTACTCAAAAACAGACCATTTAGCCCAACATTCTAATCTATTGATAATGTTTCAAGCAAGGGTCTTTTCAACCCTGCTTCATTCAACCCAATTTCATATCTGTCTATTCCTTTTTCCCTTATAAGTTTATAACTTCCTCTAAAATGCATCTTTTCTAATCACTTCAGCTACTCCTTGTGGCAATGATCATTGCAGGAGTTCCTCAAGTTAATGTCCTGAACTCAACCAGCTTCAGTTACACTGTCAATGACCTTTCTTCAATGTATTGTCAGAAGTGGGGATGTTTGCTAATGACTACACGAAGTTCAGTCCCACTTGTAATTCCTTAGGTACCAAAATAGTCTATTCCTACTTTCAACCGGACCAGAACAGCATTCAGTCTAGGTTAATAAGTAAAAAGTAACATTTGCGTCAGACAATGACTATCTCCAAAAAGACAGAAACTGATCATTCCTCTTTTAATGACATTGCCAGGACTGAATCTCTCCTAATCGACATCTTGGAAGTCATGATTTGGACTGGGGGTGTACAAAGTTAAAAATCACACAACACCAGGTTATAGTCCAATTGCTAGTGTGCTTCCAATTAAACCTGTTGGACTATAACCTGGTGTTGTGTGATTTTTAACTTTGAACATCTTGGAAGTTACCATTGACAAGAATTGTATAAGCCATTTAAATACTGTGCCAAAAGCACAGGTCAGAGACTCAGACTTCTGCACTGAATTGCTCCATCTTCTGACTTCCAGAACCTGTGCACCATATACAAGGCACAAGTCCGAAGTATAATGGAATGCTCCCCTCTTGTCTGGATGAGTGCAGCTCCAACAACTCAAGGAGCTTGACACTATCCATGATAAATCATCCTGCTTGATTTCCCTTGCCCATCCACCAGCCTTTCATGTGTTCATTGCTTCCAATATAGCTGCACAGTAGCAGCAGTGTGTAACATCTACGAGATGCACTGCAGAAACATTCCAATGCTCATTTGACAGCACCTGATAATCATTTTAAATACTTGAAAATGCAATTGAAGACCATTTTCTTGGGCCTTCTGTTTTCTAACAAAACTGAGTCCCCAGTCTGTTCAGATTTCCTGATGTTTATAACCTTTCAGTTCTGTTATCATCCTTATAAAATATTCCTCTTATGATACCAAGTGAAGTGTTAGAAAAATGCTGAAATGTCCAATTAAAATGGAGTACTAGTTATCTGTTCTATTTACAGGATAACTTTCGCCATGCTATCATTAACAGTCCAGTAACTAGGGAAGATTTCATGCTTTTGTTGAGCAATTTGGAGGAACTACACATTAGAGCACTTTATTACTCACAAACACAACGCCTTTCCCTCGGTCAAGTTCAACTTGAGGAAGCCTCTGTTTCCGGAACTGGAAATCCTGCTACTAATGTGGAAGTGTGCTCATGTCCTCCTAACTACTTGGGAGATTCCTGCCAGGTAGGACCTGTTATTCGCTGAAATACATATTTTTCTCTGTGATGTGTAACACATCAGTTTTGAATATTTTAACTTTTGCTTTTGAAGATGTTTTGATAACTGGATATTTTGTTGTGTGTCTAGAGCATAAACTGTTGCTCAAAATCCTGGTTTTCTTTATTTTTAACATTGTGAAACAGGCATTCATCAGACTAGGAACTGTTAATCTAATAACTTTCCAAGGGGTTGATTCTGCTGGGTTAGAACTTACTCACAAGCTTGTCTTGCAGCTTTCTTAAAATGTGTACCAATCCTCACTTCTGTATGACTTTACAGCACATGTGTGTGGATGTGTAAAAGAATATGTTTGCCAATTCTTAAAGTGTGTATATTGCCTCAAATGACTTTGACAGATTTTTGGTTTAATAACTTGATTGTATATCTGGTGATCCATTCTGCTCAGTAATGTAGTAACTGTATGGGTTTAATAAATGCTACATTGATATGCTTGACATTTGTAGTATCTTTTGTTTTCCCCTTTGTGATGGCTTTATACTTTGTACATTTTTATTTCTCAAAGTTTTTATATTTCTTGCTGATTAAGTTCTGCAGCTAATATTCTCAGTTATTTTTCTGGGATTATATTTATTTGGCATCTAATATCACCAAATAATAAGAAAAAAGTCCAGAATGTTAGCTTGCTCATGGGTTGGAGAATTGAATTAATTTGAGCAAGGTAAAGATTTGTTTACAGCTGCTGTTTTTTCAGTAAGTCAATACTTTTATATCATCATTGAAGAAGTACATACTCTTTGATTTAATTATATGTAACTTTCAGTGTTTTACATGTTGTAGATCCATTCAGGGAAACTGTGAATTGCATCCTTATTATATTAATACATGATTTTAATTTATTTTTTTCTGATTTGTGCTTACTATCACCTCTGTAGTATTATCTGTCTCAGCTCCTCTTCCACTCTTCACAAACTTAAGAAAGAAACATAGAAAATTGGAGCAGGAATAGGCCATTTAGCCCTTTGAACATCCAAAACTGGGCTGCCCACATTAGAACATAGAACATTACAGCGCAGTACAGGCCCTTCGGCCCTCGATGTAGCGCCGACCTGTCATACCAATCTGAAGCCCATCTAACCTATACTATTCCATGTACGTCCATATGCTTGACCAGTAATGACTTAAATGTACTTAAAGTTGGTGAATCTATTACCATTGCAGGCAAAGCATTCCATACCCTTACTACTCTCTGAGTAAATAAACTACCTCTGACATCTGTCTTATATCTATCACCCTTCAATTTAAAGCTATGCCCCCTCGTGCTCGCCGTCACTATTCTTGAAAAAAGGCTCTCCCTGTCCATCCTATCTAACCCTCTGATTATCTTGTATGTCTCTATTAAGTCACCTCTCAACCTTCTTCTCTCTAATGAAAACAGCCTCAAGTCCCTCAGTCTTTCCTTGTAAGACTTTCCCTCCATACCAGGCAACATCCTAGTAAATCTACTCTGCACCCTTTCCAAAGCTTCCACATCCTCCTTATAATGCGGTAATACCAGAACTGTACACAATACTCCAAGTGCGGCCGCACTAGAGTTTTGTACAGCTGTAGCATAACCTCATGGTTCCGGAACTCGATCCTTCTATTAATAAAAACTAAAACACTGTATGCCTTCTTAACAACCCTGTCAACCTGGGTGGCAACTTTCAAGGATCTGTGTACCTGGACACCGAGATCTCTCTGCTCATCTACACTACCAAGAATCTTACCATTAGCCCAGTACTTTGCATTCCGGCTACTCTGACCAAAGTGTATCACCTCACACTTGTCCACATTAAACTCCATTTGCCACCTCTCAGCCCAGCTCTGCAGCTTATCTATGTCTCTCTGTAACTTACAACATCCTTCGTCACTATCCACAACTCCACTGACCTTAGTGTCATCTGCAAATTTACTAACCCATCCTTCTACGCCCTCATCCAGGTCATTTATAAAAATGACGAACAGCAGTGGACCCAACAGCGACCCTTGCGGTACACCACTGGTAACTGGACTCCAGGATGAACAATTCCCATCAACCACCATCCTCTGTCTTCTTTCAGCAAGCCAATTACTGATCCAAACTGCTATATCTCCCACAATCTCATTCTTCTGCATTTTGTACAATATCCTACTGTGGGGAACCTTATCGAACGCCTTGTTGAAATCCACATACATTACACCAACCGGTTTACTCTCAACTATCTGTTTGGTCACCTTCTCAAAGAACTCAATAAGGTTTGTGAGGCACGACCTTCCCTTCACAAAAGTGTGCTGACTATCCCTAATCAAATTATTCTTTGCTAGATGATTATAAATCCTATCTCTTATAACCTTTTCCAACACTTTACCAACAACTGAAATAAGGCTTATTGGTCTATAATTACCAGGATTGTCTCTACTCCCCTTCTTGAACAGGGAACCACATTTGCTATCCTCCAGCCTTCTATTTCACATTACATCCTATTCAACCATTACCCTTGTGCCCACTGACTGGCACTGCCTCTTGATTTGGCAGCGCATCAGTTTTAAAATTCTTGTCCTTGGAAACAAAATGTCTTGAACCTTCCATAACCTACTGCAGTCCTACAACCCCCAAGATCTTTGTGTTCCTCCAACTCTGGAGGTAGTTCCAGGGACTCCTTGGACTCCAAACATTGGACAAAGAAACCTCCTGCTGATTACTACACACCAAATCCCTCAGCTGATGAGTCAGTACTCCTCTATCTTTGTCAGCACTTGGAGGAAGCAATGAGGGTGGCAAAGGCATGAAATGTACTCTGGACAGGGTCTTCAAGGTTATCCACCAAGAGAGATTTTACAGCATCCCGACTGACAAAGATGGTTGAATCCTAAAGGACATGGCTGCAGTCTGGGCCTGCAGCAGATGATGAGACAACCAATAAAAAGGAAAAACATACTTGACCTCCTCACCAATCTACTTGCCCCAGATGCATCTGACCAAGATAGTATCAGTATGCAGTTCAGAAAAGATTCACTCGGATGTTCCTTGGTATGGAAGGATTGTCTTATAAACAGAAGCTAAATAGCTGTACCCTACTCACTGAAGTGTAGAAGACTGAGAGGTGATCTGATTGCTGAGAGGATGTTTTCCCTCATGGGAAAGTCTAGGACCAGAAGGCATAGTCCTTTAAGTCTTTGGAATTTCTTGACTCAAAGGGCTGTGGGGGCAGAGCTTTTGTGCAGACTGAAGTAGATAGACTCTGGATTAGTTGGGGAATCAAGGGTTATGGGAAAAGGGCATGAAAGTGGATGTGAGAAATGTCGGATCAACCGTGATCCTGTTGGAAGATGTTATAGGCTTGAGGAAAACATGCCCACTGCTGTTCCTATTTCTTTTATGCTCTTATAGAGTGCACTGTGCAGTCATTGGTCATCAATGTGTTGTTCTCTTTACATCCAGGATACCCTTCATCGAGTTTTGTGGCACTGTGCTAAATGGGATAGATTTTGAACAGATTTAATTACTCAAAACTGGGCATCCAGGAGGTGTTGTTGGGCTATCTGCAGCAAAATTGTCAACAAACCACAATGTGTGATGTTGTGGCTTGGCATTTCCCCCACTCAAATATAATCATCAAGCCAAGGGACCAACCCTAATTCAATGAAGAGTATGGCAGGACTTGCCATGAGAAGCATCAGGCATACCTAAACATGTGGTATCAACTTTATGAAGCTACACTATAGGAATACTTGAATGATAAGCAGTGTAAACATCATGTAAATAGCCGTGAAACTTGTAAGAAAATGAATGGACTTGACTGGGTGGATGTGGAAAGGTATTTTGAGAAAATAGAAGTACTGGAGTAGGACATAGTTCTGAAGAAGGGTCACTTGACCCAAAACATTAACTCTCCTTTCTCTCCTCAGATGCTGCCAGAGCTGCTGAATTTTTCCTGCAATTTTCTGTTTTTTGTTTCAGGAGCAGAGGTGTCTTGCTGCAATTATACAAGGCTTTAGTGAGATCGCACCTGGAATATTGTGTGCAGTTTTGGTCTCCTAAAATAAGGAAGGGTATTCTGACTATGCAGGGAGCACAATGAAGATTTACCAGACTGATTCCTGGGATGGCAGGACTGATGTATGAACAGAGACTGGGCTGGTCAGGCCTATGTTTACTAGAGTTTAGAAGAATGCAGAGGTATCTCATAGAAACTTATGAAGTATAATTGTTGAGAGTCATGTTTCCATGAATTAGCACATAGCTTGGGCCATTGATCCAAATGACTCTTCATGATGTGTTTAATTTTCAGCCATTAGACATGATCCTCTGAGTAACATTCTAGCTTCCATTTCTGAATGTTGTAGATTCATGTCATTTTTGAGAGAATTGGACATAATTTCTAGATATTCTCTAATCAACCCATCCGGAATTTTTATGGCACACCTCTGGGACTTTAACCCAGGCCTCCTGGCTTAGGGTAAGAACACATTCACTATGCCACAAAAGCCAATTCTAGACTGAGAATTTGGTGCAATACTATGTTAGGAGGCAAAAAAGAGAAAATGCTGGAAAATCTCAGCAAGTCTGGCACATCTATAAGGAGCGAAAGGAACTGACGTTTCGAGTCTAACTGATCCCTTTATCAAAGCTAAAAAAAGGAGAAATGGGGAGGTATTTATACTAGGCTGAGAGAAGGTGAGTCATGGTTCCAGAAGTAAAGGTAGCAATAAAGAGGTGATAATGACAGTGCATAGAGAGATTATAGGGAGATTAGGAGTTGTGTATGACCGAAGCTGAAGTCAGTGCTATGTGGCAAAAT